>NC_085880.1:36390220-36475220 GCF_034702125.1 Engraulis encrasicolus
TATTTTACAATAGGATAGTCTCTAGCCCAGGGGTGGGTAACCTTTTTCATTTGAGGGGCCACTTAAAATTCCTCCCAGGGTTATAAAAGTCCTCAGAGGGTCGTACTATGATCAGGATTTCCCCCTGCACTTTAGGCCTATATTGAAGGACGCAACCTTTAAAACAGACCCCACCTTCTCTTGGTCCCCTGAAATGTAACTTCATTGTATTGCAAATGTAATTTCTAAGATTCCTTTACAAAACATGTCATATTTCATGTGAAGCTGCATAAAATTAAAATTATATCAGGGGCCGGATAAAACAGCTTCAAGGGCTATAAACGGCCATAGGTTCGAGACATCAGGTTCCCCACCCCTGCTCTAGCCTAACATCTCAGTGGCAGGCATCAAATAAACCTCTTTCTGTCTTAATCGTTTTTTTGTTTTTAATTCTCGTTAAACTCTCCTTTACAGGGCAGCAGATTGTGCGAAACCTGCGTGAGTCTCTGTTCTCCTCCATCGTCCGACAGGAAGTCGGCTTCTTTGACAAGACGCGCACCGGGGAGCTCATCAACCGGCTCTCGGCCGACACCACCGTCGTGGGACGCTCGCTCACGGACAACTTGTCGGACGGCCTTCGCTCGGTGGCCCAGGCTGGCGTCGGGGTCAGCATGATGGTGAGAATAATAATAATAATAATAATACAGGGCTGATAGTATTCAGGCTCCATGCCTGATTTCAGGCTTGACAGAGTTTGCAAAAATAAAAACATTGATAATAATTAGCCATTAGGTTATTCTTATATCAGAGAGTGTTACAGGTTCAGGGTTTTCTTCTACTATCAGGCTTGAATAATGGTCATACACAGGCTATTAAATGTTTGAATAATGTGTCAAAATAGGCCTACGTTACGTCACTTGCAGTATCTTGTCGTCGTCGTTAGAGCCGGGGAAAAAGTTCAGGCTCAGGATTTTTTTTCACTATCACCCCTGATAATAATAATAATAATACTTTCGTTGTATATAGCACCTTTCAAAACACCTAAGGACGCTTAACAAGGTAGAGAAGCATCTCTGCCTCTGACTCTGTTTGTGTTCTATTTCCATTAAAGGTTACTGAACAGTGCACTCTAGATATGTTTGCTTTTCATGCTGTTGTATATAAGTTTCCTTAATTTCCCCCCGGGGATGAATAAAGTTACTCTACTCTACTCTACTCTACACTGAAAAGGCAACGTTTCGAGAATTTTTGTTTGTATCCTCAAGCTGTAAAGTGGTTTGTGGTGGTGAGTCATAGTAGTAATTATAGGGCTGTATTGCATGTCACAAACAACTATGCTGTAAACAAGGGTGTATAAAGTAAAAACACTCGTACTTATTTACGGTAATTACAGTACGTAGTCTTGCATAGTTAATACACCAGTTATTACACTGTATCTAATGAGGTAGATGCACTGTAAGTCCACTTGTACGACTACTTTTACTTCATACACCTGGCTGTCAACTAATGACAAAAGCACCAGCTTTCCACACTCTATCAGGGCTGTTTACACCTCGTGAGCCTGTTGACATGGAACCAAATGGAGGATGGTTTATAAAATGTCAAGAAAAAAAGAAATGTCTAATGTTTAAAATGTTGTCCATTTTGCTTCCTTTTCCCCGCTCTCCTGCTTGTGTAGTTTTATGTGTCTCCAAGCCTGGCCATGTTTGTGCTGATGATCGTGCCTCCCATGGCAGGCCTGGCCGTGATCTACGGACGATACCTGCGCTCCCTCTCCAAACGCACACAGGATTCACTGGCTCAGGCCACGCAGGTACAATAGGTCTCACTGGGCAAAACTAAGAGTAAAGTTTAGGGAACACAAGTATCAACAGAAAAGCGAGATGGACTTGTCTGACAGCTGTGCTTCCGTGGAGAAAGTAATTGTTCCATTGTCAGCTGCTGTATAACTATTGTTCCATTGTCTTTGTCAAAAGACTTCCGCAGCGTAATGCTAATGGTTACATTTCTGTTCCATGCAAAATGCCATTTCTTGTTTGTTTTCCTTTTCACTCCATGAACCGGTTCAAAGACTTGGTTACAATTAAGTGGCAATTGTTTGCTTGTTCACACCAGTCTGTTGAAACAGGAAGAAAATCTCTGTCTTGAGCAAGAGTTATGGTATGGCTAGTTGGAAAAAGGTGTTTCCCTGTGGCTTAGTGCTCAGTATACTTCACTTTGGACTTTGAATTATGATTTGAATTATGACCATTGAATACGATGTTCGCTATATTTAACCTTTCATTCATTAAAATCGAAACTTTTTTCCCCCTGTAAGCTCGTGAGTTTCATAGAGAACATTTACATGCACAGAGTATTCCGTTTTAAAACAAGTTCCAGAATATTCCATGCAAGTGTGTGGAACGGGATTCTGCAACCGGAATATTCCTGAAGCACGGCCACATTGGGAATGAATGAGTTAACATGACTTACAAACAGAATACTTCCACCGTTCCGTTTAAAATCAGAAAGAATATTGTTTGCATATAACTGCGGTCATTCATGTCAGTAATCAGATTTTTTTTATCCCCTAGTTGGCGGAGGAGCGTATCAGTAACATGAGGACGGTGCGAGCATTTGCCAAGGAGCAGAATGAGGTGCAGAAGTACGTGGGGAAGATCAACTATGTGTTTGAGCTGGCCAAGAAGGAGGCAGTGCTGAGGGCGGGCTTCTTTGGCATGGTGAGGCGTAGTCGTATACAGTAGCACGACTCAGGACTTCTGAAGCACCCTCCAGTCTCTCACTCTTTCAAACTCGCCTATATTGCAGGTTTTCCTCTTAACTTGTCCCCTCCTACTTTCACACCTGTTTTGCTTTGGGTAGGTGTATGGCAACTAAAATGCCTTTCACGCAAAGGTAATCTAAGGTCATAGATTAGTTTGTTTTCACTTTGCTTTCACTTTCACTTCAGACTGGTCAGGCACTTCAGTTTAGATCAGAATACAGTATAGCGTTCTTCACCATAATTGGACATGGGCTAGGGGCCTGATGGGTGATGTCACAAGAGTGGAGGCAATAAATGACGTGTGGATAAAGATTTTACGTCAGTCGTTGTGCTTAAGCAGGCAAAAAAAGAGCCTGACTGGTTATTACATTATAGAAGTAATAGCTTTTCTCCCTGAGTGGATGAGGTTGAAGCCTTTACACTGTTTACATTGCTTTACTTTACATTACATTATGTTATATTTGACTGATACTTGTATCCAGAGCAACTTACAGATATTAGTTTATTGGTAACAGTTCCTGGAGCAATGTGGGGTTGGGTGCCTTGCTCTCTAGGGCACCTCAGCCATGGAATGAGGAAGTCCTCATCAACTTTATATCCAGACTCAAGGTCCACTTCCAAAAAGGAATAACACAAAACATAGACATAGACAAAAAGAAGCACACTTATACATGGGTTCTAAATGTTTGTTTTCTCCTGGCTGCGCAACACTAGCTGCGCATAACTCAACCTCGATTGTTGGAAACCGCTGCTGGTCAAAAAATTAGCTCACGTGGTTGGCTGCCAGTGTCTTGCCCCTCCTCACGACATTGCATTTATAAATACGGTGAACCCATGTATAAAGTGACTGGTTAGGGTGGGGATTGAACCTACAATCCTTTGATGTACAGTCCAACCTCCCAAACCATTACATTACAGCTGCCCCAACACTAGTGAACTGTTCTGCTGCTGCTCTATATCTGGTGTTGTCACAGGTAGCTGTCTCTATTGCTGTGATAAGGTCCACTGTATCTATCTAGTCTAGTGAAATGGCAAAGTACAATCACTTTGTTGAAACCTCCATTTCTGGTTTGGAATGATGCCAGTTAGACAGGTTCGTCATCCTCTTGGGTCAAGCACGTGATCTGTTTGGCATTGTTCTGGCTGAGTGGAGCTGGCGTTTTTGTGTAATATGATCTCTCCCGGAGGATGGGATCTAAATGAACTCTTTTCATTTCCAGCCAAAATGGCTAGTAAATGTTAATCTTACTAGCCAAACACACACTCACCAATGGGTCAAAGTGGATAGTAAGTTGGTCTTTTCTACCAGCAAAACGGACATTTTACCAGCATTTGGTCAGTTTGCTGACCTGTGTTAATTTAGAGCCTCGATGTTAACGTTTCAGGGCTGTTTGTGTTACTCTTGACCTGTAGTGCTTATTAAGCCTCATCTACAAAACTGAAGACATTCATCCTCTCAGTTGCTGAATTATCTGGTTGCCCTTCATTGTTTCACTAGAAAAGGGATCCTGTTTCCTGCTACACTCTTCTCGCTTAGACGTTGCTGTTGTGCTTCATGTAAAATCTGTTAATTCCTTGATGGTAGTCCCAAGACATACATTTTTTTTATCTGTCTAGGGCTTCCATTTCTCGAAAGCATAACTGCTAACCAGTTAGCAATTTGGGTCGCAACTTCCGTAGGTTGGCAATTGGAAATTGCATTGCAACCACGTAAATTGCTAACTGTATTTCCTGTGCCTGAGATAGCTTCCCTTTTCAGCCCAGCATAATATTATGTCCCATGGGCACAACTACTAATACTGTAGAGCCCCTGTTGAGAAACACTATCCTAGAACATTTCAACAGATATTTTGGTGCCCAGTTTCACACACTAGAGGGGCTGTGCAGCATGAAGTGCAAGTCAATGCTGAAAGACATTTCACACTTACACTCTGTTGCTATGTCAACCTTGCCCAGTTTTGCTGCTTTTGCATCCTCATTTCTGCTTGCAGTTATACTGTATTTCTCAAATTGGTTTCTGAACGATATTGTAAAAAAAAACTTGATTGTGTGTGTGTGTGTGTGTGTGTGCGCGTGTGTGTGTGTGTGTGTGTGTGTGTGTGTGTGTGTGTGTGTGTGTGTGTGTGTGTGTGTGTGTGTGTGTGTGTGTGTGTGTGTGTGTGTGTGTGTGTGTGTGTGTGTGTGTGTGTCTGTGTGTGTGTGTCTGTGTCTGTGTCTGTGTCTGTGTCGGTGTGCTTTTTACAGACAGGTCTAAGCGGCAACATGATGATCCTCGCTGTGCTCTACAAGGGGGGCCTGTTGACCGCCAGTGAGCACATGACAGTGGGACAGCTGTCCTCCTTCCTCATGTACACCTTCTGGGTTGGCATCAGCATAGCAGGTGTGTATCAGGGCTTGACACTGGCACTAGCCAATCGGCCAAATGCTGGTAAAATTTGGCTGTGGCTAGTAGTACTTTCGGTCTCACTAGCCAATTTGGCTGGCAGTTTATTCCTTGGTAACATACGCATCATAGCCTTTATGCTGCTGTTTGCCCATTGTGTATCAATTGTTTGTATTTAAGTTAAAGAAAAAGCTCAGTAACTCAGTTTCTATTTGCTTGATATACTTCAATGTAGAAAGGTATACACTTATCTTGCTTTAGCACCTCATCTTCTCAGGTTAGACGTACACGTACCATGATGAAGAAAAAAAAAACGATAGAAAATCAATGGCTAGTGGAATACCGGAATGGCTAGTGACTCGGGAAAACCACTAGCCACAGTGGCCAGTGGGTGAAAAAGTTAGTATCAAGCCCTGGTGTGTATGTATTGTACACCTTCTGGGTTGGCATCAGCATAGCAGGTGTGTATGTGACTGAGGTGTTCCTGCGCAGTCTGCCCCTCGGGTCTCGGGTCTCAAACCGCCACCTCCTAGTCAATAGCCCGATTCGGACGGGACTTTTATTACCTATGGACCCCCGGTACTTCGGAATAACTACGGAGAATGTCTGAGTTTTTAGTCCTGTGCGAATGTGCCATGTCCGCGATTTGAGGGGTAATAATTACGCCGCGAATTACCTACTGTAATTCGGCGAAACACAGACGTCCTGGGGTAATTTCACATAGGCACGCCGTCTGCACCCCCTTGTAATGTGAAAGCGAAAGTGGAAGTGAAAGCCCATTGGGAAACTCCAACTCCCATTGTCATTGGGACACAGCACTCCACAGCACACAAGTGAACACTGCACACTGCACACAACGAAATTGCATTTATGCCTCACCCGTGCAAGGGGGCAGCCCTCAGTGGCGCCCCATGGGGAGCAGTGCGGTGGGACGACCTTGAAGACCGGTTGCAGCATCAGTGCATTTTTACCTGTAACGGTTAATAATTCTGTTCAAAGAAAACAACCTCTTAGGTGTTAATGCATTGAATGCATATTGGTGTAAAATGCAAAATGGCACATTAAAAGGTCACATACAGAGACTTTCAAATGCCAACTAAAGACTTGAGTTTCTTAGTTTCTCACTTCAGACGACAACAGAAACTCTAGTAGCTAGCCTCTGCCATTACCGGTACATACAACACATACATTATACGCACACACACACACACACACACAGGCATATGTCTGTACACAGGATCATACCTGTGTGTGTATACAACAGGCTACCTTAGGATTGCACACACACACACCCAAGAATGTACACAGGATCGTACGTGTGTGTGCACTGCAGGAGTACACAACAGACTACCTTCCCTTTTTAGTTCTTCTACACGTGGACAAGCAATAGAAAGAGGTGAGGCAGCAGGAGATGAGAATGTAGGGGTCTTCCTGGAGGGCCTTTTGCCACCTGTTCTTGAGAAATCAACATGATGGTGCAAATGTGATGGCAAATTCAGGCCTTTTACTGACTTTTGTCTTCTCTGCTTATTTGTTGTGGCAGGTTTCAGTTCCTTTTACTCTGAGCTGATGAAAGGCTTCGGTGCTGGATCCAGACTGTGGGAGCTGGTGGATAGGAAACCAGAATTTGGCCTTGATGGTGAGTATGACGACCAGCTACCATTTACATTTTATGTTGCCACAGGAAACTGTGTGGATGAACGAACACACTTTATTTTGCTTTGATCAAAATCGGCATAATCATGGATGGGATTTTGTATGTATGTAGTAGCATGTGTATAGAGCAAAGCAAGGTTTCCAAATTCTTTTAAATTTGGGATGCGTTTTGTCACGGGCCCAGCTTGAGATAAAGTGTTCTGACTCCGATTTCTTTCACTTTCTGCCTCTCTCTCTCTCTCTCTCTCTCTCTCCCTCTCTCTCTCTCCCTCTCTGCAGAGGGTATAACACTAAGGCCTGAGCAGTTGAAAGGTCAGCTTCAGTTCCACAGCGTCTCCTTCTCCTACCCGACCCGTCAGGACGCTCCCATCTTCCAGGGCCTGAACCTGCTGGTACCGGCCGGTTCGGTCATGGCTGTGGTGGGGCCCAGCGGGTCGGGGAAGTCCACCCTGGTCTCCCTGCTGCTTCGCCTGTACAACCCAGACTCAGGTGAGCTATGCGGAGGGGGAAAGCGATTGACAGGGGGGAGAGTGGGCTAGTTTCTAATGTGTGGGGGTTTTATTTAGGCAAACTTTGTTTCTTAATTACACTAAAATAGACCTTAACATTCCAGATTACGGAAGAGTTCTTTTTTGTTGTTGTTGTTTTTGTCAATTTTACCTGACATTTTTTATGTGACAATGAGGACCAATTATGGGAGGTTTGTTTTTAGTGAGAATTAAAATACTTGCCTGTGACATTATGACCACAGTGATGATTGCATTTTCATTTTAAGTAGATTAACGATTCACTGGCTGAGAGCTTTTGCAAGTGCGTTGGCAGGTGTGTTGAGATTTTGAAAGTGTGTTGGCCCCAGCATGAGAAAAGAAAGCCAGCCGCTTTGCGAGAGATAACATTAGCCAGGCCGCGCCCTCCTAGTGACGCAACACCTTCAGCGTGGCTTCTAGTCAGGCCAAGAGCAATACAAATATCGATTCTGACCTCCCGAAAAATCTCCTCCCACTTTGTCGGGAAGCAAGCAATCATTAGCAAACTAAATGAGGCGGACCAACCATGGCGTTTGGGAAATGTTAATTGTTATGCTCTTGGTCAGACCAAGTCTGAAAGAGATTTGAAAGTCGATGATAATCAGCCTAAGATAACATGTCTTTCTGCCCTAAAAGGTATGATCACCATTGATGGCAGAGATGTTCGGGACCTTAACCCTTACTGGCTGAGGACTCATATTGGAACAGTTAGTCAGGTAATCCCCATTACCAATCCATGTCACTTTGGATAAAAAAGTGTCATCTAAGTGTAATGTAATGTAATGTATAATGTAATTTAATAAAGTGTTAATGTTATGTAATATAATGTAATGTAATGTCTTGGTTGTCTGCTGCAGGAGCCTGTGCTCTTCTCCAGCTCCATCGCGGAGAACATCGCCTACGGTGCCCTCGACCCAAACACCGTTTCCATTCAGGACATCCATCGGGCGGCGGAGATCGCCAACGCCTACCACTTCGTCCAGAGTTTCCCCCAAGGCTTCGACACCGTGGTGGGAGAGAAGGGAATCCTGCTCTCGGGTACTTTTTGTTTGTATCTTTTGATTTTTATTTTACTTTTTTTATCCAGAAAGGTCCTTATTGAGTTTTTTGTATTCTTCTTCAGGAAAGTTCTGGCCAAAATACACTGTAGCATAACTTAAAACACCGATGCACTGGGACAGGGGTGCCCACTGGCACTGACATTTTTCGTCTTGAAGTGCAAAGAAGTCTTCATTTTCCTATCTTTTCTGAAGCTGCCTCTATTTTTTATTTTTCTCTAAACATTATTTTTTTGTACACGTTGCTGTCCGAATGTATTGCGGGACATGTGGGCTTCTAGAAGCACACAAATGTTTTTAATGCACAAGCTCTCTTCTGGGGTCACATGAAATTGTGTGGCGAGCTACATTTGGTCTCATTTGGAGCCTTGACTTGGACACGTGGTCTAATCTGTGAATGCATTGTACGATACATACTTAATTTCATTTTCATTTGAATGAATCCTTAACTTTGGCATTTGAAAATGGTGTTAACCCCTTAAGACGCGGCTGTATACATTTGTTGTTACCAGTATGGTAATGACCAAGTCGTGGTGCATTACTAAAGGGCCTGTGTTGTGTCATAGTATTGTAGTGCTATGGTAGGTACATTTCAATGACGATTACAGCGTGCCACTGGAGGTACGGCGCGCATTAAGGGGCTACATGTAATGGTCTGCTCCCGTTTTAACAGGTGGTCAAAAACAAAGGATTGCCATCGCAAGAGCTCTATTGAAGGTAAGGTGATTCTTACAGTAATTGTCTTTGGATAATGGACAAGACAGAGAATAAATTAGTGGGTCAGAGATTGGGGTAAAATTGGGGGTAACACTTTATTTTAGGGATACATCTATAAGCACTAATACATACAATGTTAATGCCTGCATAAGTAACTTGTAAGGCATGTAGTAAGCAAACGCTAAGGCCTACTAGGTCCTTACTAAGGTTAAATTAGTAATAAATCCTTTATTGTGCATGAACAAGACATTTGCGAATACATGCCTAACAAATGTTTGATTTTGCTTTGTACATGCCTTACAAGTTACTTATACAAGCCCATTGTATGTATTAGTGCTAATAGATGTATCCCTAAAGCAGGGGTCAGGAACCTATGGCTCTAGAGCCACATGTGGCTCTTTTGGGAACTATATATGGCTCTTACTTATCTAGGGTTGCCAACCATCCCTTGAAATATGGAATCGTCCTGTATTTATAAATAAAAGTACAGGTTCCATATTGAGTTGAAACGGGACAAGGGAGGTTGAAAAGTGTTAAAATGCAGGAAATAACATCTAAGAAATACAAAATTCTCCCAGACCCTCACCACAATGAAGTTCATAGTTGGCAACCCTACTTACCTGTTATCAATAAAAGCAATAACTTGATAGTACACTCTAAAATTGTTGGGCTTAATTGAAATACATGTGTTATTCAATGTTTTTAGAAAAGGGTATGGCTCTCATGAACATTTCTTTTTAAAAACTTGGCGTTTATGGCTCTCTCCACCAAAAAGGTTCCTGACCCCTGCCCTATAGTGTTACCGAATTGGGATATGACCTAGGCTAGACTGGAACCTGGGTCCCCGTGATCTACTGCCCCCATGTGGTTTGTGTGTGTTAGCAGAGGGCACCATAGAACCCCCATGGTTGTTCCATTTGAATCTTTCATTCTTCAATCACAATGTTATACTGTGCACACCATGCATGTTAACCCCTGCCGTGCTGACCTACCATTTCACTGTATTTTCTTTAGAACCCCAGAATACTGCTGTTGGACGAGGCCACAAGGTATGTGTGACTGGATAATGCATTTGGGTTCATGAAGAAGTTTCCACGTTAAAGGACCAGTTCAGTCAATTTCAACATGCAGTTGTAATGCTCACACTACCCTGGACTTGTCAGTACATGAGGTTTTTTTTCTTATTCTTCAGCCTTTTCCGAGATCTTGGTCATTGTAATGGGGGCAGCGCTTTGTTTACAATTTTTTTTTTTCATTCCCAAAAACATCCGAAAGGTTATACAACATCAGCAGACAACTAGCATACAGCGGTACCTTTTGGGAAAATATTTGGTGTAGGCCTATGTTAATTAAAAAAAAATGTAAACAAACGCTGCCCCCATTAGAATAGCTCATATCTCGGAAAGGGCTTAGCCGAAAAATGTCGTATCACCGGGTACTGACAAGTCAAGGGTAGCGTGAGCAATACAACAGCATATTGAAATTGACTGAACTGGTCCTTTAACACCTGTAGTTCTTTTTTTTTCAATCACATGATCTATCCACACAGAGCACCCCAACACATTGGAAACCCTAATGCAGTCTTAAATGCTTCCCATAGAAATTTGTAATGACATTATTATTACTAAAGTCATTACATTCTCTCTCCGTGACGTATTTTTTTCCTATGTTGTCCAAAATGAACTTTTGCCACTCTCTCTCTGTCCGTGTGTGTGTATGTGTGTCCCTCTCTTTGTCTCTCTGTCTCTCTCTCTCCCCCTCTCTCTCCTCTTTCTCTCTCTCTCTCTCTCTCTCTCTCTCTCTCTCTCTCTCTCTCTCTCTCTCTCTCTCTCTCTCTCTCTCCGTGTCTCTCTCTCTCTCTCTCTGTGCGTGCGTCTCTCCCCACTCCTATCGCTGCAGTGCTCTGGACACGGAGAGTGAGTTCCTGGTTCAGGAGGCTCTGGAGCGGCTGATGGTGGGTCGCACGGTGCTCATCATCGCCCACCGCCTCTCCACCATCCAGAACGCCGACGCCGTGGCCGTGCTGGACCAGGGGCGCATCGTGGAGTGCGGCAGCCACGCGCAGCTGCTCGCCAACCACGACGGACTCTTCCGGAAGCTCATGGAGAAGCAGGCCGTCATGCAGGAGCAGCACAAGCAGGCGCTGCGCAAATAAACAAGGCCAGGGCTCTGAATTAACACCAGCCAACCGGCCAAATGCTGATGAGATCTCAGTTTGGCTGGTAGAAAAGGCCAACTTACTAGCCACTTTGGCTTGTAAGATTAACATCTTGACCAGTAGCCATTTTGGCTAGTGGTGAGAATGAAGGGCCCTGAATAAGGCCCTTTGTCACCACCACAGCCACAACTGCAACAACAGCCCAGCGGTGGGCATCCGATCCTGCCCCGTGTTCAGAATGTTAAAACGGATTCACAGTCCAGTTGGTCCGCTCCTGAACACACACCCTCCTCCCCAATGGACCCAGGCGACCTCTTTGAGATGAAGATTCCCTCCAGGACCACAGAGGGGCTGACTGACGTTTTTGACTTGCAGCAACCGTCCTGTACAGGATTCAGTTGCATGAGGACTTTTCAGAGACTTGTATTGAGTGACTTGTGGACGTGGCAGAAAAGGTGTTGACTATACTACTACAGTCTTGTAGGTGCCTGTGAAGCTGCTGATCAGCTCCGTAGCTGTGGAGGCCAAAGGACTGCTGTTGTCTGATTAAGGTGCAAACTAAATTCACCCCAGAGGAAGAGGTGCCGGCAGGCGACCAGATGCCAAATTTTTAATTTAGGGGAACAAAAAGAGGTGCCACAGACTCCAGGGGGTGCATTTCTCGAAACTGTAGTTTCTAACTATGTTAGCTACTTTGTTGTTTGCAATGCAATGTCACATTGGCAACCACTCAAGTTGCTAACTGGCTAACTTACTACGCTTTCGAGAAACGCACCCCAGAGTTGTAAGCTGCAAGGTTGTATTGCAGTAGTAACGATGTACCGTATGGAAACATAACTACCAGAAAACTTTGCAGCACAAGGTTTCATTTTGACAACATATCAGCCCATTTGCCTGAATGGGACCTGAGGAGAGCCGAATTGGCTGCCACTACCAAAGTATTGCAGCCTACACCTCTGGAGTGAACAACACTTCTTTTTGTTTTCTACGGATTTCTGTCTCTGATCACAATCTTTTTTTTTAATGTTTTATGGGGTTTAGTCAGAGTAGACTGGATGGGAAATCGATATTTACAGGTTCAGGCAGTGTGTGGACACTCTTTAAACCTGCCTTACTGATTTTTTTCTCTATTTTTTTTGCACCTTGAGATATAAATCAGACAATTGTATCTGTTGTTTTTATAACTGCTAAATGTACATTGATATATCCAAAAAACTTGAAGGCAAATGTACAGTTGCTTTTGAAACAATGAAGAGTGAAAGTCAAGACTTTTGAATGGAGTGATGTGGAACTGAACACTCCTATTAATGGCACACCGTCTTGGGATTTTGTTTATGGCCTTTAGTGGAAAAAAAGAAAAAAACGCAACTCTATGCTGCCCTTCAAAGGCAAAGTGCAGTTATTACGGCAAGATATTCAAACAGAAAAAGGCCTTCAAAACCATGGTATTAGATTGGATATTGCAGTAACTGCAAATTTGACTTGGCAATATCTCTAAAATGGAACACATTTGGACCATAAGGATTCGTCACAAGATAAAGGAGGTAATATAAAGACCATTTTTTAGTATAAACTCAATTCTGACAAAATATGTAGTTGCTGAATCTTTTCCTTTGTATGGCAGTATGGCTGCACGTCATTCTAGTCCCTCTCATCCTTTCCTGCGGCTTCCAGCCTTGGGGCCTGAGGTGCTCGACGCCATCGATGGGCAACGTTTTTATTCAATATCTTTTGAAAAGACATGAATTGGGCGTTATTCTCTCATTTGCGATCAGGGAGGTATACTAAGAAGCTGTTTCAGTTGTAAACCAGGTTAAGTTAACCTTGTGGTAGAGGTAAACCGTCTAACAGAAGAGCCTGAACTCCTCATTTTCTTAACTAAGTGATGCCTGCAGGTGTATCTATTTACAGGTTTACCAACTGCTGTAGGTTAACTAAGCCTGGTTTAGCACTTAACTATGTTCTTAGCATACCAGCATACCCCCCAGGATATTGAATTTGGGGAAACCCCATCAGTCAGCAACTCTGCGCTGGTTGACAGATTGGGGGGGGGATCTATATTGTTTTCTATGCGGAAGAGGAGCATGATTGAGGCCGCATGATGAGAACGGAGGCCAAAGGAGAAGATGGGAGGAGCTACGTAGAATGACATGCAGTCTTTCTTTCCTGAGTGTGCATCTCCAACATTCCATGTTTTCAAAAAAAAAATCAAAGGGAAAATACATGATCCCATAAGGTGATTTTAATGTTATATATGATGTCCTTAGAAACACTCACAGATTTGTGGAACCATGATGATGATGGTTGTGGAATAGTGTGTGATGGCTGTGATGAGTGTTTATAATTGTCACTGGTGGAGAGAAGTAGTAGTATTTATTTGTTTTCCCTTCTTGCAGTTAACGAATTATGAGTAAGAAAATCAGTCACACAAATGGATCGCATCTCATACAATTTGATACATCTCAGTAGGTTAAGTGCATACCGGCTGCACAAGGCGGCTAATTTAAAAGATGAATGAAACTTCTTCGAATTTCCCACAGTGCACTGAGCTTCTTCACAGTTGTGAAACATTTGGCTGCTGTACAGGGTTCCCTGGACTCCAGTGGAACTCTGCTTGTGTCAAAATTGAAAATTCTGATTGACTTGACACTAATGGTGGATAACCAAAAGACACTGGACTTGCCCAGTCCATGCAGTTAATAGTATTTGTCACACGATGCTCGAGCAGCAACAGCTATGTAACAGGGTCCGTCAGTACCTCCCAGAAGTTTGAAGAGAAACACGTTTGTTTTTTTTAAAGAAATGATCTTCTTGTGCCTGAAATGCAGATATTATTTACAGTTCTTCGTACTTCATTGTCACAATATTTTTTGGTAGCAACAGATAAGCAGGTTGTCTTTTATCGAAGAATTAAGTGTGCACAAAGAAACACAATTACATTTTAACTGAGAAAGTTATTGCACTGGCTTGAATGATAAACACTTCAGTGACTGCTTGAAAGAAATATCAGAATTGTATGCATACCCGTGTATCTATTTTTGTTGTATAAGCTGAGAAATTATAAATGAAAGTGTAGTTTTGTGTGCTAAATTATTAGGTAATAAAGTCTAAATGAAAATGTACTGCAAAATGTGTCTCCCCTGCCGATTGCTGTTCTGAAGAGATTCTGTAGTAACACATTGAACACTGTTATTCATTTCATGGATGTGGATTAGGGAGTATTACTTTACAACAGGGGTGAGGAACCTTTTTCATTCGAAGGGCCATTTCAAATTGCTCCAAGGGCTGTAAAAGTCCTCCAAGGGCCGTACTATGAACACAAACCAGGATTTCCCCCTGCACTTTAGGCCTATATCGAAGGCAGCCACTTTTACAACAGACCCCACCTTCTCTAGGTCCCTTGAATGTCACTGAATTGTATTGCAACTTGAAGTTTCCTTTACAAAATATATCATATTTCATGTGAAGCTACATAACATTAGAATTACAGTATGTAGAACAGCTTCAAGGGCCGCAAATGGTCCTCGAGACATAGGTTCCCCACTCCTTCTTTACAAATCACCTTACAGAGTTTGGATGGTGCTGTGGAGCAGAGCACTCAGTGGTTCTTAACATTATTTTCTTAAACCACCCCCTTACCTGTCTACCAAGACAAGCTGTGCACCCCCAACCCAAACTTCTACACGGGTATGCACTAAAAATGGTTTAAGTGATTAGTTAAAATGATTCTTGCTCGAGACATTAATCTAATGACCTTACTGACTTTACATATTTTAATTTAGTTTTCATTTGGTGTAATTGTAATGTTATCAAGCAGAATTTTGGTCACAACCTCAACGCAAACAAACTTCTACGGACCCCCTGCAATCTCTTAAGAAGTACTGCGCTAAGTGACCCACCCATACCACAGCTGCCCACGGGAGCCCTGGTGGTCTCTGGGTCACATCCCAGTCCCATGCCATGCCACTCCCACTCATTTCCTGTCCCATGCTTTGCTTTCAATGTCATAATAAAGGTAAAATATACTTACTTGCTTACACACACAAACACACACACAAACACACACACACACACACACACACACACACACACACACACGGACCATATTGATATACCGGTAAACACATTGATAAGTGGCCTCTATTGTTGAAGGTGTATCTTCTCTCTTACTCATCCTTTTCAACCTGATAAAGTGAGTTTTAGAAACATCTAGGCCTATATAATTAACTTGACTGGGGTTAGCAGTGACATTCATGCACCATATGTGAAATTAAAAGAGCTGTCAGTAGTACTTCCTTGCATTATAAAATTCAATTGAATTTGAATGGAATCATAATAGGAACAAAACCTGGAGATTTTTATCCATATTTCTTTCAGCAATTTAAATGCTCTCTGTATTTCTGTAACCCTTTGAAAACTGTTTTAGAGAACTGTTTGAGAACTGGCTTAGCCCTCCTCCTAAGAGCTTTCACATTGGTCCTTTTTTTGGGCGTGTGTGTGTGTGTGTGTGTGTGTGTGTGTGTGTGTGTGTGTGTGTGTGTGTGTGTGTGTGTGTGTGTGTGTGTGTGTGTGTGTGTGTGTGCACATGTGTGTGACCTGTGTCCCCTTAAACAGAGTCGAGTGTGTGAGTGACCCCTTGAGGCCACCACTTACAATTGGGGCTCCCGTGCCCATTTCTGGTCAGGAAATTCCTCCCCAGGATGGAAGGTGTGGCATGATCCCCCCTACCCAAATCTAGGTTACTTGGACTAATTTAAATTAGGTAATCAAGTCAAGTCAAGCCGGCTTTATTGTCAATTTCTTTACATGCACTGGTCATACAAAGAATTGAAATTACGTTCTTACTTTCCCAATGATAAGAAAAATAATGATGCGTAATGATGAGAAACATAAAAAATATTACCTGATTGTGCAGGACATGAAGTGCTATGGCTATTATTTGACGTTTACCACTTGCATGTACAGTATGCCTACAGGAACTGGACCCCAGGGTGCCAATTAATCAACATAATAGCTGTTGTCATCATGCATTTTTTTAAACACCTCGGCAATAGGGGGGCACACACTGACTGTCAACAACTGCACGACTTAACCCCCACAAGACAGCCAGAATATTGCACACGTATACTAGTCTTCATTCTTAATCTTGATTATCCTTTTGTAATAAAGGAAAATAGTTTAGACAGTGGAAGCATGTACTAAAACACAGACTACATAGGCAAAGAACTCTTCAGCTAAAGCCTGCTTTTTTCATTCAGCGTCTAAATGTGATCCACAAGTCATTCATAATAAGCTTTCAATGCAAGCTGAGGGGTAGGCCTATAGCCTAAACCAATAAATTATCTGAACCTGGTTTCCTCCTGACAGCTTGTTAGCTCGCCCCTGCTTAGGCTCCTGTGAGGCTTACTCATTTATATGATGTGTAATAATGAGATGCAGTGGAAGGTGCTGAATAAAAACATTCAGGAATGCTGCTCTACATGGATGTGTGTGAAATTGATGTAGGCAAGCTAACTTCCCTTCCAAATTTCACACTCCCCTATATCAGCTCTCTGCTCTTGTTTCGCTATACTGATGTGCCCCTTTTAAACAAATAAAACAATTGGCAACATTGTGAAGCATTAGCCTACTTTTTATTTGTAATAATTCATCATTACACACACTTGGCAAAATGGAGTTTTACGCAGAAAATATAAAACGATGATATAACAAAAAAACAAGCACAGGAAGTTTGTTTACAAACCAGCTCAGCTGCCTTTATTGAGGTCCCAACAAAAAGCATACCTGTATCAACCTCATTTAAAGGTACCCTGCCTTATGTTTCTTTCTGAAACAGCTATATCAGGCGAAACATGATGTCTTTTGTTTTAACTGTACATAGCCCATACACTCCATGAACTCACCTGACGTTACGCCGAGTCCTGGCACAGCTAACTGGTACTGACCCTGATTAAAAACATCATAACTTGACGAACAGAAACCTAATTAATACGCATTAATAGTTAACAAACATAAAGCGTTGTTTGTTACTTCTCCGAAAGCGACAACTCCTGCGACGCACCATCCACGCCAAACCAGGATAAACATCTTCCGTTACAGTGCGCTCCTCAGTGCGGTTGTCGCTTCCTTTAGGTCTTGGATGAGAAAGATGAACCAAAGTTTTACTCTGATAAGAGAAAAATCTAGGCTAATCCAAGGAGGCAACTCTTGTTGCCGATTTGTAACGAACCACGTGGAAAAGTAAGTGTTCTACAAATCACCCACTCCCCATATACGGGTCGCACAACATGGCTTGAATTCATGCCTCCAACGCCTTCTATGGGCAGCTGCGCTCCTCTCCCAACCGGAGGAGCCGTGGCGCTCGACTACTACGCGCCCGTACGACACTCCAAGTACCAAATATGGATGAGCGCTGGGAAAAATTCCAACAGAACGCACAGACATCCTCAATGGTGTGTGGGGCCGTTTAAAAAAAATCCTTCAGCGAGGAGTATATAAGGTCCCACAGGGTGACAGTCTGACTGTAGCTGGAACCAGCAGCGGTTGCATTCTGCACTCTGAGCTTCGTCTGATAAGCAACAACAAGGTAAGCATGCTGCCGTTTGGACCATCCATAGCCTACACGAGGACCGTACACTCAACAAGACTTAAAACGAAAGACATCAATGTTCGAGTGAAACAAATTGTAATACATTCTCAAGGAACAGCGCAGACAGCCAAGCAAAACTAAGTCTAAGCGTAATGTCTTGATTTTCTCAATTAACATTGGCTTTACAAGCTTACAAAACCATCGAAGTATTAGGGTAGACCTTTAAAAAGGGGGAAAAACTTAACCACACAATTGCTTGACTTTGTTCATTGATTATTAGAGCGAACAAGGCGTTTCGCCTTCACAGTATCCCGGAGCTATCCAAGCAGGTGTGCGGTAAAGCTTTTGTTTTTTCTTTTTTCAATTATTAAGCATTACGACCTTACCAGCACCTGGGAGGTGTGCATAGATTATTGAACTATTAAAGTATGCCTATTCTTTTGAACCTGTACGTCTACAGACGTTTTCATGGGTTTAGAAAGACATGGCAACAGACACCACGTCCATGGCAGTCTGTTAATAATGAAGATGCTGTATTTACACGCGCTTCCTAAAAGAGAAAACAACTTGAAAGATGTATAGGATATTTGTTAAGGCTTGGCCCCTATAGACTAACTGCAGACAGTTTTGCCAACGAATATGCATAGAGCACAGCCAGCTCTGTGAAGCATACCCAGGGCTCCCGCTAGGCATAAGCAGAGCAGAGCGCTTAGGGCCTCAACTACTTTGGCCCCCAAATTGGGGCCTCCTAAATTGAGATTTCCTAAAATGTATATTAAATTACATTACAAAACATATATTTATTAGGTATCAAAAAGGCTACATTTTTCGGGCATGCTGGAATTGTGAATACTGAAATTATTATTATTATTATTAGTTGCAGTAGTATTTAATCACGAGGGGGGCCTCTTGACCAGTTATGCTTAGGGCCTCCGAAGCCTTAGCAGCAGCCCTGAGCATATCCCACCAGTTGAGCTCTCACCCGCCAATCCCAGGGAATGCTAAAAATACTGAGGAGACTCGATCCTGCACCTGTTGAGACTCACTGCCGACCCCCTCCGCCTCTCCTCCCTCTCCTCAGAACTCAGCCTTAGAACTTCATTGCTCTCGTGTCTAGTTTCCTCCAGTAGTCGAGGCTATTCTCTCCCTATATCCTGTTATTGGCACTCAGCTTTTACAGTTTTTTTCAGTTTTCTACTTCCAGTTAATTTGGGCATGTCGCCGTCTTCATAATGAGATGGCAGTTTTACAAGTTAGTCTATGTTATGTTGGGCCATGCGTTGTGTGTTACACTGTTGTGTGTTAAACTGTTGTGTGTCTGTTTCTGTTTGGCATCTTAGAAACCACCAAGATGTGCGACGACGACGAGACCACCGCTCTTGTGTGCGACAACGGCTCAGGCCTGGTGAAGGCTGGCTTCGCCGGTGATGACGCCCCCAGGGCTGTCTTCCCCTCCATCGTTGGTCGCCCTCGTCACCAGGTATGATATTGATCGATTCAGGAATAATATTGTAATATTGATCTTCTATTCTAGACTACTATTATTGATATAGCCTTTGTGTCGCCTCCAGTAATTCCAACCATTGTTTCTCCTCTTCCAGGGTGTCATGGTGGGTATGGGTCAGAAGGACAGCTACGTAGGAGACGAGGCTCAGAGCAAGAGGGGTATCCTCACTCTGAAGTACCCCATTGAGCACGGTATCATTACCAACTGGGACGACATGGAGAAGATCTGGCATCACACCTTCTACAACGAGCTGCGTGTGGCACCCGAGGAGCACCCCACCCTGCTCACTGAGGCCCCACTGAACCCCAAGGCTAACCGTGAGAAGATGACCCAGATCATGTTTGAGACCTTCAACGTCCCAGCCATGTATGTTGCCATCCAGGCTGTGCTGTCCCTGTACGCTTCCGGTCGTACCACTGGTGAGAATGAGCACTGTTTCACTTTTACGCACAGAGCGCACCTTTACGCACAGACACAGAACCACTTAAATTCAAGTAAAGCAGTCAAATATGCGGGTCTTTTTGGTCTAAAGTCTCTCTAATTTACCACAGGTATTGTGCTGGACTCCGGTGATGGTGTGTCCCACAACGTCCCCATCTATGAGGGTTACGCTCTTCCCCACGCCATCATGCGTCTGGATCTGGCTGGTCGCGATCTGACCGACTACCTCATGAAGATCCTGACTGAGCGTGGCTACTCCTTCGTCACAACCGGTGAGACTGAGATACACCACCATTAAAAAACACAAATTTGGGTTGCACCCCAATGTTGTGTCTGCCAGGACGAGTTCCACTCGCATCATACTTAATGAAATATTACCCTTACAGCCGAGCGTGAGATCGTGCGTGACATCAAGGAGAAGCTGTGCTATGTGGCTCTGGACTTCGAGAACGAGATGGCCACCGCCGCCTCCTCCTCCTCCCTGGAGAAGAGCTACGAGCTGCCCGACGGTCAGGTCATTACCATCGGTAATGAGCGTTTCCGTTGCCCAGAGACCCTCTTCCAGCCATCCTTCATTGGTGCGTATTGGCTTCAAGCCCTAACCAACACTTCATTACGGTCATCTGTGCTTCCTGATTGTCTGAGTGTCACCTGACTGACTTACTCATCCATCTCTTGCTATTCACCTGAACAGGTATGGAGTCTGCCGGTATTCACGAGACCGCCTACAACAGCATCATGAAGTGCGACATTGATATCCGCAAGGACCTGTACGCCAACAACGTCCTGTCCGGCGGTACCACCATGTACCCTGGTATTGCTGACCGTATGCAGAAGGAGATCACTGCCCTGGCCCCCAGCACCATGAAGATCAAGGTAACTTATATCTGGAATTAGCTCTTTATTCGTTTGATTCACATATTGCATATGACACACGACTGAAGAATACATTGCTGATTGTAATTCCTTTCTCTCTCTCTCCCTCTTTCTTTACTTCAGATTATTGCCCCACCCGAGCGTAAGTACTCCGTCTGGATCGGTGGCTCTATCTTGGCTTCTCTGTCCACCTTCCAGCAGATGTGGATCACCAAGCAGGAATACGATGAGGCAGGCCCCAGCATTGTCCACCGCAAGTGCTTCTAAATACATCGTCGTCACCTTGTGCGTCTGCACGCTTGGTCTTGCGCTGCCAGATCACATTGTGTTCGTGGGAAACTGCTCAGGAATGATGTGAAATGCCGCAAAAAGATCAATGGACATTCTCATCAAAAAATTACACAAAAAAATCGTAAACTGCAATGTAACTTAAGCAAATGAATGTAAATGTACATAAATATTAATTTATTAAAGTCCATTCTTTGGTATTCTTGTGCGTCATGACTCATGAGTTCAATGTTGAATGGTGTCTTGGAATGTCAAGGGGTGCCAACAAACCTCCTCAATATACATATTCAAAAATAACAAAACTGCCAACCTTGTGAAAAAAAAAACAAAGAAGTGGCAACACCTGTCACGAAATCAGCACCTGTTCCTGCAGGGTAGTGAAACCTACCCATCTCTGTCACACATGCGCCCTGCCCCCTTTCTTACCAGTGGGCCAAAGGAGACGAGATTGTCTGTAAGGCTAATGTCAAGGGTCCGCCTGCTGCCATCTATCTTTGCACAAAGTGCTGCTGAGCAAACACCTTTTCAATGCCTCAGAATACGAGTGAATGAAAACGGATACCCAAGGCACTCGCTACAAGAATGTGCTTAGGTTACGCCTGTGTGCGTGTGTGCGCGCGCGCGCGTGTGTGTGTGAAAGAGCGTGTTGACGTGTGGTTGAGTGTGCGTGTGTGTGTGTGTGTGTGTGTGTGTGGGGGGGGGGGGTCCCAAATATATCTGGACACAGAATAAGACGTTGCTATTTATATCACAGACACAGCTATCAAATATCTGACAGGCAAAGTCAGATAATTGATTAAATTAGGCTACCCAGTTGCTAACAAGTCGATAACAGGCTTGTTCAAGTCTATGAAGTTATAATTTACTTAGACTACTAATTACCTTACCTACATACATATAGTATTACTGTGTTACAGAAACGCAATACTGCTGGTTTGTTGAGGTTGGGCTTCCCAAACAAATGGATGTCCGAGATTTCCAAGTAGGCCTATTAATTTCTCCATTTTCGTCGGACTTGTTAATTACCTAATCTGAAACGAACGACTTTCACTTTTATTTTTAAAGTAATATTTGTCACAGCGGCAGAGACACCTTTAAATACCCACCACACAGTGTGGCGTCCCCATCTGTTGCGCAACAGATTTTCTCATTATCCAACTCGGCCACCGGGAGGAGCTGCGTAGCTAGCTACAGAAGAAAGATCTGCACTGCAGACACCTGAAACGCCATCTGTTTCCTTCGGTTTATCATTTGAGCCTGTAAGTACCCCAATCACATACGGATTACGCGAGGATCCGTATTGGTTTCATCTGCCCGGTTGAATTGAATTTGAATGGAACTTCATCCTCCGTTTTAGGGTCTTCGTCCTTCCAAATTTTACGCATGTAATGTGATAGCCTACGAGTCCCCTTCGGTCGTGAGGTAAAGTGGTTTCCTTATCTTGCTTCTAATTTTGGCATCCTTGCATCTGCGTCCACTGTAGGCCTACTCTTGGAAAATGTCAACTGGTTGTTCGCTTGATCTGACGCCATGGTTGTGCGTACATGGCTTTCTGAAACCATGTCCGTATAGCATACAGAAGAATAATGGCAGTCCAGCAGGCGTTACACCCTCTATCAGAATCAATCTTTTGCCATTGTGTATCGACGCATACGCATGTTATAATGTATAATCATGCTTTTGACAACAATAATGACGCTGGGGTTGAGGGAGAGGGCAGTGTACGGTGTGGGCGGGGTGTTTGTGTGAGGGCTGGTGCTTAGAACTAGGGATTGGTTCTCCTTTGCGCGTACTTCCTTCATGTTTTGGTTTAAATGTCTGGCGGCTGACGGAAGATGATCAGCGAACACAGCGAGGAACTGCGCGTAAAGGGATTTCTGGATATGCTTAATGTAAATAAGTCCCAGTCGAGGCTATAGCCCATGCAGGCTACTTTCCTCAGATGCCCTTGTTTAATAGTTTACATTTAGTTTTTTTTCCCACCAGGTGAACCGCTCAAAAGGCGCAGTGAGGAAATTGCCCCATCATGGTGACCAAGAGGATCAGATCGGAATACATGAAGAAATTTAAAGATCCCAAATGGGATTCTTACTCCAGGTGTTATGAAGAATTGTTGAAATACAGACTTACTCGCAGACTTTTGGAACAAAGCCACAATCCATGGTTTTGGGGAGAGTGGTCAAGTGAGACTTCTGGGAAGTCAACTCCACAAGGATGCAAAGTTGAACCATTGAAATCGGAGGACGAAAAAACACCTGCACAGCAGACCACTCCATCAGAACACTCCAGCGAACCCGTGGATGCTATTAGCCAAGAAATCCAGGTTCTATGCGAGTCTCCTAACAGGGGTAAGATACCATTATTAAAACTAAATAAATAACTGTAAATAATAAAATACTGTAACGCACCACTTCACCCATCCAAAATGTTATATGTGGCCACATAGGGCCTAGTTATGAAGCATGACATATTTTCAAATACATATTCCATATCTTTTCAATATAAATTAGCCTATGCAATCAACCTGTACATGTATGTGTTGGAAAATATGAAGATCATATTTGACTATGTTACCAAATGAATGTTATAATGGCACATTCTACATGAACCAGCTTTGATACATATTTGACATAATACGCTGTTAGTATATGGATAATATACCTTATAACAATTACATTTCTGTAAGGGTAGTGATTCCGTGTTCGAATTAAGATTGGCCTATTAAAATCTTGACAAAAACACATGAGTTTCACATTATCAAGTTTGTAAAAGATGACTATGTACATGTTTCCACAATTAAATGTAGGAATATAGGAATATGTAGGAATACAAACCCAAGAAGTTCTGACACTTGGTGCATCATGAAAACATTGTGGTTTCCAAAATATTCAATGCACACACAATACTGAGAATTGTCTGAGGTATTTGTCAAGTTACTCTCCAGTTTTTTTTACTAGCAAAGTGCATTTGTGGAGTAAACCAGATGGGGCTTTTCTGTCTTTATTCAACGAGGAAGATGGAGACAGGAATTTAGTGGGAGAGAGATAGGGTAGGGTAGGGTTGGGAAATGATTCAGGCTGGATTCAAACCTGGGTCCCCATGGACAATGGTGCCTGCCTGTACATGGTACAGCATGTTAGCATGCTTCTCTCCACAGCATCCCCTTACCTATCTTGTTGGCTTGTGTTGAAGCTGCAGAAAGCGGGAGTGACTCATGTTCCATAACTATAGCCTCCCATATGTTTGGGATTGTAGTCAGAGCTACTGACAGTTTTAGCCAGGTATGGGGACAAAGTCCTCTAGTCTAAGGTGCTGTTTCCACGTAGCTGGATATTTTTATATGTGGATATTTTTTTCTCCTGGTTGCATTGGTTTTGGCCTTCAGTTTCCACGTAGCAGATATTTAAAATCCAGGTATAAAAAGCAGGAGAAAAAAAAATCCTGTTTAGGGGTTTTTGTAACACATTTGTTACAATGGAGGATTTATTTTTCTCCACATGTTGCGTTTACACCTCAACAGGAGAAAAAAAATACCCTGCTAAAAAATATCCTGCTACGTGGAAACAGCACCTAAAAGGTCCCCCCACTCAAAACAATGTAACGCGGACCCAACTCTGGGGCACCTCTGTCCCCAGGTCCATGGCAACATACTCCTTGGGTTTTTGAACATTCTATAAAAAGAATGCGTTCTATAACAATGTAAGATTCTAAAATTCCAAATTGTATTGAATGACGCCCAGAATTCTATAGAACTTTCACTGCCCGAACATTCCCGTCACACCGGTGTGACGGTACACTCTTAAAGGTTAAGTGCAAAGAAATCCCGCACACTGTCCATTCCACCAACAAACTTAAATACAACGTTACGGTCATCCGACCTTCTTCAGGTAAACTTCAGGTCAACTTTACCTGAAGAAGGTCGGATGATCGGATGACCGAAACATTGTATTAAAGTTTGTTGGTGGAATGGACAGTGTGCGGGATTTCTTTGCACTTGACTGACAACCCCGCTGGGATAACATCCTACTCACCTGCCCAACTACAGAGGTGTGCAAAAGCGTCTTTGTTGAACATACTCCTTTACCCCTCCTGTTGACTTCCCTCGTTGCAGTGGTGGCGTACTCATGTCAGTTTCTGTTTCCGAACCAGCAGGTGAGGAGGAGGAAGACGGAAGAGCACCTTCAATCGTTTCTAATGAAGTAAAGCCGGAAGTACCCGTTAAACCAAAAGCAGGCCAGCGTGTTTCTCGCAAGCCCTCACAAGCCAAGAGGAAACCAAGTAAACGCCAAGACCCGCATGACAACAAAGACGCCAAAGAGAACAGGCATCCTTTTGCCATGTATGGCGCGGGAGACCGTGAGGCCGACATGGCCTTAAAGAAGACCCACAACGTGTGCCCCGTTGCATCCACCAAGGAGGTGAGCATCCATACACTTTGTTTCTGTTGCTCAGTGGTTCAAGATGTAAGAATTTGTTGTTGCACATCCCTAACATCAAATACTACATATAATGGACAAGACACACAACAGCAAGCACATACATATTAATATATGCAGACAGCCAACCTCAACCTGATATGAAGAAACATCCCTTGGACCTCATCATAAGCCCCACAATGCCCCCTTGACCTCATCATAAGCCTGCCAACCTCACTATAAGCCTGCCAGCCTTCTCAACGCCCCCCCAGGGCTCCCTAACGTCACCTGGGGGGCCGTAGAGTCCACCCTTGAGAAACACCAGTGTAGCTTCTTTATGCAGACAGGCCTGCTATGCTATGATATTACTAAGAGCCTTAAGTAGCACATTTGGTCATTACATTTGGTCATTACACTTTAGTGACAATAAGTAAAGAGGCAGAGACTCTACGCACAATGACTGGCTGGAATGATTATAGTATAGGATGGATATATGGATAGTGGTATTTTATGTATAATTAATGTGTCCTATTAAATGAGCGTCACTGTCTGTGGGTCTTACTAAATGAGCGCCACTGTCTGTGGGTCTTACTAAATGAAAGCCACTGTTTATGTGTGTCCTTCTCAGATCCACGAGTCTGCCCTGCGTGCCAAAACTCGGCGGGACGTGGAGAAGCAGGTGAAGAGAACGGAGAGGACCCGAGCGCGCTCCATTGACAAGATGACCAAAGCCAAAAGCAAAGCGGCAGCTGATTTTGACCCCTGGGTAACAGAGTACATGCTCCGCTTCTCAGCCCGGTCACAGTAGTGAGAAGGGGACTCACTAATTCGACGCCCTTTCGGTACTTACCGCTTACGTCATACGACCCTAACCCTAAACCTCACCCTAACCTTAACCCTAAACCTAACCCTAACCCTAAACTTAACCCTAACCTTAACCTTAACCTTAACCCTAAACCTAACCCAAACCTTAAATCACTTGTTTGAAATGTTTGATTACCATGTGACGTACCACGTAAGTACCGAGAGGGCGTCAAACTAGTGGGTCCCAGTGAGAAGGGTAGGCCCCTTTCTCCAGTACCAGTCCTACAATGACTGGCACTACGGGCAATGCCCCCCTCTGACACTTTACGCAAAATCAGTGAAAAAGAAAAAAAGACGCTTAGAACTGCTAATACCATGTTATCATTGTAATAGTGGTAATAGCGTTGAAATAACAATGTAATACTGTAGTGCTATTGCTCAGTTGTCCCGTCCCTGCTTTTCTCTGCTCAGAGCACTGCATTGTATTATGCTCTGCTGACGGTTTTATCCAAAGCGACTCACAGTTACTCCAGAGTATTGGTTCTAGTCCCTGGTGCTATGTGGAGTTAGGTGCCTTGCTTAGGGGCACTTCAGCCGTGGATGGTAATGTATGGGATTCGATCCAGCCAGCAACATACCGATTCCAAGATCAACTACTTAACCATGAGGCTGCCCCACAACGTGTTGAATGACAAATGCAGATTTTTCAGATTTCTTCACTGAGTGATAAATATACCAGTATCGGATCTGCGTTTAATCTTGTGTAAACTTTTGATATAACTGTTTATAGGATTCTTTGACATTTGATAAATTGTATCTTTGGGTTTCTAAAACAACATTACACATTGGTGGCTGGACCTCAATATTTATTTATTCCAATATTTGGTATTTGATTTGGTTGGACAATCCCACATAACTTTTTTGAATGTCCTCCAGTCCAAGCCAATAACTGCTGTGATTGGTTCATCAACAAAGTTGAGACTAGTTCTCTGCAGAGCCATGGAAGTAAGATTCCAGCCAATTCCATTGACCTTCAATGTTCCATTTTTTACAAAACAATGGCAGCTAATGGTGCATTCCCCAAAGGTAGGGCCTTCCCAATACGCAACAAGGAGTCAGCTATCTCCCACTTGAAAGCGTTCCAACCAGCAAGCTAACCAAAACTACAAACATGGAGGGACAAAAATACATATCCACTTCTCAAAGATGTCAGCAATGTAAACAATGAGGTGTAAACAACATCATGGGCTTTTTTCATGTCGAAGCATTTCATCTTTGAAAGAGGCAATGCCAATAACTACACCTTAGAAAGGTTCATGGTCGGTTTTGCAACTGTTAACCTGTCCAAATCAACTCTATTTGTCCATAGAATGGTGATTACTGAGTAATGCGCAACATAAACTATTCCTAACACTGTGCGCTGCCATTGCTGTGATGACATCACGATTGTCAATGGGACAAAGTCAGTTTGCTTCGCTTTTGCCCCAGCTCGCGACTTGTACATTCCGCTTCAACAGGCGTTCCAATGCATTTCAGCAAGTAGGAGGGTCAGAAACATCCCATCTCCCAACCCTGGGGAATGCACCATAAGTACTGCTCTTGGAGCTTTTGACATAGTTCCACTAGTTCCTGAAAGTGGGCGTAGAACACAGAAAGTGTGGTAAAGGCATTGTCATTCATTTCTCCTTAATATTTGCGTGTTCTGTAGTGTTAGTCTCTAGTGAACAGAAAGCCGCTGCTTACTGTAGATCTACTTGAATCTATGTGCATCATGTCACCCACCGACTTCCTGTACTCCGCTTGTCACACCTCTGCATTCCATGGGCCTTGTTCTCTCTATTAAAGCTGTGAAGAGTGTGAAAGTTACTGTAAAATGAAGAGAAATTGTCTGCCAAGCGCACGCCATGATAGCCAATGCATAATGTCTATTATCCATCCAGCCAGCTTAAATGACCTGATTCCTTTATAGTTTTGCTTTGAGTGCCACCTTCAATATTAATTATTGATTCTCTTGACCTGAAGTCATTGGAATTGAATTGAAATTTGAAACTGAAGTGTAGAATACCTCTTGACCATTATGCTATGGCATCATGTGCTTATACTATGACACACCTGCGGTCAAATTTGTCCACAATATTTTTTGCACACAGTATGGCGACAATTGTGCTACTTAAGTGCTGCCTCAGGATTTCGGGTATTGTTTGTAATTCTGTAGGATTATAGATGTTCTAATCTGTATTTTACATATCCGTCCTCAGCATTTAGTGTTTGTAGCCTTTTTGTAAGATACGCTTAGTTTGGGGGGTGAGTAGGGTGCTTTTGTATTTTATATGTTTCATGATAATGAAATTATGAACAAATGTGTCCTTCAAAAAGTCAAATGTTGTTTTATTTGTAAATACAAATTCATATACAATGTGACAAATGGATATAATGTATTGAAAGCTATGATTAAAATGTCTATTTGAGGCATCAGATTTGTGTTGTTTCACTGTATTAAAATCACTGTGCTCTAGGGCAGTGCTTTTCAAAGTGGGGGCCAGGGACGCCTGGGGACTCCCGAAGTGGTACTAGGGGGTCTGTGTCAAGTTGGAAGAAAAAACAAAAATATTTGAATAATTATTGTACACCAAAATGGGGGGGCTTGTCATGGTAAAGTTTGGGAACCCCTGCTCTATGACAAAAGTGAAATCGCCATAGACGCCATGGCAACCAGATTTGGACAGTATATGCTCACATTGTTTGGTTTGTTATTATCGTAATTGAATGGCAGAACACTAACTGATGACCCTCAATGGTATATAATGGGTTTTTATGTCCACACATGCTTAGATCTCTCAGATTTTTTTTCTTTGATGCCCACAATTTTTCAGCCTTGTGTGAGAAGAACTAGTGGCTCATTCCTAGAGCTTGGACTGAGTTTACTCACTTTCTTCACTGTCTCCTTATCTGTCAGACAGATCAAAGTTGGCAGTAGACTGCACAGTTTCCCAATGAGCAGCATAGTTACAATACCTACTCTGGCCGGCCCTACCGTGATCATCGGTAGGGCACTCGTTTACCATGCTGCTGACCCGGGTTCGATTCCCGGCCCGGGTCCTTTGCCGGCCCTTCCCCGTCCCTCTCTCCCCACTCACTTCCTGTCACCACCTTCACTGTCCTATCATAAATAAAGTCAAAAAGAGGGGAAAAAAACAAAAAAAGGGGAGCGCTGTGGCGGAGCGCGCTAAGCCCCCCACATTTGGGCTTGCATGCCCATGGGGACCCCGGTTCAAATCTGGACGGGGTCATTTCCCAATCCTACCTCATCTCTCTCCACATTCACTTCCTGTCACTCTCCACTGTCCTATCTGCAATAAAGGCAAAAAAGCCCATAAAAATATCTTTAAAAACAAAAAAAAAGACCAAAAAATATATCTTTAAATAATAATAATAATAACAACACCTACTCTGGCCACCATGCTACACAGTGCACCTTTAGAGCTTCATGTCGACACTTCAACATGTGCAGCAATCACCAATTCTTAAACCCCAGAGGTACAACATACATTATTTATTTACATGTAACTTTACTGTACATGTATGTAAACTTTACAGCCAGTGTTCATATTAGAGACACTTAAACACACCAAATAAATACTTCCAAATAAGTTCAGAAATATTGTACTACACATTGAACCTACAGTGGTAAATTTTGAATGTCATAACTCTGTTGGTGACTCTTACATAAAAGAGATGTACAGTTTTTATATTACAATGAAGGCGCTTACTGAATAGCCATATTTAAGGAGGGAAAACATGCGAAAAGATCACGGTATGATGCACAACACTTGAAGGACAGAAGGCAGAAATTGGTCCATTCCTTTGGAACATGAAGGGTGGAAAGATTTGCACCCAGGGCTCTAAATTAGCTTTTTTCATCACCAGCCAAAATGGTTAGTAGATGTTTATCTTACTAGCGAAACACACTTGCTGATGGGTCAAAGTGGCTAGTAAGTAAGATCTTTTCTACCATCCAAACTGAAATTTCACCAGCATTTGGCCAGCTGGCTGGTCTTAATTTAGAGCCCTGTTTGCACCTAAATTTATATAGTGACTAACAATAGGCTGAAGAGCACACCTTCACGCCCTTTACAATATATTTTAAGTCTCATCTGTAAAGGATGCTTTCACTTTTTAATGATTGGATCCTCAAATACTGTTTTGTAAAGGAGAAAAAACAAAATGCATCAACATAGAGTATAAAACAGTGATCTTGCACAAACACAATCAAACAGATGATCCAAAGATATCTTTTAAAATGCCTTGTCTACAAGTCATTGGAGTTCAATAACTTTGCACTGATAGGTTGACCATGATGGAGGTGCACATGGGATGTGTCATTATCTGTGATCTCTCGTCTTAAAGCGATACCGCACCAAATAAGCTAATTTTACACATCCCCTGGAGTTAAATGACCGAGTTTTGCATTTCTCCTGTACTTAGCCGTTCTCTTGGTCTGGTAATGATACCTCTAGTTCCAACCTAGCCATTATCATTAGCTGGTCCCATACGATTCAGTTCTATATGCTAGCTTGGAGCTAGAGTTTGTACTGCAAGACTCAGAGATCGACTGGAAGCAAAGGAGAACTCGAATGACAGTGGAAAATGAGCTTATTTGCAGAAATGGTGCGGTATCCCTTTAAGATGAGATCGCCGCATGATATACTGTATGTACATCGTTAAAAGGTTTTCCTTGAGGGTCTTCTGTGTGGGGCAACATCATGCCTGCTGAAAATAAAACTGCAGAAATTGGGGCAGTGCTGGCTAGTGGGTTTTGATTGACAGAGGTCGACACATTTGAAATCCTTTTTTCTAACATTTATTCTATGGCAGCACTACTGTACTGTTTCGACCCGAGGTCTTCTTCAGATTCATTACAAACAGACTGAGTGACTCTCACACCTCTGACCTCTGTCAATCAGAACACGAATTAGCCGTTGACCTCTACCTTGGTCAGGGATGTGTGCACAATTTTTCTTCTCAACTGCAGGCCAGTGTGTGTTGCCACGAGCGCTTTTCAAAGATATGGTAGATAAGGTGAAATGGATGTGGATGTTTTTTTGGATCACAAAGTGTTCTTGAAGATTTCTCTCGGGAAGGACGCAGCAGACCGTACCATTGCCATTACCAAAGAGATGGAGCGAGAGAGCCACTGTGTGTGCGGAGGCGGAGCTATCCGTTTTCTCTCTGTCGCCTCGCCAGCCTTCCATCCGCAAGCAGAAAGGAAGCTTCAGGAAGGGAGATGCTCTGCTCTGCTCTGCTCTCACCCCAAAATGTCGAGTCCCACCACATCTTCACGAACGTGTCTGTGTTACAAAATCACACAAATACAGGAAATGTGAGGCCAAGTTCAGGACTGTGGAGTTGGTTTTTTTTGACAGAAACAATGGGAAAATGTCGTTTTTCATATTATTGACTTGTATAATTGGATGTGATGATAAAATATAAGCACATATGTAACCTATGTTAAAAGCACTGTCCCTTCTTTCACATTGTATGTTATATTGCATAGAGTCCAATGAGATATGAATGTACCTAAGTTCTATGACACACCATCAATGACTGGTGGTCCCCAGCTGATGACCCGTTCCAGCCCAAAGGTGTATAGGGAAATACACTTGCTTAGAGTGCACTGGTGGAGGTGCGTCAGGCAGCAATGCTCAGCAGGAATACCAACATCCTGTATCTTCAAATCTCAACCTGGAGGCATCCAGTGACTACTGTGAAAGGGCAGTTGGCATCCAGGGAAGACTGGAGGACAGCCAGGAAAGACTGGATGACCGCAGGAAAGTCTGCATCCGGGGGTGGCAGGCTAGTTACCTTACCCACCAGTCTCAAGGGACACCCTAAACAAACTACGAAGACTAACAAACGAAAACAACCCGAAGGCCCTCCGAGAGGCGGGGTGGAAGAAGGGCCAAACCAGACGGACACTATGGCAACGACCGGAACGGACCGAGACAACGATTGTAGGATTATGAGAAGATGCAGGTGTGGATGGGAAAAGGTGACCACCTTCAGAGGGTTAAGGATTCACCAGGGAAGGAGGAAGTGTGAGGAGGGGGCCCGAAAGCAACATTGCGCTGCAGCTGCAGCTGCGGGTCAGACAAAAGGAACCCAGTGCCAGGTCGCAAACCACAGAGCAGAGGGATCCAACGTTGCAGAGGGAATACAGGTCGTAGAGGATGGAGGGACCTTGGTGAACCCTGAGTCATACGAAGGTGGCACGGATAACACCCCCAGAACACCACCAGACCCCAGAACACCTTCACATCCAGACACCCAAGAATCAGGACAGAGGACTGAAAGGAAAGAGCCAGGGAGGAGGCAGCCAGTGAAATGGCCAAAAGCCAATGAGACGGCAGTTTGGCAGCAGCTGGACAAGGACCTCAGCGTCATCTTGGAACACTCTCTACGCGGGCAGGTGGGAGGAGACCAAAGCTGAACAGTATTGGGGACATACTGTATGAAGAATGCAGAGAAAGGTTTGGGACACTGGTAGCAAAGCGGAGCACTGGCCCAAAGCAGAAGGGGAGGAGGGAGAGGGAGATCGAGGCACTGTTGAAGAGAAGGCGTCAACTTCGAAAAACAGTGGAGGAAGGCGAGTCTAGAGGAGAAGGAGGGTCCTGAAGCCACTGTGGGAGGAGGTGAAAAAGAACCATCGCCAGCCTACGGAGGGCAGCAGAGCGCATCCGCAGGCGCAGAAAGCGGAAGGAGAAGGAGAAGGAGAGAAGCAGCTTCTTCAGGAACCCCTATCAACATGCGAGACGGCTGCTTGAGGATAAGAGGAGTGGGAAGCTGGAGATCAGTCAGTCAGAGCTGGAAAACTACCTTAAGGAGCTCTACAGTGACCCAGCAAGGGCAAACCCCGCTAGGACCACCAGGGTATGTTCCTCGACCGGCTCCGCCTACTCACCTCTTTGACACTGCTCTGCCCAAGCTCAGCGATAGGAGGAGGGCAGCAGAGGTTGTACGGAAAGCAAGAGCAGCCTCAGCACCAGGCCCCAACGGCATACCCTATAAGCTGTACAAGTACTGCCCAGGGATCCTGAAACACCTATGGAAGCTGTTGAGAGTCGCCTGGAAGAACCAAGTCATCCCGACAGAGTGGCAGAGAGCAGCCACTGTCTTCATCCCGAAAGAGGCTAACTCCACCACCATCGGTCAGTTTAGGAGTATTGCGCTCCTGAACGTTGAAGGCAAGATCTTCTTCGCCATCCTAGCCAGGAGGTTGACCAGTTACCTCACAAACAACGGGTACATCGACACCAGCTGCCAGAAAGCCGGGGTGCCAGGCTTCCCAGGGTGCGTAGAACATTCAGCAGTAATATGGGAGCAGATCCAGCGAGCAAAAAGAGAGAAAAGCGATCTGCATGTGGTGTGGCTCGACCTCGCCAATGCATATGGGTCAGTCCCCCACCAGCTAATCGAGTATGCCCTGGACATCTTCCATATCCCTGCCTGCATTCACAGCCTGGTGTCAAGCTACTTTGCAGACCCTCAGATATGCTGCGCTCATCAAGATTTCACCACGAGCTGGCAACGACAGGATGTTGGCATTGCCATGGGGTGCTCAATCTCTCCCATCCTGTTCGTCGCAGCCTTTGAGGTCATCCTCATCGGAGCAAGGAAAATGGCAGGAGGGGTAAAGTTACCATCTGGACAAAGGCTGCCACCGGTGAGAGGCTACATGGACGATGTCACCACGATCCTCCAGACAGCAGCATGTACAGCGAGACTGCTGAAGAGGATCGACGAGCTTGTGACCTGGGCAAGGATGAAAATCAAACCTGCAAAGTCACGCAGCCTGTCCCTTAGGAAAGGGGTCAGGAGCGACCACACCATCTTCATCGCAGGTGGCGAGGAAATCCCATTGCTGTCTAGTCAGTCCATCCGTAGCCTCGGTCGGACTTACACGGCAGACCTCTCCGACAAGCAGATGGGAGAAGCAGTGAGGAAGCAGCTTGCAGAAGGCTTGGCAAGAATCAGCAAGAGCCAGCTCCCTGGCAAGTACAAAGTATGGGCTTACCAATTCATACTGTACCCAAGGGTGATGTGGCCGCTGAAAATGTGTGAGGTCCCCTCCTCCGTGGCGGATAAGATGGACAGGTTAGCCAACGGCTTCATCAAGAAGTGGCTGGGACAACCAAGATGCCTGTCGGACCTGGGGCTATTCGGGAGGAACATGCCATTGCCATTGCAATCCATCAGCCAAGGGTACAGACAGGAAAACGCTTGACTGGTGCTTGAGCTGAGGGGTTCCACCGACCAGCTAGTGAGAGCAGCAGGCGCCCAAATAAGAACAGGAAGGAAGTGGAAAGCCCAGGAGGAGGTCAACAGTGCAGGTTAAAACACCAGGAGGTCATGGGAAGAGTCCAGGAGGGTCGAGCAGGTTTGGGGAGAGGCGAGACCCCCCTCTTCTGGTCCAAGGCCTCTAAGGAGCAGAGAAAAGCCATGGTGGTGGCAGAGGTGGCAAGGACGGAACAAGACCGGCTGCGCGTAAAGGCAGTGTCACAAAGTCGGTAGGGAGGCTGGATGTCTTGGGAAGGTGTATCAGGCAGGCCCATATCATGGGCAGATCTGTGGAAGACCCCCCAAGCCAGACTGAGCTTTTTAATCAAGTCCACCTATGATACCCTGCCTTGCCCCCGAAACCTCCAACTATGGTTTGGCACCGAAGAAAGCTGTCCCTTGTGCAACACCATCAATGCAAGCCTCCAGCATATCCTCTCAGGATGCAAGACGGCGCTGTCGCAAGGGCGCTACAGGTGGCGGCATGACCTGGTACTTAAGAAACTGGCAGAGGTGGCAGAGGCATGTAGGCAACAGGCCAACAGCCAACCTCCTGCTCCAGCAAGACGGCCCATCCCCTTTGCTGGAGCTGGGGAGAACCCCAAACCTACCCATCAGAGAGCAACACCAAGACTTCTCTCTTCCGGTTGGGGAATGGTCCATGAGGGTAGACTTGGGGAAACAGCTCCAGTTTCCCAGGGAGATCGTGGAAAACATCGCTCCGACCAGATCTGATCTTGTGGTCAGTTCCAGACAAGACCATCGTGATGGTGGAGCTCACTGTCCCGTGGGAACAAGGGATGGAGGCTGCCAATGAACGCAAGCGTTCCAAGTATGCGGACCTGGCGGCAGCAGAGTGTCAGGAGGCTGGCTGGAAAGCCGTTACATGCCCTGTTGAGGTGGGGTGTCGGGGGCTTTGTGGGCTCCTCAACAGTTCGCCTGCTTCGAGATATCGGCTGCACAGGAGCAGGGAACCGGAAAGCCATCAAGGAGCTAGCGGAGGAGGCAGAGAGGGGCAGCTTCTGGTTATGGTTAAGGAGGAGAGATAAAGGGTGGGGGCAGAACACCTAGGGCATCAGCAGGGGTTGGCAGGGAGAGATCCCTGCCATCGCTCCGCCACCATGTCGATGTCCTGGGGTTAAAGGAGCGAAACATCAATGACTGGTGGTCCCCAGCTGATGACCCGTTCCAGCCCAAAGGTGTATAGGGAAATACACTTGCTTAGAGTGCACTGGTGGAGGTGCGTCAGGCAGCAATGCTCAGCAGGAATACCAACATCCTGTATCTTCAAAGTGTGGCTGTCCAGGCCCTACCGCGTAGGACACTGGGCTGCTACGCCGGCGACCCTGGTTTCGATTCCAGACTGGGTCCTTTGCCGGTCCTATCATAAATCAACTAATAACAGACCAAAAAATATGTACTTTAAAAAAAGAGTGAATGTCCAACCCAGTGTTGTCCAGCTCACCTTTGGCTGCCAGAGCTGTGGGGATGGACGTGGCGTTAACAGCCACACTCCTGCGCGTTTTGGGCTTGGGCCCTACGGGGGGAACGCAGCTGTCGCAGGGCCGCATCTCCGTACTGGATCCCTGACCCCATCCGCTCTGGGTCAAGCTCTCCTGAAAGACAGGGGGGGAGGGGCAAGCAAGCAAATCGGACTAATGTATGTATCATTGAATAAATGACTGCACTTGAAATAGAAAGAACAAAACATGTATTCAAGTTTCACAATAACAATACTACTAATATTGTAGATTCTCATAAAACGGTGGATGAAATACTGCACACTATGCTGGAAATCATATGAATCAAGATAAGTTTTAGTGTACGAACTGTTTATGTAGTTTTGTCAGTCTCATATAATTGCTGATGCAACTGATTAGTTACTACAGGGATATGTTGTTTTAAATTGAATTTGTATTGTATGTGAATGTTAGTGCATGAAATACGTAGTTATGTGGAAATAGTTTCCAGCTGATTACAATGACAGCAGTGTAACTACCTGACTCGATCTTGTTCAGGATTTTCCGTGCACACTGGACAAACGCCTCCTCCACATTCTCCCCCGTCAGGGCACTGGTCTCAAGAAACATGAGCTCTGCACGCGACACACATCACATCAGGGAGGAAAGACAACACATCTCACATTTCACATTACATTTAGCTGGCATTGTTATCAAAAGCAACTTAGTTATTTTACAGGGTATTGGTTAGTCCTTGGAGCAGCAATGTTGGGTAAGATGGCTTGCTCAAGGGCATTTCAGCCATGGATGGAGGTGTCGGGAGAAGAAAGGGTTTGATTCGAACCTGCAACCCATCAATCTCAAGACCACCTCTCTAACAATTAGGGGGGGGGGGGGGGATACAATGCTGAAATGATTCCTGCTAAAAGGGAAAACATAAATAGAACTAGTCTAAAATAGAACTGGTGAGATGCTCATGTAACCATCATGTGATTTTGTTCTTGCCCATAGACCTATTATAACTTCTCCAAAAAATAATCCACTGTGCCACCTTCATCGATGACTGTTCGGGATAAGGATAGTACAAAACTTAAGGACAACCTGTATAGCCTGACTGTGTGGGTCATTTCACGTGAAATCAGACACTTTGGGACCCGACCGACCCAGATTTCAATCATACTTGGTGTGCCTTTTCAGTAGCAAGGTAGCACCCCAGAACTGCATTGGTTTGAATCTGACACTAATATTAAGGGAGAAACAGACTAGGAAAGGTTCACATGTGAGGGTAGGACACTATACATTCAGCCTTGAATATATCAGTCAGTGTTAGTCACAAAAAGATGCCTGTGGTGTTGTTTGAAAGCTCTTTTCTGGCTCTACATATTACACAATCACCTTGGAATACAACTACTCTCAGAATATGAATTATGATAAATTGAAAAATTAAAAATTGAATATCTAAAAAACTCATATTTTAAAATGGCCAGTTCCTTGTCCAAACGTAGCCGGCAATGTCATGAGCAGCACCTAAAATGCTGGTGTTCGGTTTGTTATTCATTTCAGAGAGAAGTTGACTCACAAATATGGCGTCATACAGACCACTTACTAATAATATGGTAATACCATAGTAGCATCACATGACAAAACAAAAACAAAACAAAAATGGTCAGTGTCCATGGTCCCAGGTTTCAGAAACTAAGGCAGATGTCCATTTATACACACCAAATGATGATATGTGAATGTTTGAACATTCCTTCTCTGTGTACCTGTGCCATCTTCCCTTTACCGTACTTTAAAGAGATAATCAATGGCTACACTCTCATTTTGTACTCTACCAGTGCATTTGAAGCAGAAGCTGTGTGTTTTGTAGATAATGTATAAGTACGTCCCGTTGCAGTTACAGGTTCCACTACCAGAAGCACATCCTGATGATCCATGACAAGTCTATCTAGTCTGAAGGGAAAAGTGAAGGATGGAGATGGCCCATGAGGATGCAGGAAGTTCAGTTTCCACCTCTCCAGTGCTCGGCATACATTCCTCAGCACATGCTAGCCACCAGTTGCCATCATATACAGCTACAACATACCCTTTGATGCTTGAAAATGTAACACATTCCTTTACTGAGCTCACTCTTTCAACTCTGCCTTCTCTGAATGCTGAAAATGGCCTAACTTCCACTGTGTCCATTGACAATGGGCAGAAGCTGTGTAGTTTTTGAGTACCTGGAATAATTCTTGCAGATTCAAACCTTTTCAACAGGTTCTCAGCTTCATGATGGTACATCTCTGTTGTGGCAAACTGGCAATGGATGTTCTTGACATTATCCTTGACTGACTCCCTTGAACCAGGAACGTTTTTAAAACTATAGTTTTATAATTCAAGATGCTATTCAATCATTTCACTGGAACAACCAGTGCAGGCCACAATCCATCCATTTGTATGCTACTACCAAGATCAGTTGAAACTGGGGGAAAAATCTGTTTTGTTGTTATTTCAGACTGCAACATTCATGATACAATTGCTGTACATCTGTTTCAGAAGCTCCTAATTCAGTTCCTCAGTGACACTTCATCAATGACAGAACGTCCAAAGAAGATCCTATATTTTTTCTGATGGCTGTGCTGCACAATATAAGAACCTTAAAAAAAACAACAAAAACAGAGTGGCACTTTTTTGCCACATCACATGGCAAAGGTCCATGTGATGGCGTTGGAGGGACAGTTAAATGGCTTGCTGCACGAGCAAGTCTGCAACGTCCTATTGACAATTAAATTGTAACGCCATACCAACTGTTTGAATTTGTCAAGGATAATGTCAAGAACATCCATTGCCAGTTTGCCACAACAGAGATATACCATCATGAAGCTGAGAACCTGTTGAAAAGGTTTGAATCTGCAAGAATTATTCCAGGTACTCAAAAACTACACAGCTTCTGCCCATTGTCAATGGACACAGTGGAAGTTAGGCCATTTTCAGCATTCAGAGAAGGCAGAGTTGAAAGAGTGAGCTCAGTAAAGGAATGTGTTACATTTTCAAGCATCAAAGGGTATGTTGTAGCTGTATATGATGGCAACTGGTGGCTAGCATGTGCTGAGGAATGTATGCCGAGCACTGGAGAGGTGAAACTGAACTTCCTGCATCCTCATGGGCCATCTCCATCCTTCACTTTTCCCTTCAGACTAGATAGACTTGTCATGGATCATCAGGATGTGCTTCTGGTAGTGGAACCTGTAACTGCAACGGGACGTACTTATACATTATCTACAAAAGACACAGCTTCTGCTTCAAATGCACTGGTAGAGTACAAAATGAGAGTGTAGCCATTGATTATCTCTTTAAAGTACGGTAAAGGGAAGATGGCACAGGTACACAGAGAAGGAATGTTCAAACATTCACATATCATCATTTGGTGTGTATAAATGGACATCTGCCTTAGTTTCTGAAACCTGGGACCATGGACACTGACCATTTTTGTTTTGTTTTTTGTTTTGTCATGTGATGCTACTATGGCAGGCACGTGCACTCCAATACGGCAGGGGAGGCACGGCCTCACCAGCCAGATCTGAGAATGATGAGCTGCAGTAAATGTGAAATAATAATAACAATAACAGCTATTGTTTTCGAGCATCTGCACCATAACTACCATTTGAGCAGTATTTAAACAGTTTTCACTCATTTTCAATCATTTCCGTGGCCAAAATCATAATATTTGCCCATTTCATGTCAAATTGCTCCGAATACGGTGAATTTGGGGCAACTCTGAACTGGCCTCACCCCGGATTGCGCAATCCCTCCTTAACAAGCTTCAGCGCATGCGCCATTTTGCTCGTTCTGTGAATGCAAACCTGGTAATATTGTATTAAACGTTTTTATACACTTAATAGAAGTATGTATGGTGTGCCCTCAATTCCTGATAATGTTCTACTATTTTCTACGTGTGATTATCATTTCTTTACTCTGAACGCTTTGGCATAACGCCCACTGAAATATACAATGGTGAGGCGAGGAGTAGCCTGGCCGCAGACTCCTTCTGGCATTGAGAGTATTGCTGGCCAGTTACGTCATAGCGAATCTGAAGTTCACAGCCAGTCGGTGTTGTTGGCTAGCTTGTTCACTTTGTCTGCTACAAGTGGATTTCATAACGAAACTAAGAGCATTCTCAAAGTTGGATTTCCAAGAGGAAAATATGTGATAAAGAATGGAGGACCGACAGAGCTGAAGGGTTTGCTACTGCAGGTGGTCAGAAGGTTATAACTACCCGATCATTTCAAAGTGAGTTCTACAACAGAAACTATTTTTGTTTCCCCTGTGCAACCGGCGAGAATGTGTGGAAGACCATTCGCATGGAATTGTACGACTTAACAATTTACTAAGGACTAAGGAGCCTCACGAAACACAAATCCTCGCGGCTACTCATATTCATATTCAATGCCAAATTGCTTTGGACGTTTGGGGCGTCTCGAATAGATGTGGCTTTGGATGGACAGCACAGGCTAAAGCAACGTTAGCATGCGCAACGCCAATGTGGAAAAGAGCGGCGAATGGACCTGATATACGAGATAAAGGTAAGATCAGTGTTTCCTATGTGTGTGAAGCCTGTGTTCGTGAGACCCGTGGGGAGGGAGAGAATCCGCCGTGATTCTCTCTGGTGTGGTGGTAGCTTTTGTGATCTGAACAGGATTCTCATGTGCCCTGTAACTGTTTGTAAAGTTGAGTAGGCTACAGGGTGCCGTTGAGGTAAATCAAATATACCCGTGTAACTACAAGACTCTGATCTAATTCCAAAGTGTAGGCATAACATAAAGGACAGTCCCAAAATATTTGGTGACCATATCGAAGCTTGTGTAGTAATCTATGTTTAAATGTTGACATTCGCTTCCTGCCACACCTTTGTCCCACATCGTTTGCCATAGCCTCGTACAAGTAGATGTAGGCCTACATTTGCACGAGAATCCGGGGTGTGGTGCTTTATCACAAACGCTATCACACCAGTTTTGTTCGCCGTGGTGCTCAGCGGTCTATATGACACCATGTGTTGAATCCTGTGTGTGTGTGTGTGTGTGTGTGTCTTCCATTGAGCATCCGCCGTGATGTGGTTTATGTGAGACCACTGTTTGAATCCTGTGTGTGTGAGAGCAGTGGGCTGTGAAGGAGCGTATCTTCACCTACTCTCCCCTCTCCTCCTCTCCCCTCCTCTCCTCTTCCTCTCACTCTCCTCTCTTTTCCCATCTCCTCTCCTCTCTCTCTCCTCTCTTTTCCCATCTCCTCTCCTCTTCCCTCCTTCTCTCTTCTCCTCCTCTTCTCTCTTCTCCTCTCCCTATCCTCTTCTCTCTTCTCCTCTCCTCTCCTCTTCCTCCTCCTCCCCTCTCTTCTCCTCTCCTCTCCTCTCCTCTCCTCACTTCTCCTCTCCTATCCTCTCCTCTCTTCTCCTCTCCTTTCCTCTTCTCCTCTCCTTTCCTCTTCTCCTCATCCCCCTCTCCTCTCCTCTCCTCTCCCCTCTCCTTCCTCTCCTCTCCTCTCCTCTTCTCTCCTCTCCACTACTCTCCTCTCCAGCTCTCATCAGCCGTGATGCTGCTGTTTGTCCACATTACTGCTGTGTGGTTTATGTGAGACCACTGTTTGAATCGTGTGTGTGTGTGTGTGTGTGTGTGTGTGTGTGTGTGTGTGTGAGAGAGAGAGGGAGAGATCTAATAGCATTTTCTCTAACGGAAAATGCAGCATGTTTTATTTTGTAGGCCTGCCTTATGTTAAGAAAGCTATGACATACGAAACTTATCGGTAGGCCTATTTGGTAAATTTACTAAAATGTACTTATACTGTAGCTGTAGTATTATATATTTGCCTCACCAGCCATAAAGTTGACCGCACCTCACTGTGCTGTGGTATTACCATATTATTAGTAAGTGGTCTGTATGACGCCATAATTTGTGAGTCAACTTTCTCTCTGAAATGAATACACAAACCGAACACCAGCATTTTAGGTGCTGCTCATGACATTGCCGGCTACGTTTTGGACAAGGAAACTGGCCATTTTAAAATATGAGTTTTTTAGATATTCAATTTTTAATTTTTCAATTTATCATAATTCATATTCTGAGAGTAGTTGTATTCCAAGGTGATTGTGTAATATGTAGAGCCAGAAAAGAGCTTTCAAACAACACCACAGGCATCTTTTTGTGACTAACACTGACTGATATATTCAAGGCTGAATGTATAGTGTCCTACCCTCACATGTGAACCTTTCCTAGTCTGTTTCTCCCTTAATATTAGTGTCAGATTCAAACCAATGCAGTTCTGGGGTGCTACCTTGCTACTGAAAAGGCACACCAAGTATGATTGAAATCTGGGTCGGTCGGGTCCCAAAGTGTCTGATTTCACGTGAAATGACCCTATGACAAATCCCAATATCTTGTAAAAATCGTTTGATTTGATGATCAAAACATTTTTCTCACCGTTTTCCTGGGCGAAGCGGGAAGCCTCCAAGAAGGTCACCTCTCTATCCGCGTCCAGGTCTTTCTTGTTTCCACAGAGTATGATGACAATATTTTGGCTGGCCAGCATTCTTGCGTCTGTTAGCCAGTTGGTTAGGGCGTTGTAGGTTTCCCGACTGTGTGGGGGGAAAGGAGGATAAAGCAATCGATGTATAGCAATATCAGAGGGCAAACTGTTATTGGAAAATCTAGCAATATTAAAGGATAAAAAAATGCCTAGGCCAAAATTGCCACATTATGGAATTATGTTAGCTGTGGATTTCCTGTTATTATGCAATGCCCCTTCTGTCTGCAACCCCCTTGAGTACCTCCGTGACCCCCGTAGGGGACCCAACCCCCAGTTTGGGAACCACTGAATTACCTTGTGATGTCATAGACCAGTAGAGCTCCAGCGGCCCCTCTGTAGTAGCTGCGCGTTACCGACCTACACAAGGGGGGAAAAAGACAAATAATTGAAGAGCTTGATTCAATTGACCCAGTATATAAATCCTGTTGTTCATAGATTTCGGCACAGAATTTCAACACCATCATCCATCTACAGCTGATAGCCTAACCCGACTGAGTTTGACCTTAATACAATGAACACTTTGAAGGCTTTCCTGCAGTTGCATTCATAACAGAACCCTCAGGCGTCACAAGCAAGAACTCCAGCAGAAACATACTACAGTTACTGTCCAAGAATCAAGAATACGAGAATCGCCCCCAAGGCTGGTGTTCACACTCTTCACCCTTGTCCTATATAAAATGGACCAAATAAAGAACTCATAGATGACTTCAGAGGGAATATGTACAAACAACGTGCTTCATCAATATTACAGTAGAGATGTAGTCCAGAGCATAAGAGTATAATCAATCACGCACAATCCCTGTGGTGTCGGTCATCCTTTGGTTGACAATTTCTGTAGTTTCAAAGTGTCATGAGCACAGGAGAGTGTTACAGTGAGCACCAGAGAATGTAAACATGCAGTTTAAACTTAACTGTGGCCAGGCCAAAACCCATTTCCTAACCCAAACCTGGTGTTCAAAACTAACCGGAAAGATGCATGAAGTAAAAGTATAATAAAGTAGAAGTACTCTTACCAATGTAACTACAACACTAGTGGTATGATATTACATGGTTTAAACTTTGTAATATCATACTACTCTTGTTGTAATTACATCAGCAAGAGTACTTCAACTTCTTTTTTTGTACAACTCTTAGCAATGGGAGGCTGTGTACTGCTGGTACCTCCGAATATACTGTACTACATCAGGGGTTGGGAACCTTTTTCATCCAAGGGAACACTTCAAATTTATCCGAGGGCCGTAAAGTCCTCAGAGATCCTCAGAGTCCTCCCTCTGCACTTTAGGCCTATATTGAAGGCAGCCACCTTTAAAACAGACCCTGCCATCTCTAGGTCCCCTGAATATAACTTAATTGTATTGCAAACTTATTTTCTAAGATTCCATTACAAAATGTGTCATATTTCATGTGAAGCGGCAACATAACATCGAAATTACATCAGGGTCAGATAAAACGAGACATAGGTTCCCCACCCCTGAACTACATGTTCGGTAGGGAGAGGTAGACCAATATCCAGTGCTCAATAGTCATTTTTAAGTGAAACAAAGAGAAACAAAGGTGCTGTATTACCTGAATCTTTCTTGTCCTGCTGTGTCCCAGATTTGCAATTTGACAAACTTGTTGACCACACTGATGATCTTTGAACCAAACTCAACGCCTATTGTGTGATTGGAATCATCTTTGACTGTAAATGCAGGAAAAGCGATGAGAGAAAACATGTGAGAGAAATTAAATAATGCACTATCATACACTGAGAAAAGTACTGAATATAAAAAACAACAACATTATCAGGTGAATGTAGCTTTTGAAGTCAGGATTTGGATTGAACTCACATCTCTTTTCTATGAACTGGTGAAGGAGGCATGATTTGCCTGTTCCTGCATTTCCAATGACAAGGAATTTAAATAGGAAATCTGTGGACATCAAGAGTGTTAGTGCATTAGAATCAAGCAGCCTAGTGTTATTACATTTGCACAGTGCGTTCTCTATTGGAAGGATGCCTTGATGCCTGTTTTTGTTGTTGTTTGTTTGTTTGTTTTTAGAACACCCTTATTTCTTGCTTTATTACTACACTATTACTTATTGTTGTACTTTGTGACAGTGAGTTCATATATTAAGCATATAATATGATAACATTGGGTTTTAACAAATTCGTGTCAGATAGGCCTATGAACTGTCACCACATCCAGCCCACGTCAACACGTTCTGATAACGGAGCACACGCAATCGCCCTGTTTACAGGCAGATAAGGATTGGTGAGAGTTCAGTGCTATATTGATATGCGTAAGAGCATTCTTACTTGCATTTCAACTATCCAGACGAACAGTGTTTCTGGATGCAGTATGCTGGCCATAAGAAAAGCGCATCGATCGAGATGGGATGTTTCCCAAAAACAAAGCGAAGATGCTGCTCAGGATCCAATACAGCATCATCCAGACCTGTCATCCATTTGACATAGCCTAGCAGCTGAAGGGAATGGTATTAATGCGACCTCCAATGCTACCCTTCAGGGTTTACCTGAGCAAGCTGTCATTTCAGCTTGAAAGTACTAAAGAAAATGCTTGATGCAAAAGTAGGAGGCTGTTATGATTAAAATGACGACAGGCTATCAGGCACCTGCTTAAAATGCACGTGCAATGCATTGACAGGGTAAATTAAACGCCATACTTACCATATGTCTCCGACATCGCCGGTAATTATTTGGCAATGCCTTGTTTTCTATATTTCTTTTATTCTTAGGCAAAAGCGTAAACCGGGATAGATGAAGGGGCAAATCCTCATAGATTGTGTATCCTTCCGAACCGTCGCCCACTTCCTGTGTGAGATGTCAAGGTAAAAGCCCTGTCAAAATGCGCATCAATTCATGTTTAGGCCTAGTTCTAGCACGCATTGGATTACCATGCCATGCCTATGTGTTGTACCGGTAAATAATAATAATAATAAAAAAAAGTTCGCGTGAGTTCGCGTGCGTGTGCGTGTGTGTGTGTGTGTGTGTGTGTGTGTGTCTGTGTGTGTGTGTGTGTGTGTGTGTGTGTGCGTGTGTGTGTGTGTGTGTGTGTGTGTGTGTTGGGGGGAGGGGGGGATCAAAGAGGATATCAAATTTAATGTAAGAAAATAATGTGTTCACATTCACAATAAATTGCAATGAATAAACAATTGTTTTCACACCTATGAGCCATTATTTTATTTGGTGAAGAATTAATATGAGGGATTAACTGGGAACTCTTGGAAGAATATTCTCCTATTTTTTTTCCTGTTTGTACAAAAGCAGGCATATAGCCTGGGAAAACCCATGCTGCTTTGAACAATCGGGGGGTGGGGGTTGTCCTGTCAGTGTTTTGCCCTGGTGTCCTGTGTGCAATTGTTCTGCCACTGGCCCCGCCAAGGCCCACATGCCATGCGTTCACTTTATTTGTTACCCGTTAAGACTCAGTGTTATACATTTGCTATTCGCAGAATTGCAATGACCAGTGAATTACTAAATGCCCTGTTTTATGCCATAATAGTATATGGTAGTGAACGTTTCAATGAGTATTACAGTGTTTCACTGGTGGGACAGTGTGCATTATGGGAGTCTTCTTTAGGACAGAAAACAATAGCAACCATAGAAGGCAATGCAGTCCCCTGGCCACAGCTAGTCATTACAATATACAGCATAACACTCTCCAGGCAAAAATAGGGTCTTCCCAATGTTACCTGGGACCAGAAAGGCTGCAACCTCTTTTGGGACCTTGTGTAGATGCCTATCACGTGCACAGACGTGAAGTTCTTTGATGATTTTCCTTCGTGGAGGTAATTATAACGCTCCCATTGTAGAATCCCCATTATTCATCCATTTATGAATATCGCAGGGCTCTTACAGTAGGCCTATATCAAATAGCAGCTGTGTTGGATGCACAGAAGTCTGTTCAGTAATTCAACAGACAAAAGATTATATCATTCTTCTCCTAGCCTGTTGCACTTCCATAAGTGAAGAGATGCATTCCAGAACACAAACTTGAGGAAAAAAGTTGCCATGGACATGACTGTAGCCCTTCGGTGCCGAATCAAATGGGATCAGAGGTGAGCAGACTGCTGAAAACACTCAGCATTAACAATCATGGCAACACTGAATACGACATTATTACAGAAATTCACGTCATGTTACAACTTGGTCATTACCATTTTGGTAACGACAAGCTGATAGAGGCTGCATGAGAAGGATAATGTCTGTAGCATGGGGTGAAACCATGTGTCAGCTGATCAGCTTTTGCAATTTCTATGTGATTTTATTCAACATTCTACAGACCATAGAAAATTTGAGTCCTCTGCAACAACCCTGATTCTCATCTCATTGTGTATCACTGAAACCCAATAGGTGCAGATGCCGGGCCCCATTTTATATAAGATGTGTCGCATGAATCGCACACTTATTCACTCTGAAAAGAAGTTAAGCAAGTGTGCAGTAAACCTTTTTAATGAATTGTTTTAATTTTAGTACAGCTGCTATAGACTAGCACTTAGAAACTGTACATCTTAAACGTAATGTGTCTCAAACGGACACTAAAGTGGGACAACTAGGCCTAATCCAAAGTTAAACATTGTCATTTACATTTGTCTTTAAATACTTTTTTGATGAAATTTTCTGTATGGTGTTGAATGTGCACTGCTGAGGGTCTGTGGTAGTTGTCATTCATAGACAGGACATATTGTTAGGGTCAAGCAGGTTACCCCTTTTTCACAAATTAGCTAAAGGTTGTAAATATGGAGGCTCCCAGGCAGCATGAAGGGAAGATTTGGTTGGCTGAAAATATATTGTATGCATGGGCAATGGGAAAAAGATGGAAAATATTACAAGGGAGAAGACTTGGCCACATATCACCTCCATAGAACTGACAAAAGTAGGCTAGTTGCTGATAGTAGCCTGGGCATGCAACGTTGTTCCTCTAGCACAGTGATTCTCAAACTGTGGGCCGTGGCCAACTGGTGGACCTTGAAAGTATTCCAAGTGGGCCTTGAAATAATTCCAAAAATCAAAATAATTTGTATGTGTATGCGTTGATGTTGACTATTTATTTGAGTTGTACAGTTTATTGGGTCAGAGGTGGGCTCTGAATATTTGTGAAAACTTCAAGTGGGCCCCCAAGTTGGAACTGATTGGGAACTCCTAATTCGTGCCATTTACACCATAGGATGATGAATAAAGGCTTTCTTCATCACCAAGCAGTTTGGCGACATGAGATTTTTGCCAGAGACATAACTGGAGAAGCTGGAAAGGCAGAAGGCAGGTTAGAGCAAATACAATTTTGGGCATTAGGCCTACTCTTCAAAACATTCTATCTCTACACTCTCTCACCTCTCACTGCCTGACCTGAGTTTACCATAGAGTTCACTTAGGAGCGGAACCTTTGTTCTACGCCTTCGTTTCACACGAGACACAAAGTTCGAACACTCATGTTTTGGATGTGCGCACGTTTTGTGATGACTTGAGACACTCTGTGTTGCGACTTATTCTTTTTTAAAGCTAAGTTTTGTTTCATCATATAAAAATGCAATCCGCGAAACAGAACAAGGACACTGGCGTTGTACTGGGATTTGTGGAGGAAGCGGACGCCTGGCAACTTCGTAGCTCTCAGTTTCCCAGTAAAGTGGGTGGTAGACCTGCTTGGTTGAGTCAGTCAGATTTACCAGCTCTCTCTGATTTGACATGTCCCAAGTGTCAACTTCCCACAGCATTTCTACTGCAGGTCTACGCTCCAATCACTAGCCATGAGTCCAGTTTCCACCGGACACTCTTTATATTCTGTTGTAAGACACCAACCTGCCATTCTCGAAACGATTGGCAGAGCTTTAAAGGTAAGGTCGGATGATATCATTGTTTTGGTTTTCAACAGTTATCTGCATCTTCATCAGCGAGCCCCTTCAGTCAGAAATCTCTTATGTCAGTAATTATAGACATCTAGCCCTAGAGCTCTAGGGTTAAGCCACAAAGGTGTTGATAAGTGTGAAGGTGCAGTCTACCTTAAGAACACAATCACTGGGATGGGAAATGTACCGAAGGTACTGGACTTTTGTTTCAGACAGTGTTCTTTTGTAACATTCTGTGAATGTACTGTATTTTTTACTTCCATGTTGCAGTGTTCAGAAGTCAGCTGTCAAGGAAAAATGACTTTTACTCGTATGACCCACCACTGGATGAGAAGACTGACGAGGACAGCATCGACACGCAGCTGAAATCAGGAATAAAACTTTGCCGAGTCTGTGGTTGTCCTGGACAAAAAGCTTGTTCACGCTGTCATGCAGTAACATACTGCAGCAAAGAACATCAAGTGATAGACTGGAAAGACAACCACAAAAAGGAATGCGGTAAACCATGTAAGTTGACCAAACTCAAAAAAACAAATCATCCAGATCTTACAAATAATGATTGCAAAAGGACAGAGGTTTATCCATGGTTACATTGGTTATATATTTCTTTTTTTTGCTCCTTGGCAGCAGCTACTACGTGTGCCTCTCCTTTCCTCTTTCCGGAGTTTGAACTGGTTACAGAACCAGAGGAAATTGAGGAGAAAGAGGAGTGCAAAGAGGAGTGCAACGGCACAGGTGATCTGGAGGATGACCGGGAGAACATCACTAATAATGGTACGTATAATAAATTAGACACTTCCACTCGCACATCAGGAAAAGTCATCAAAGGAAGCTGAAGTGGACGTTGCGTTTGCGCCCTCAATTAGTGTTTTTGTGTTAAAATCCAAAACAGTAGTGATGCCTTGTTAAAAGCAAAACATAGGTTCACATTGCGGCTGATGCGGGTTCTTATTACCCAACAAAAGTGTGAAAAGTTTATGGACAAAAACTGGATCACAAACATTTTGGGCTTATTCTGCATTCCAGAGCACTGGGGACTAGGATATGTCTCAGTGGGACTGAATCACTTGTCAGACCTCCAGGTTGAACAAACTGCAAACATGGAGGACCAACCATAAATGTCCCTACTGTATACATTGGTTTCCCGTTTGTAAACAATCCCTGTCTGCGTGTGCAGCCAGTGTTCCCTCTTCAACCTCTGATTGTTTAAAACTGCTGTCACTCAAAAAATTAGTTCACATGGTTGGCTGCTTAGCATCTTGTCCGTCCTCACATCGTGAATGTTTGTAAACGGAAAACCTATCTGTATCTGTAGGATTAAAGATCTGGGCTAATGTGAACTTCATCTAACAGGAACGTTAAGTCTTTTTTTGGAAACCCTGTTGATGCTTGACCTTGTCTTGTTTTGTTTGCAGATTTGCAGGAAAATGACCTGGAGGACATGGCCCTTCATGAAAGCCAGGACAGCAAAGTGGTTCAGAGGTTTAAAAAGAGGGTATCTGCTGAGCCGCATCAGGTTTGATATTCATAATGTTATAAACAATATACATACTTAGGACTGAATCCGATATTTATTTATCATATGCATAGAAATACTATGAAGTGTAACGTGCCGTCATCACTAAATCCACAGTCTTAGCTTGTGTTGGATCTTTAAGACACTGTCTGACCTGCAGGTTCTTATATGATATGATTCAAGGTGGCTCTCCTCTATGAGTGTACTGTCTACAATACATATTTTTATTCCCTTAGCAATAACCTTGCTGAAAGGCACAAAGTTACCACTACCACTTAATCAACCAACATCCATGTCGTGGATCCTTGTCACATCTTGTCTTGCCTGTGGATAGTCATTTGTGACTGGAGCCATGGCAAAAGAGAACTTTCTGTAACACATGTGTAGCAATGAAGAACCACAACATGTCATCATGCATTGCGTATAGATGACACGCTGATTTGAACCGACTATCGTTTGTGTCCAATACGCCTTTGCAAGTTAAGGCGTGCTCCACAACGCCCTGTGACAGGTTAGGTGTAGGTATGGTTTTGGTTTGGGCACAATTAAGCTAGAAATTCGCCAAATGTCGCTGTTCTTGAACTGTATTTTCTTATCATAACAAGATGACCTCTCTGCCCTCCAGGTTCTGCGATATGAACGAGGCGGTTCCCCCTTGTGGGTGTCCTGCGAGCATAAACCATCAGAAGAGAGCATTCCCAGATGTCCATGTGGAGCCAAGAGAATCTTTGAGTTTCAGGTAAGTTTTATTGTGTGGTGGGAGCTGAATAGCCTGGCGACGCCATCCTATGTACTTCCACCTAAAGATTTTGGCTCCGCACATAGTCTGGCGAAACCCTCCTAGCTCTGTTCGCTCACTGTATAGCCAATCCGCCAACAGTTGAGAGTGGTGAGGTAGAACTCACCCGCAAAGTCTGTTACTAATTGGTTAAGGTAACACTGTTCACACTTTTGTCTTGTTATTTGTATGCTTTTGCAACACTATATCATAACAGTCATGTTAATAAAGCACAATTTGAATTTTAATTGGAATTTTGAACACAAATAAATTTAAATGGAAGATTAAGCTCAGACCATCTCCCACTCTAGATGGAGACGGATTCCTCTTAGCTTTTGCTAGACTGTTTGAGTCAACAGTCAGCTTTCGCCAAGGCTAGAAGCTGAATGCTGACGGAAGAGCATTCTCCTTATTTTACATCACATTACACTTAGCTGACGCTTTTATCCAAACTTGTAATATAAATCATAATCATCCAAAAGTTACAGCACAATGACTCATTTATTAAGCTCACTTTTCTTTGTTATGTGCTTATTTAACTGCTATGTTAAAAAATGTAGTCCATTTAAGGTACTGGAGTATGAATTAATGACACATTTAATTAATTATTTGTTGGTTTATTCAAATTTCCAACATGAATCAATCCACGCTCCATACTTTAGGGGAGCATTTATATATTTTTTGGAAATAGGGAGACATGTTCCCCCGTACCCCCTGCTCAACGTGTATATTTGCCTTTTTATTTCCCTTGAAAGGTCATGCCACAGTTACTTATCGATCTGAAGGTGGATAGCACAGAGGCTTCTATTGACTGGGGGACGCTGGTGATTTACACGTGTGCGGACAACTGTGACCATGGCAACAAATATGTCCCAGAATTCATCTGGAAGCAGGACTTTTCAATGGATCAGCAGCCTGTTTAGTTCATCGAGAAGCAGGACTTTTCAATGAACCGTCAATGAACCAACTGTGTAAATGGTGGTTGTGTACCTCAGTTGTAAGACGTTGGAATTATGCAATTGTGATGAAATAATAGTTGGGGAAAAAAACAATACATAAAACTCTATAATTATGTATTGTTCACATATTGTTATTCACATATACAAAAGGATACCATATTGCACCATAACACTCAATTACAGACACACTTTTAGGTTAATCACAAATGACATGACATGATTTATTGTAAATAAGTACTTTGATAAAATATACAAATCGTTGTGATCGTCGTCTTTATTTTTTCCACCTGAGCAAGTGGTCTTGGACCACCCTCTTGTGTCATCAAAACATGAATCCTTATAACATTCCAAAATTAAATAGTATGACTGTTTCTCAAGTGACATATTAAAGTGCCAAGCTAAGGTTTCTGTTTACTGAGGATCAATCAGGAACTACCATGTTAAAGTTGACCACCGTTAATTGATAGTTCTGAAAAACATGGGCTATGTTAATGCTATGCTGAGATGATGCGGTCATGCACAATCTTTTGTTTGTGGCTTTGAGCTCTTGTGCAAATTCTGTGCTTCTTCCAAATTCTTCTTATTCTTCCACTGTAATGTTATTCTGCCATTATGTAATCGATCACTCCATATTCAGATCACAAATTATGAGTAACTGTACCCTTACAGTTAATGCTTCAATAGTTGGTAATCAGAAACAGTTACAGTGCTCAAATAAACATACTAGGTGGTGGTACCTTTCCTGTTTGACATATTTACTGATTTTGGTCATTCCCATTAATTGTTTATTAGAACATTAGGCACACACACACTGTGTGTGTGAGATTTTACTGGGCCCAGGTAGTCTGATAAACCAGACTAAATGTGCCGTTCAGCGGGTGGCGCTGGTTCACCAGGCTAGGGCCCAGGACAAAATAATCTCAAATATAAAAAGGTTCCCCTGTCATGGGTTCCCTGAAAAACTTGAAACACAAATAAATACAAATCCACCTGTAACACTCCTACGGCACATGCGCCATTCGCTTTGGAGACAGACAAAAACGCATGTGCGCATGTGTACATTGCAATGGGTACGTATACAGATCGAGTTGCAACCCCAATCGGAAGTTTATGTAGCAGAACAGGAAACTGGTGGTGGCGTTTTTTGCGCGCATGAGAATTCTGCCCTCTTCATGGAAAGCTAACGTAGTCTGCAACTTCGGTTTTCACCAAACATTGGACAGCTGCAGGTAAAAAGTTAGCTGCTTTTGGTTGTTAATAGTGCCTAAACAACGTGTATAGCAAACGTTCAAATAACTTCATTAAAGTTACCGTTGTAGAGTTTTGAAGAGTCCTTATCATGACTTGTAGCTAGCAACACGATATCGAACTAGCTTACATTTGACTTCTTGTTTCATTAAATGCTGTACATGTACCTCCATGTGTCCACGGATAGTCTGTGTAACACATTTCATGCACCTATTTGCTCATAAGTAAAGAACCTCGAGAAGATACTAACCCAACCCCGTAATTATCACATGGCATGCATGCTGCTACTGACTGACATTAGAAGAACATAGCATAACTAACGTTCTTTCATCCAAGTACCAGAAATCTGAATGTCCACTTGGAGAATGAGTCCAGTCTCTATTACAACTGTGAATGGTATTCTGACATCCATTAGTTTGTTGTTGGTTCATAGGACATGTTTTTTTTTAACGACGAACCTATGCCAAACGTCTCAAGCCTGTCCACCGGTTAGCTGTTTGTTTCTGAATACAGTACTTCAAATTTATGCATTGATTTGGTTGGTCTTTCTTGGAGGTGTTAGGTGTAAGATTTGAAATCTGAGCAGTCATCTTTCGGATGTTCTTGAATGATCCCTCTTGATGTCCATTACGTGTCCTTTACTGACAAAACATTTTGTTTGTGTTCCAGGTGTCGTGCAAGAGTGTTTCTGCACGGTGGGTAAAGTGGGAAGCATCGTAGTTTTGGCCGTCATTGGACTTGGGAGGAAAGCACTGAAAGAGAGGGAGGCGTTTGCTTCCAATTGAAGAGCAGCAATGGATCAGAACAACAGTTTGACCCCCTTTCCCCAAGGACTTGCATCTCCCCAGGCAAGTTACCATCACCATAGCTTTCAGTTTTTGTGATAATAATGTGATATTTTCTTAATGATATAAATTACTAACATGATGTGGAAGGGAAAGCTGCTTAATGTACTTTGGAGTCAGTCCTTCTGCACCAAGTAGACCTATAAAATGCATTGCAACAGAGAGCGAGGATGAAGCCGTTAAGTTGAGTTTAATGGTGCATTTGTCTTATGTTGTCTCTCTTTCTCACGTCCAGAGCGTCATGACGCCTGGGCCTCCCATTTTCAGCCCCATGATGCCGTATGGCACGGGGTTAACGCCACAGCCAGTCACCAACACCAACAGCCTCTCTGCCCTGGAGGAACACCAGAGACTACAGCAGCAACAGCAGCAGTCGTCCACCCAGCAAGGAGGTGTGGCGGGCACATCTGGCCAGACCCCCCAGCTTTACCATTCCCAGGCCATCACCACGACAACCGCGTTGCCTGGCAACACGCCACTCTACAACGCCACCCCCTTAACGCCCATGACCCCCATCACCCCCGCCACACCTGCGTCGGAAAGCTCGGGGATCGTCCCACAGCTCCAGTGAGTACTGTTTGTGGAATTGAAGTGATTTCTATTGTAGTCTCTCTCGCTCTCTCTTTTTTTTTGCTTGTGACCATGCTGTAGGTTTAGTGCCTCTTGGCAATCTGCATGTTTGCCAAACTGCATGTTTGCCACCTCGGGGTGCGAACCTGCCACCTCGTCAAATATATCGATTCGGCAATGGGAGTCACAGTACCAGCGTGCTGAGCTAAAGGGGCGGTCCGATAGACCAACGCTACCGCACTGTATTGAGGCTTCGGGAGGGAGGTTTTAGCTAACGTTCCATGCTGAACTCTGCTAATTGGCCTCCGTTGCAAATGTATTGACTGAGCATAAAAATGTATTTGTATAATATGCATTTTGATATATTGCTTGTACTTTGTATACGGAGAGTCACTTTTTTTCTTCTACGGTCAGTATTGGAAGCATGGTATTGTGCAATGGCACTACTGCCAGGGTTTGAGCGTGGAATAGGTCATAGAACACAGTGAATGTTTGTCAGCTGTCCTTAATTATACCCTGCAATTAATGTTGACGGACAGCTGCGGTTAATTTTGCCACGAACTGAACACTGACAACCGGACATCGGTCCGATTTTGCAGAGTTGCAATTTTTATCCATCATGGCATCGCACCCATTGACCATGCGCACTGTGTCCTTCAGCTACGTCCCCGTACTACACAGTAGCTTGCCAATACATTTTCCACTGAGTGACAGACAGTTCTTATCCAATCTGAAACTCTTTGGTAAAAAGCCCCAGCCACATATTTGCTCCAGCCAATTAAATTAACCAGCTGATCCCAATTACCACAACCCTTCAGACCAGCTGATTATTAGAGAAATCATTCGTACCGGCAGAAGGAATACACTATAAAATCAACACGATCGTTAACAGTCTCCACATTTTATCCGCATTCTCACAAGTGTTTAAGGTGGAAATCAGCTTGCAAAAGTAGTTCTCTAGAACTCTCACTTTGCTGACGTACAGTAGACGCACGACGCCGGCGTAGGTGACAGGGCTACCACCAACACCAAATGCTTGTACTTACTACTCTAATGTCTGATAAATCAATGCCCAATGTATGCAGACATCTTCTCCTGTGCTCTAAATGACTCCCGATCAGGAGTCTTGCAGTTTGTTTACACGACTCCAGCATCAAAGAGACTGGGTATGAATATCCGGTCTCTTTGCCTGCATGGCGTTTAACATTGCTATTGCTAGTTGCTCATCCATGTTATTCCCTGAAAGAAGGCTGTCAGATTTGGCCTTGTGCAAGATGGGCACATCTGTCAAAATTGCCGTAAATCTATGTTTACCTATTGCTACCGTTGTCGTGGGCACGTAGCCTTAAATTAAATTAAAATAATTGACTGACTGATTTTCCAACGGGGTGCTCAAGCTTTTACATACTACTGTGTATTGAGGTATAAATTCAAAACCATTAATGCTTTACATTAGAAGGTGGTGTTCCTTGGTTGGTTAGTTACAAGGGTTTTTAAGACCCATGTACATGAGATTTGGTTGAATCGAAGTGGACTGACTTGTATGTTTGCTTTCCACCCCATTGACTTACTGCCACATCTGTTTTTTTCCCTTTATGCAGAAATATTGTGTCCACTGTCAACTTGGGTTGCAAATTAGACCTGAAGACGATAGCACTGCGGGCCAGAAATGCAGAGTACAATCCAAAGGTAAAGGAGCCAGTCAATGAATGAATGAATGATGTAAAATGTCCTCTTGCTATCCATGTGTTCATTTGCATCGTTACTTACCGGCAATTGCTTTGCCCTGTATTCCAGCGTTTCGCTGCCGTCATTATGAGAATACGAGAGCCCAGGACAACCGCTCTCATCTTCAGCTCTGGGAAGATGGTGTGCACGGGAGCCAAGAGGTAAAGGCACTATCGCAGAGATTAAATGTTTCAAAGACTATTCATACAATTGCAAACGAGAGACTAGCAGGATAATTGCTACCACCTTGTTCTACTGAAACAGCAACCAGCTCTGGGGCATAAAGTTTAGTTACAGAAATATCACAGGTGTGTCATTGTCTGATTACTAAACAAAACCTAGCCTGGGAGTACCCATGCTGCCTTGCGCATTCTTTTCGAATTGCTGGACACACTTGTGATTTAGTATGGCGTTTGCCGCCAGACAAAAACAAAACCTAGGCTAATCATGAAAGTAATTGGAAAGTTAAAGCTAGCGATGTGAACTGCCCGTAACATTGTTGCCATAGCAACACAATGAAGCGCAGTGGTCAATCTAACAGTACTTCCTCACGAAGCTTTAGAAGACCAACAAAATTAAGAAATATTATTATCACTGGCAACCGGGTGATAAGTGTGATGGTGGCCTTTGAGAGGTCCCGATATCAATGGACTTGGCTGTGTCGTTGGGCACACTTTTGCATCGTCCATTACTTCCCCTTCATATCGGGACACTTAGTCGACCGCTATCCCTTAAATAATCACCCAAATGCCCTAATAAAGGAGGCTTCCCAATGCCAAAAGAATGCCTTTACGTGAGCATAAATTCTGAAAATGTAAGTAGTAGAATATTTTTTCTCAATAGGTGCGGTACAGCCCCCCAAGGGGCGTGGGGGAGTTGAGAAGGATACAGCTGAGAGGGGACAATATTGAGTTGTCATTGGGGGGGGGGGGGTGGCATTAGTCCATTTGATTTTTTTAATACCAAGGGGGGCGTTGTCAGGCTTATGATGAGGTAAAGAGGGTGTTGGAAGGCTTGTGATGAAGCCAAGGGGCGTTTGTTCGAAAAAGGTTGAGAATCACTGCTAATAAGTAGATGTCTTGTTTATCTTCTCTTTGCAGTGAAGAGCAGTCACGCCTTGCAGCCAGAAAATATGCCAGAGTAGTACAGAAGTTGGGCTTCCCTGCCAAGTTCCTCGACTTCAAGATTCAGAATATGGTGGGCAGCTGTGATGTGAAGTTCCCCATCAGACTGGAAGGACTGGTCCTCACCCACCAACAGTTCAGCAGGTAAGTCCTCACATACCCCATTCAACTCTCAATGGTGTTGATGTCATCAAGTGGTGGTGTGTGTGTGTGTGTGTTTTGGCCTGTTAATGAGGATAGAAAAAATGTACTTAATTTTTCCAAGAAGAAATTTTGGGATGGGCAGAACCCAATCACAAATTAAATTTAAGTGAAAATGCTGAATAACATTGGAATGTTTATCATTAATAACGCCGTATCATGCCTTTTTTTCCAGTTATGAGCCGGAGTTGTTCCCCGGACTGATCTACAGAATGATCAAACCTAGAATTGTGCTTCTCATATTTGTGTCTGGTAAAGTCGTCCTCACAGGTGAGCATTCTCCTATGCGTGTTTTCCTGGTTCTGCACAGCTCATCCCACGGCAATTCAATTCGCAAATGGCAATTCAACTTCATTCACTCTAGTCCTTCATTTGCTACTTTCTGAATCGTGTTTCAAGGGTGTTCATACAACATTGTGGATGTACAGATGACATTATCTATCCTACTGATGATAGGCAGGAGGCCTACAATCAAAGGGATGTAGTGTGCACATTATTGGCATAGCCTTTGCATTTCACACATATGAAAGTTCAAATGCAATGGCAGATGTAAATATAGAATTGCCATTTGTAAAATGAATTGCCATTTAAATGTGCACCAAAACCATACCTGTATTGTCTTTCGTTCATTCATGGTGTTTAATTCATGAAATATTTTAAGGATTACATGGTCTCTTTGGCCTATCAAATTGCTCATTGCAAAGAATTTTTATTCATTTAAAAAAAAAATCTAAATGAAAATTACATGTTTTTTCCCCCAATTGTCTCCTTCAAGGTGCAAAAGTTCGAGGAGAAATCTATGAAGCATTTGAAAACATCTATCCCATCTTGAAAGGATTTAGGAAAACGACATGAGGAAGAGAAATGGGAATGGGATTGGGCTTTGTTTATGCTGTGACATAATATGTTGGGACTTTGTAGTAGGACTGTACAGTTGCATTGACATGTATGTAAGTATGTTTGTAAATACACTTAGAACAATGTTGGTTCACCGCACTTGAGAATTCAAAAGACAGCCTCACTTGAACTGATTTTTCATTGCCTTTTAATGTGGTTTTAAGTGGCTACCTTATGTATCAAAATTTTTAGTCATTGCTCTACCCATTCACACATTCCTTGTTTCAGTGGATGCTAAAGTATGGCAAGAGTCCTATTTTTAAGCCTGTGTGTCTTTATAGGAATGTGATGGTGTAGCAGCGGGGCAAGTATTTTTCTCATCCTAGCTGTTGGTACACAGAACACTGTCCTGGGCCTTTCAGTCATTAGTATTTTTTTTATTTGGAGTTTTAAAATGCGTTTGTTAGTTATTTTTACTTGTTCATGAATTTTTATCATAAGCAATACTGTTTTATGGCTCGGTTCTATTTTTTTTCCCCTTTTCATAAAGCAATTATCTGTGATGTGCCCAGTTTATTGTCAGTTCAGATTTGGCAGAAAAAAATAAATGACAGTGATGGAAGAAGCAAAGATCTCTCTGATTCATTTTCTGTAGCTGCTGACAAACTACCAAGTGAAATGCATGATCAGCATTGGTCCCAACGTCCCAAGAAAGGGCCCATTGTTTTTTATTAGGTGGATATTGTATCAAGTGACGTACAGTGGTGTGCAACATTACAGCAGTGCCAATCATTAGATAGTTTTAATATCCATGAATTGGGGGCACTGCACATGATATAGGAAATAAAGGTCCATTAATTACTTTTACAGAATGGAGAATGTGTATTAAGCTTTTCAACCACAACTTCAACTACTTGTGAACTTCCTATTGGTGGTTTTGTATCAGAAACTATGATTTTATGTCTGCATTAGTTTAATATCAAATTAAGATAAATTATTTAGTTTGGTCATTCCCATTGACCATAGCATCAAACAAAATTTTAATTTGTGGGTCTTGCACCAAGATGATCACTTAGTGTAGTGTATTTGGGGTCATAGTGCTGTCCAAATGTAGCCTAGAAATCTAGACGCCCCTAGCGACCGCAAACGGCTCGCTAGGCTAGTCCAAATGGCCGTCTCAAGATAATTTCCTATTCAGCACAAGACAGCATGCCCTGTTCTAACATGTATTCTATTACACAGTGGGAGGAAGAACTAAGCACACCAACATTTGATATTTCCCCATTTCTGCACAAAGTGGTCATGAATGTGGTCACAATAATTCACAATAATGTTTACATGCTCTGGCCATTCTGTGCACATACTCCACATGGAATTATCTTATCTCCTCCAGTATTGAGTACAAATGTCAGTCTTCATGTCATGCCACTCTTGAACCAGAAACATCAGACACACCCACCCAGGCTGTGCTGTAGAGAAGCTAAACTTGCTCAGTCACCCAGTCTTCTCTCCAGATGGATATTTCACATTTTATTTGGAAGGGCCCCACTGAAGTTCTCGTTGCTTGAATTCCTGTGTGAAATTTCCACATTTTCCTGTTGGGGAATCATGTCATCTACTAGTTTGGTCTCTCTCACTTACTCACTCACTCACTCCCTCTCTCTCTCACACACACACAGACACACACACACACACACACACAGGGCCACTGACAACTTTAGCCAGGCCACAGTCATCTCTGAAAGGCCGCCCCACTGAATACATGCACACATACAAGTTGGGAGGTTTTTGAGCCATATTTCATTACTCTTTCTGATGTATTGTTCTGTTTTTCTGAAATACTGCCTTTTCTTTTTCATCATCTCTGAGCTGCAATTGTCATGTTTCAAGAAATTAAAACTTTAAATGATTCACTCTATGCTATATGGATTTCACTTCTGAACCAAGTGACAAAATATTCTACTTCTTAGAATAATAGTCTTATTTTGAGTTGTACCTGCATTCTGTATGTTTTCACGTGAATCTCTGATTTATATCTATGGTTCTTCCCATCACACACTGCGCATCGGCACTAACACACTGCGCATGCTCATTGATTCAGACTTCCTGTGTCAGCCATTGCAGTGAGACAGCGGTATTTCTTTTATTTCGAATGGTTTTCTTGTAACGTCAAGTGGCTTTATTTACGAGTTGCAAAATGCTTTCAACACATTCTTACGGACCTAATGGAAAAATGCAAGATTATCACTACACAGGTCCAGTACAGCAACGGTTTTCCCCATATGCCTTCAACGGAGGGTAAGTTGAAACACTAATGTTACTTTCGGTATTAGCCAAAATCATGAGGCTAGTTTGTAACGTTAGCATGTAGTGTATATGTGTATGTTTTCAGTATTTCCTAGACATACTGCAGCACCCAAGCTCTGTCAAACACACTAGTGAACTTCTACAGTTTATCAAGCGATATTGTACATTACTAAACACTGACCGTTTTTAGTTACCTCAACCCAGAGACGCTAGTCAGTTTATGCTGTCTGTGGGGCATTCAGACTGGGACTCCCAACGGAGTTCGCTCCCGGACGTGCGGTCCCCGGTGTTTCTATCACTCCCGGACTTGCGGTCCCCACCCGATTATATCTCACGTATTATCATATATATACACACTGCCACCTGATTATATCACACGTATTCACCATATTATGTATTGACACACGTATTTTTTCTTAACACCACTTATTTTTTTCTCCAGTGGTAAGAATACAGTGGTAAGAATAACACTACTGGATAAGACGAAGCGGATGACGGAGTCTTTTCTACATGCAGTTATAGAAAGAAATGACGGCGGAGTCAAATAAATGAAGCTTGTAAAAGTTAGCAATATTGTTAACGCTTGTTGTTCGCTCTCTTCTACATGCAGTTATAGAAAGTTATAGGACTTATAGAAATGAAGCTCTGCGGTAAAAGTTAGCAACGGAAACGGAAAGCGGGTACAATTATCGGAAACGGAAAGCAACCAAGCGACCAAAACAAAAGCCAATGCCATTTTCCCATAAAGTATTTAACCCCCTCCAATTCCACCCTTGCCAGGAGACTATATAGTCTAGTCAATATAGGGGGTCCACGCGTTGTGGCCACTCATTTATTTAACCATTAAGTAAAACTTTTGAAAAATAATGCAAAGTAAAACTTTTGAAAAAATAATGCAAAGATGACAGTAATTGCAAGCATTTACGACTTAATACATTCCTCGACTTCGGGTGACTACCATACATGCTGTCATTAACATCAAAACATCCCTGCAACCTTTTAGGGCTAAGCTTATGCTTAGTCATGGTTGATGCCAAAAGCACACAATATTAGCAAACTTGACCCTCACAAAACAATTTTGTAATTTCAATCAAAAACATTTAAAAGGGCATGTCCAGGAATATTGGCACCCCTCCTTCAAGGGTTAATTGCACACTATTAGACAGCAATGGCAGCATCTGAAGGTTTTGGTTTTCATCAATGACTGTGTTCTTTCATTTTTACAACCAATCCACTGTGCATTTGGTTGTGTTCTTTGGGTTTTTGTCTTTCTGGAGTGCACATGATGTTCAACTCAAACCAAGTGTTCTTGCCATGGTTACACATTTTACTGTAAATGATGATACCTGTCATGTCATGATGCCTGTCATGATACCTGTGATACGGTCAAAAGCCTCCAATACCTGATGCAACAATGGGGTGACATAATATTATGGATCGGACACCATGCTTGCTTTTTGGTAGGGTGTCCTTTTCCTTAAAGACTTTCTTGCAGAGTATGCAAACATGCTGTTTGTGTAAGTCACTGAAAAAACTGTGCTATTGCTTCATCTGACCTTAAAACATTCTTAAAAGGGCTGTGCTAGGCCTGTATTTTTTCATACAGCCGTCAGGTGTTCCCTGTTATGACTTTTATTAAGCAATGTGGTCTGCCTTGCTCTCCAACCAAAAGGCACTACTTTATGTAGTGTTTAACACGGGGTGCTTATTGAAAAAAACTACCCAGAACAGTTCAAAGTTGACCGTCAGGTCTGTAGATGTTAGTCCCTGTGTTTTTTCATTATTTGCACCGACTTCCAAAGACTTTTTATCATAATATCTTCCTCTACCCCCCACTCATCCAAGGATGTTCTTTACAGCTCCATGTTTGGCAGATTTCTGAATAACACAACACAGTGTAGAAAATGGTTTACCAAGGGTCTTTTGAGATGATCTTTTATTATTTGGAGGTCTTGTTTTTGTAAATAATAGTATTTGTGGTGTCCTCAGGCAGCTCCTCTGTCTTCAGATTGGTGAAAGACACACAAGATGTAACAGGTGGCTATTTAAACACAAATATCATAATTCCTTGCCTAATTCATGTTTCTTATGGGCAAAAGCAATTAGTCAAAAGTGATTCCCATTTGCGATTTACCATAATTGAGTCAAATTAGGTTTCCAAAATGGTATCCAGTAAAGGGTGCCAATACCAGTGATCCTGGGAACTTTACCATCTTCAATTATTTCCCTCTCATAGTTTAGTATTTAATGCTGTTGATATTTTGTATATTTAGTTTCAACCACAAGCTATCTATAGAAAAATCATGGTTGACCATATTATTTGTTTTCTGGAGATATGTCCCATAATGTACTTAAACTTCAAGGGTGCCAATAGTACCTGGCGGCACTGTACGTAGAACATTATTACTCTGTGTGTACAAAACTTCTGGCAGATTTTTCAGTAGTATCAGATGTGGCAAGGACAAAATTATTAGCCCCCTTATCATTAATAGTCAATACAGTGCCATTTATGAACAAAAATTGACACCAGGCACTTTGATTAGTTGTTAACTATGTTGGCACATGTCCTACCAAGAGCTTAGCTCCCTCTATGAACATATTTTTGCAAGGTCACTTTCCACATTCTATCATCATTTTCAGTTTTTATGGTGCCGTACATCCAAATAAGGTTTCCTGTGGCTGAGGCTGCCACAGAATGATGCATCCACCACCATATTTAATTGTGGAAACCATCTTATAACGATTCAAGGCCTATCCCTTTCTTCACCTGACAGAAGCAGAATTCATGCATCAAAGCAGGTGCAATTGAATATCATCAGATGAAAGCAGAGACGTTCAAAACTCATTTTTGACTTTCAAATGTTCACAGGCAAAGCTCAATACCACTCTGATATGCACTGCCTTTAGTAAAGGGGTTCTTCTGTGATGATGGCCCCAAAGCCCAATATGATGACAAAAAAAAAAAACATGCAGACAAATGTAATGCTAGAAAGATTAGGTGATCAGTAACATAATAGTATAAATATTATAGGAAAGGGTTTTGATCATTATTAGTCCTATTATGTGTTGATATTATTGTTACCAGGGATGGGCAAAGATACAGATAAAAGTATTTCAAAACACTAGGCCTAATGCAAAATACCCAGCACTGTAACTGTTAGAAATAATCTACAAGATACAGTTACTGCCGTGCATCTTGTATCTTATTTCTAACCGTTTCATAATTACTTGGAAATTTTTCTAGCGGTTTCATGACTACACCGTTAATGTTGTGTACTTATAGGTTGTTTTAATGCTGGGTAGGCCTACTTCGCATTGAATTTGGAAATACTTTTAGATGTATCTTTGCCCATCCCTGATTACTAGGCCTACAACTTCAACTTCAACTTTTCAACTTTATTGTCCCCAGAAGGGGCGATTAGGTGTGCAGCAAGTCATAAGCACATATAGACAGCAACAAAAGATAGGCTACCACAGGACAGACATAAAGTGCAGTGGTCAATAAAAGGTTAAAATGACCATAAATACAACAACTACAGTTACTACTACTACATCGTACCACCAAACCAGAGGCATGGCGAACTCTGGAGTATCTGCAGAGACAGTTCAGATACCTTCCTATCAAAATCTCTGGTATCTGTGGTGTGACGTTTACTGACCGGAAACGGAAAGAGGATGTATCCACCACTTACATTTGAAACGTAACGACAAAGTCAATTCATAGCCTAATGATCATATTGTAGGTGTATTTGAAACAATCTGGCGCTAATTATATGTGAAATACACTTGTACGTAACAAAAAACTAACATCAACAAGATAACTGGCTCCGTAATATGGCGGTGGTACCGCTAGTCTGGCTAGTGGGAGCGAGATGAAATGGGAGTGTAATGAGATGGGAGCCCCAGTCTGGGAATCTGTCTGTGGCATGACAAAACCCTGGGGTCCTCAATGAAAAACAAACCATTTGAATAGCTTTTTTGATATGTCAATATTTTCACATTGTTGTGTAGGGAATTGTTTGTATTAATCCTGCCGTGCTGTTCAACTACATCGTGTTTGACATGTTTGTATTGTACAGAACTGCATTACAAATTGTCTGTCATATAACTTGTCATGCCGTGATTTCACAGGACTGTCCTGGCTGTTGCTGGTGAGGATTTCGCATTAGTGGCCTCAGATACTCGTCTCAGTGAGGGCTACTCAATCCACAGTCGGGACTCTCCAAAGTGTTACAAGCTGTGAGTGAACACATATGATCAGTCAACATCTCTGTGAGGCCCTTTGTTGTATTACATGTTAGTTTGTGAACTATTTCAACTAGAACATCTGAGGCCAGGGTTTCCCAACCTTTCCAACCTAACAAAACAACTTCAATTTACAATCAACAGCAACACACAAACATATTATTTTGATGTTTAGAAAATGATGCCAAGGCCCACTTGCAATACCTCCTTCAGGGCTATTGTTTGTAGATAGTCCAAAGATATCCCATTTCACACAGAACGACCTACTTTCTATAGATTTATATGGGTGATTAAACACTTATTTTTTTATGAACTTAACAGGACTGACACTACAGTAATTGGCTGCAGTGGATTTCATGGCGATTGCCTTACTCTGACCAAAATCATCGATGCCAGACTTAAGGTAAGGAACATGTTCTTTGCAAACACTTCGCTCCAATGGTATTATGTACCCCTGGCTGAAATATAAAACTTGCTTTCAGTTTGCTCTTTGGACATTTCTGATGACTTTTCGTATTATTCCTACCAATGAAATGCCTCACGTTATTGTCTATAGATGTACAAGCACTCGAACAACAAGAGCATGACAAGTGGAGCGATTGCAGCCATGCTGTCAACGATTCTGTACGGGAGAAGATTTTTCCCTTACTATGTGTACAACATCATCGGTGGTCTGGATGAGGAGGGTAAATATCATCTTTTACTCTTGGGTCATTCCACGTCAGATCAATCAAACCTTATTAACGTATGTTTCACAAATTGAAGAAAAGAATGTGTCAATTCCTTAGTCATACAGAACACATAGTTCAATAATTGAGGGACAAACACTTCTGGTTGTTGTCTTTATGCCTGTTGTTGTCTTTGTGCCTGTTGTGTTCCATGAATTTCTTTCTTGTGCAGAGAGGGCACTTCCTAAAGTTAGATTAGCAGAATTATTAAAAGGTGATAAATTAAAAACCCAAAATTGAATGGCCTTACAAGTAGTACATATGCTCAAAAGCAACCTGAAAAACGAGGTATTATTTATTATAGTTGTACCATTTTGACAAAAAAATGATTGATTCTGTATCTGAGGGCAGTCATGGGTACGCGGTTAGGGCGTCAGGATGCCAACCCGCCAGGTTGGTGGGGAGGGGAGTAATTAACCAATGCTCTCCCCCATCCTCCTCCATGACTGAGGTACCTGAGCATGATACCGTCCCACCGCACTGCCCCGTTTCGGACGTCTTTTTGCAAAAAAAACGAAAGTGTAATGTAATGTTAAGGAGGTAGAAATGATAAAAGATGTATTGTTAATACTCGCATTGGATTATCGTGATGGTTGTAAAAAAATGTAAAGGTAGTGAAAAAGGGTATTAAATGGTAGTAAATTTGACTTCAAGATTGGTGTATATACCCTGTTGAAGACGCAACTGGTTGCAAGTACCTTATGGTCTTGCAGAACTTTTTTCTATATCACTGCAATATTCTGAGTCAAATCCAAGTCTAATGCCAAAGGGATTCTATTGACAAAGGCATGGAACAGTTTCAGAAACCTTTGCTTTTAGCAGGTGCAGATGGTTGTTGTTTAGTTCTCCAGTGGTTGTGTTAGAGATGCATAATCCCGCCGGCATGTTAACAGTTTTTCTAAATTAGTGTCTGAACAGTCTTGTCACTTAATGTGAGGTCTGTGAAATTCCATTTGAGTCATGATGGTGAGGACATAAGACTACGAGATTTGGGGAATTGTTCAGTATATGTTTGCAAGTGGTCATATTAAGAATGTTTTGCTTTGTTTAAAGTCTTAAAGGTGTTTTGGACTGAAAAACATTTGCCCCTTGGATGGGATGTTGACATTGTTGCTCAACTTAAGATGCACGTACAGGTTTCCTTTACAAAGCAATATGAATTTGGTAGGGCTGTAACAATATTGCATCAAACTGAAAAATCACGCCGACTTGAACAGTCAACGCCTGGGACAGGTTAAGTTTAGGCATTATTTTGGTTAGAGGGCAATTTCACCACAATTGTACTGTTCCCTTGCTTGTTTCGCCTTTCTTGGCAAAAGTATTGTGTTAGAAAATGTATTAGAAAAATGTATGTACCTTTTTGAAATGGTTTCAAAAACCTTGGTAGTAAGATTTTACTGAACAGTACTGTTGTATTTTTTTTCTTTATTCTAGCCATTCCCCACAATCCAACAATCAGTAGCAACTATTGATCTGAGAGACTTTTTTATATTTGAATGTTTAATGTGAAATAATCTATTTTCTGTATGTATGCTACTAGACGCCTAAATTTAATTTCCTAAATGTTACTCTACTCTACTCTTCTCCAGGTAAAGGAGCTGTGTACAGTTTTGACCCCGTGGGATCATACCAGCGAGACACCTACAAAGCTGGCGGCTCAGCCAGCGCTATGCTGCAGCCTCTCTTAGACAACCAGGTACTCAATTTGTTTTTGTTTTCCTTCATTATTTTGTGCTTAGATTTGTTGATCATACAATGTTGATGTTAATCTGACATCGTGTGTCTCGACTCATTGGAGACGGTGTAAACTTGCCTCTCAATTTGACCCACATGTTTAAATTTGGGAAACCTACTCAGGAGGCAGTCACACGCCCTCTCTTAAAACACACACACACACACACACACACACACACACACACACACAATCACTCACTCACTCACTCACTCACTCACTCACTCTCTCACTCACTCACTCACTCACTCACACACACACACACACACATTAAGGCCACCCCATGTCTGGGTGCTCTTTCAGGTTCATAACATGACATTTGCATTCATTGCATACATTTTTTTCCTCAGATTGGCTTCAAGAACATGGAGGGCGTGCAGCAGGCCCCTTTGACCCAGGAGAAGGCGATTCAGCTGGTGAAGGACGTCTTCATCTCCGCAGCCGAGAGGGACGTGTACACCGGAGACGCACTGCAGATCTGCATCATCACTAAGGAGGGCGTTCGGCAGGAGATGGTCCCTCTCAGGAAGGACTGAGACACCATTTTGTTTTTCCACCGACCCACCTCCATACTTTTGTCATTTTTTCCCCGCTGTGTATTTCTATTAAAAGGTCTGCTCTGGTCTGTTCTTTTTACATTTTCTGAAAGAAAAAAAGATGAATAAAATAAAGAGTAGTTACCAGAATGTTACCACACCCGTCTCTGGCTTGTATTTTTTATGTCAATGGGTATGGTTGATTGATTGCCATGTCAAGTTCAAATAAAAAGGAAATGGGAAGCTTTGATGGTTAATTTTGCCATTGCCACAGTCTTTAATTTGATAGTGGTACTTCAGGTAGGCAACATGCCCACAAATGTTTTGATGTCCTTGTCTGTCTATAAGTCCAATTGACAAATTAAATCGGAGCAGCAAAACAATTGGAAGAGATGAAGAGGAATTTGTTTGTGGTTACATTTTATGCCTAGATTTTTTTTTTTTGTTTTTTTTTAGTAAAATGACACTGATGTGGCTGTGTCTGGTTGCCTGGGTCCTCCACTGGAGGATAGGAAATGTTTCCCTGATGTCAAGCAGCTCAGAGCCACAGACCTGGTTAATACAGTTCTGTGCTCAGAGCAATATTTTGGGGACTCTTCTCCCATATTGGATATCCTGATGTCAAATAAAAGTCATTGGGTATAAATAGTACCCCAAATATGGCATACCAGCAGGGCCCTAAATAGACACCTGCAAACCGACCAAATGCTATAAAATGCTAAAAATTTCTATTTGGCTGGTGGAAAAGACCAACTTATTATCCACTTTGACCCATTAGTGAGTGTGTTAGGCCTATACAATCAATATCTATCTTCTACATTAGGCCTACTAACCATTTTCCCTGGTGATGACAAACGTCAATTTAGACCGATGCATAGTGTATCATCTGGGTGGGGAAGTTCTGGTTCTAATTTTCCTATACATAAACATTCATATTTTATGTTTTGATATGACCTCTGAGATAACTTTTCAGTTTTTATCGCATTGGATACCCACACCCCATAAAGCAAACAGCATCTCAGACACCTGTGCGTATTTTGGTGAAGACACTTTGGTGTGGTGTTGAGCCGTATATTAATATATGGCTCGCGATCGCCCCCTAGCCGACACCTGGCTGCAGTACCAGAAGAGGGAATTGGGTGACAACTTTTATTTTGAAGATTCTGTAGTACGCACAAGCCCGCCATTGAAAAAAAAAATACACACGGGCAAAATGGCAACTGTACTACCTTCACGGCAGTGCGACAGTGGCCCTGCAACGCCAGGGACGCCGTCTGTAAAGGTATTACATCCTCACACAAACTTAATTAGTTGTTTTATCAGCGTGTGGTAAATTGTATAATAATACAGAAGATTGTGGGGTTTATCAGCCCTTGTGAACAGAGCACAGCGCCATTGTTTCATTCACCTCAGGCTAGCCATGATAACCGAGTTTACTCTTCGTTGCGTTTCATTGGCGGTGGTTTAGCTGATAATTTGCCTAACGTTTGGCTGTCTCTCAATTTTATTAGTTGAATTAAAGTGAACACAAGACAGCAGTGACCTTTTCGAATGATAAATATGTTGGCGACAGGGGACGTCGGTCGGCCAAATCACCCCCTGCATAGTGCTAAGCTCCCATCAGTCGCCGACCCACGAGATGCTGTTGTGTATGTTTGCACATTAGACCATATTGTTGGGAATGCCAAGAAGCTGGTTCAATTACACGTAATTAGTCAACCAGGAGGTACAGTAGTGGAAAGTCAGGGGTTTATTACATTTACTGAAAGCAGGATTGGGTACCACCGTATGGTGGTAACTCAGATAAGTGGTAACTTAACTGGCTTATTGTTTTGATTGAAGGATAAACCCCCACAACACATCCTACCCACTTGGGGTTAACTGTGATAGTAACGACTATGTAGTCCTACTTGGAATATGACCCAGCTAATAAACAAGCCTGCAGTCTTAAGTTCCTTTACGAAAATATTAAATCTCAGCAGGTTTATCAATAATCCCCCTGTAGTTTGATAGAAATCTGTAACATCTGCTGATATTGGCATGTGCCATGATAAACAACCTACCAGAAATACTTTCACACAACCCAGGTCCAGTTGGGACTGGTGGTCTTCCAAACAGAGAATAATGTAATGTAAAATTCTGACTTGAGTGTCAGTAGATTTTTTGATAAACTGGTACAGAAGTCACATTATGAACTCCACATTTTACTACTTGTGGCCATTCAACCTTTTGTATTTGTATTATTAATGAAACATCCATACCATTCCATGTATAGCTCGGCCATAATGCATTTCATTTCAGTGGATGAATGTGGGCATCATACACTTAGAAAAACTAATGAATCAGGGATATGAATTCTAGGCCTACACATCCTGTTAAAAGAAACAGAATGTTCATTGTCACTGGGTCATCTCTTAATACGACCAATTACAGCTATCCCTATCTGTAAAGGCAGGTATGACATTGTTGAAGCAAAGACTGCTGATTTCCCTTTGCTGCTAATCCTAAATGTGCTTTTAAGCGTCATAATCAGTCAGTGAATTCAAACAGATACTGTTGCTAAGGGATTCAAATCAGTTGGACCGCATTCTCTTTTTTTTAGGATGACCGTTTCATTGATGAGGCGTCCAACGATGGAAGCCAAGCCCCCAAGAGACGCCGGATGGGTTCTGGAGATAGCTCCAGAAGCTGTGACACGTCTAGTCAGGAAATTTCAGGGTATTTACGTATATGTTGGTTTTTACTGCAGTGTGTGTGTGTGTGTGATTATTGTCATTGTCTTATAAGTTTAACTGCACATTGGAGACTGGTCAAACACAATTTCAAACTTCTGTGCTAACCCTGTTACATAGATTTTTGACGATGAAGTTCACTTGACTTGTATACACACATTCTCTTGTATACAAGTCAAGTTGAAATGCAGTGCTCTCTCTACTTCTAACTTCTGTTGCATTACAATCACTCGTATTTCTTTCGTTCTTTCAGACTGGCTTATTTCCCTGCCGAGAACCTGACTGAATACAAATGGCCGCCAGACGACACAGGAGAGTATTACATGCTCCAAGAGCAAGTTAGCGAATATCTGGGAGTGACGTCATTTAAGCGGAAATATCCAGGTAGGTTGGAGTATGCCATTGACAATACAAACTGTAGTATTTTTGGAGCACTTCAAGATGAGTTTGAATGGGCCCAACCCTATAGGCTCTTTTCCACAGCCGGTTTTCTGTTAGGCCTACAGCTCGACACAGCGTGACCCGGCCATCACTTTTTGATTTACAATTGAGCTGTGTCGTGCCCAATCAAAAAGCAGAAAATGGTGGCCTAGTCGCAGATCCATGCTGTTCTGTTTTCTCGTTCTTTCTCCATGCGTGTGTCCATCTGTCATAGTTTTTGGCTCATATCAATAGACTGCTTTGTTGTGTTGTCCCTCAGATTTAGAAAGGAGAGACCTTTCCCACAAGGAGAAGTTGTATTTGAGAGAACAAAATGTCATTACAGAAACGCAGTGTACCTTGGGTGAGTTAATTTCTTTGACCAATTTACTACTTGTTCAAAATTGTTAATTTTCTGCACTTGTTGTTTGTTTACAATACTTTGTCCTTAGGTCATTCTCAAGATTAACACAACAAGCATGTATATGAGTGTTTGAATTCACATGTTCATCATGTCTTAACAAAAATACATGCTGTTATTCATTTGAAGGACTCACAGCTTTGCGAAGTGATGAAGTCATGGAGCTGATGATGAGGGAGTATCCAGCCAAGCATGCAGAGTATTCAGTCATCCTACAGGAGAAGGAGCGCCAGAGGATAGCCAAAGAATACTCAGTCAGCACCCAAAGTTCGGTAAGTGAAACTTCGGGTAAACATAGCCCCAGCACAACAGCACTATGACAGTGCATAGGGCTTTTAAAGGGGTATGCCACTATTTTGGGGCTTAATACAGTTAAAATCATTGGCCAGGGTTCATAAAGGTGGTAAAGTGTCTTATTTTCATGTTAAGCGTTGTCTTGCTTTAAGACAAGTTAAAAGAGGCAATATGTCGCTAAGCTAGTGAAAGTCAATGGATCCGTGTAGCATGCTACAATGACAACGGCTTACATGAAAAATAAGACACTTTACCACCTTTATAAACCCTGGCCAACGATTTTAACTGTATTAAGCCCCAAAATAGTGGCATACCCCTTTAATACTAGTTGGTCATTGCCATTCTGGTAACAGCCAAGTTATAACAGGGCTGTGTCTTAAGGGGTTAAATAAAACAAAGCCTTACTAGTATATTTTGCAGTGATTTTGGTGTGGGGAACCGTATTGGCAAACGCCCCTGACTAGATGTGTGTTTTAGGAACGATAGTCCCACTGCACCTATACATTTTCAAGGTCTCTCTACCCGTTGAATTCACAATGCTGCCTTTCTTTTTACAGCAGCAGCAGCAGACGCCGCAAAAGCTGGAGGCAAGCAAAGTGGCCGAGTCCATCAAGAAGGCCGCCAAGAAAGCTGCGGAGTTCAACAGTAACTTCAATCGAGAGCGGATGGAGGAGAGACGAGCATACTTTGACCTACAGACCCACGTAAGTTACTTAAGCTATGTATCAAATGACACACTTTTGTCAGTGCACTGACAGTCAGTGCACAGTGCACGCAGTGCACTGAGGTCTTTAGTGCATAGTGTCGTGGAAAAATGTGAGCACTATGCACTGTGCCCTCGCTGGAAGTGACGGCTGAGCATGGCATTAGCTCGCCAAAATATGAGTTGGCTACTGTTTACAATGTACAGCGTCTGGTGCTTATATTTCCATGCACTTCACCCCAAAGGACAACAATCACACATACAATACTGTGGTTGGCATGAAAAGGTTGGTGTCCCATCAACATTACTTACAGAATTAGGAGACTGTTGACCAAACTCTTCTACTGAACTGAATGCCACATTTCCTCCGTGTCATTGTCAACATGGCCGCCGTTTAGTGCATGCAGTGTCCATCATTCAAGCACTGCATTTTTCCGCCATTGTTAGGACATCATCCTGGCACTTTCAGTGCACTGGCTCAACTGAAATTTTCAGCGTGAGCGCCCTAGGCACTGAAAAACAGTGCCTGAAGTGCACAAGCGCGGCATTTGAGACACAGCCATAGACTCCCTCATTGTCTCCTGAGTTATTCATCATTTGATTAATTTCACTGATGAGTCATGCATTAATTATATATTTATGATTTACAAGTGATAAGTGATCATTTATGAATTAATGAATTTCTTTAATTTTACTGCATGTTATAGTTTTGACTATTTCTTTGCATGCGACAAAAAAATCCTCGTAAGCTTTAATTTTTAAATGGCTTTGCATTGGAATATGATTTGACACCCACATGATGATGCTTAGCCGCTCTCTCTGTGCCCTTCATAAACTAAATTTTCCTACAAATCCTTCTCCTGACAGATCATTCAAGTTCCCCAGGGCAAATATAAAGTGTTGCCACCGGAGCAGACTAAATCAGGACCCTATCCAGTGGCCCTCATCCCTGGACAGTTTCAGGATTACTTCAAAAGGTCAGACCCTCAAGCAATGCTCTTTCTTATACTATGTGTACTGTACACTCCTGTGGCTGGTCAATATATTTCATTGTCAAATGATCTTGGCCCTGTCCCAACTTTTTCAGACATGGTGAACTGTTCTTAAATATCTTCTAACAATCAAATTTTAGCACTTTAAATGAATTCAATAATTGAATGTTTTCAAAAGTGGTCGTTTAAAAAAAAAAAAAAAACATTTACAATTCACCAAGTGTCCCAACTTTTTCAAAATTGGGGTTCTAGGAAATAAATGTCTTCTGGTACCTCAACTGTGATGGCTTTCAGATCTTAACGTTCCGGTTCCGAATGTGCCTAAGTTCACCTGTGTGTGTGTGTGTGTGTGTGTGTGTGTGTGTGTGCGCGCGCGCGCGCCTATGTATGTGTGTGCAGGTACTCGCCCAACGAGCTGCGCTATCTCCCGTTGAACACCGCACTGTATGAGCCTCCTCTTGACCCAGACCTACCCGCGCTCGACAGCGATGGGGACTCTGATGACGCTGACGCAGAGAAGGGAGAAGAGGGCAAGAAAAACAAAGGCTCATCAGTAAGTCACCACAAACTGTTTGTGTGTCTGCGTGTCATTGTGTTAGGTCTTTCTAGACACACCGAGGTGCACGTTGGCACCACACACTGAAGAAGACGGAACGCTGAAACGCATCTGTGTAGCAAGAACCTGGCTCAGTAGTAAACCAGGCTAAGTTAACCTGGAGGTAGCTGTAAATCAGTGATTCTCAAACCTTTTCAGACCGGGGACCACGTTGTCCTCCTAAAAATGCTAATTCAACACTGTTCATTTTGATGCAAATCACTTGCAGGGCCCTTTTTATTCACATTTACAAGCCTCAAGTCACAAGTCTCATTGTGGTAAAAATATGACTTCAGACATGTTTGGCTTTGTAATAATGTTACAAATCCTTCTACTAGTTTGTCGTGGAAAAGTAGAAACTCCCCTGCGGACCACCTGTGCTCTGTCACGGACCACCAGTGGTCCCCGGGCCACACTTTGAGAATCACTGCTGTAAATCATGTAATAGAAAAGCCTAGAGTCTTCATTTTCATAAATAACTGGCACGCTTGGGCCATCTTTTAGCAGTTTTACCACTTACTGTAGGTCGACATAGCCAGATTTATCACTTACCGGTAACCATGTTCTTGGAATATCCCCCTGCACATAGTTCTACCCCTCACGAAAAACACTCAACCATGTGATTGACAGGACAGCTCATCTGGTAACACGTCTGACGGAGACAGCCAAGATGGCCGAGTGGCCACCAAAGGCAAAGCCAAGGAGAGGACAGCCACCAGTACCCCACGCTCACACCAACACAAATCTACCCCTGGTTACAAGGTAGAAGAAAAAAGCCCCTGATTTTCCTCTTTTTATTTTTATATACTTTTATTTTTCTCCCTCAACAGCACTTTTCTCCTCCAGCACACCCTGTTCATGCCCCCTCCCCCTCAAGACATACAGTACTTAAAAGGAGAACTTTAATATTTCGAAGCCCCAGTTACAGCTCATTATGTTGCCTCTCTCTCTCTCTCTCTCTCTCTCTTTCTCCCATGTTTCGTGTTAAAGGGGTATGCCACTATTTTGGGGCTTAATACAGTTGAAATCGTTGGCTGGGGTTTATAGAAGTGGTAAAGTGTCTTATTTTTCATGTTAAGCGTTGTCTTGCTTTAAGACAAGTTAAAAGAGGGAATATGTCGCTAAGCTAGTGGAAGTCAATGGATCCGTGTAGCATTGTAGCATGCTACACGGCTCCATTGACTTTCACTAGCTTAGCGACATGCTCCCTCTTTTAACGTGTCTTAAAGTAAGACAACGGCTTACATGAAAAATAAGACACTTTACCACCTTTATGAACCCTGGCCAACGATTTCAACTGTATGAAGCCCCAAAATAGTGGCATACCCCTTTAAGGGTCTTACTCCTTCAAAAGACACTAGCTGTCGCTGTGACTGCCTTTCTCTCCAAGTGGAATATCTACTCTAACTATTTGATTTTATTTCTTTACCGACGTGTAGAAGGTGTTTTAGTTTTACCTCGCATGTTTTGCGACCACATGACGTCCCTCTTCTTCAGAGGGTGAGTGACATGCTTTTAATCGGCTGGTGTTACAGCTGGATTTAAAAACCTGTCACACGGATGAGGCTGGGGATCCTCTGATGGAAAACTGACGTTTGTCATTTGAAACAGTAAAATTACGAGGTAAAAGTACCAAACTTTCTACATATCTGTGAGAAAGAGAACTCTGTTATTTATATCAGCAAAGACATGATGATCACTGTTACAAATAGGCTCTCTCTCTGTTCTCCAGTTCGATGGGGCCGATCTTAACGCCCCATATTAAGTTGTGGTGCAATATCCATTTTCTCCTTAACTCTTATGCCAACAGAGGCACTTTTTTATTTTTACAGTTACGCTCAACTGTAAATGTTCTAATTTCTTTACTTTGAGATTTACTTTGTGATGCCCTTAAAAACAGTCGTTCTCAAATTGGGGTCCAGTGACCCCTCGGGGGTCCATGGAACAGTTTGGCATGAACACAATTGACAGAAATGGTAAAGCAGAGTGATTTTACACAGACCTCTGCCCATTTCTCTGACATTTTTTGTGGTCCAATTGGGGCTCTAAATTAACAGCAGCCAACCAGCCAATTTTCAGTTTGAATTTTTTGTTTGGTTGGTAGGAAAGATCAATTTACTAACCACTACGACCCATTAGAGAGTGTGTGTTTGGTTTGTAAGATTAACATCTACAAGCTTTTTTGGCTGGTGAGGACACAAGTTAATTTAGAGTCCCGGGTGCGATTATGAGGGAGTCCCATAGAGGTCCCTGGCCCAGAAAAGACTTGAGAACTCCTGCCCTTAAATACATACCTCTATACTGCGTGAACTTGCCCCAGCGGCAGGAAAGCAGGTGTGTGCGGCTGCTAGAAAACCATTTGGTTTCTTTCTACCCTCTTTTCCCCTAAGAAATATTTATAAGCCCCTGAATTTTATAAAACTCGGTGGATTATGTTTTTTGAAAGTTTTGCTTTCAAGATCACTGCCATGTGTTTTCATATACAAAAATATATACAGTACATATATAGATTTGTTGTGTTTTTTCATTCAGTGTGAGTATATCATTTGACATTGTGTATTTTAATGTACAGATATTATTGAGTTGAACTTGAGTGTGAAGAAAGATTTAATATTATATAAACTTGTGTAGTATGCCTATGCTTGACATGGTTGTTTTTGTATTGTCTTAATTTTTTGCATCTTTATTGCTTTCGTCTTTTTTTTTTTTTAAATCAAAGGATCAACACTAGACATAAATAATAGCACTGTTGAAACCTGAAGGCATCTAAAAAATACAATATTAGGTGCAACATTTCGTAAGAAATGAGACTAGCAGCTCAGCATTAAAACACTCAGAAAATCATCTCATGATCCTCACACTGTTCACTAAGATTACTTAGTTTTACTACCTTTTTTGTTACATTTTATTATTTTAGTGGCATTGATGGCAAGTTTCTTGGGTAAACTGCTTCTTTGCACTTTTTGCACTTTTTTTCTGAAATGCCTGTCCTCAACCCCAACTGCCCACCCCACACCTGCTCATTTTTCGCTTTTGTTTTCAAAATGGCCCAATCTTGAAGGATAAGATATATTACATTACGGGAACATAACACCAGGAATGTGTGTTATAATTGTGCCTACCCTGTTTTTTTGTCCATTATCATCAACATTGACCATCTTGGCAATTTGAGTTTGATTTCAACAGTTTGATAACCTGGTTATCTTCTGGTTAGTTGTAATACTTTTCATGCCACTGCAATGGACTAACCATCATAATATCATAATGCTCACCAGACATTTGGTCAATGTTTCACTCCTTGCGTTTCACACATTTGGCCCTGAAAATTCGGAGAAGTAACTCACATAGTTGCAATTTTGTTAATGAAATGAATATTCTAGAACTGACTCCCTTTTTGGTACATCTGTTGATCCTTAGTTGTCCTAAATGGTGTCTGTACTTTCCCATGTCACTCCCCGGTATTAACCGTGTCAAACAACTTCTGTGAAGTATTTATTATTTTAAAAGATTTCTTTATTTGTATTCCCCCCCCGTCAGCAAAAAGGTGTAGATGCTTTTGATTCTTTGTCTCTCTGTCTCTCTGTCTCTCTCTCTCTCTCTCTCTCTCTCTCTCTCTCTCTCTCTCTCTCTATATCTCTCTCTCTCTCTCTCTCTCTCTCTCTCTCTCTCTCTCCACATTTTCACACTCTTTTTTTTCTGTTTCGATTTCTCTTTCTCCTCCATACCAGTGTTCTGACCCTAATGGTTGTTGTTTCTTGAGATTTGTTAAGAGTTGGTTAGAATGTTCATGTCCTTTTGGTTAGGTCATTACCATCCACCATTGAAATAAAATGGTTTGAAACCAACGTACTTGGCCATTGGATGGTTTCTTTCAAATTGTACATAATAATTCTGCATGCACATTTCATTGTGTGTATTATGAACATAGAAATTGACTAAATAAGGACATTGGTGATGCACTGACCTTAAAATGGTTAACATGCCACGCTAGACCCGCATCAGTACCAAACAAATTTCACTGTTGAATACTTTTAATTGGACTAAAGAGAATATTTGATTTTGAAGCCGTCTTCTCACAAGTTTTGGGTGCTGACCTCACTTTACGTTGCCTTTTGATGTTTCTACAGTTCATATCTTGTCAAGGCAATGACTGCAGTTTGTCTTGTCTGACTGAGTATTTGGTTTCTGCCAATCGTATTTAAAGCAATTCAATGTATTGTGGGTCATCAAAAGTTTCCTTTAGAGTGAAGTAGGGAAGTGCAGTTCAGAGCAGCCATTGAAAGCAGTTTTACCTCATCCTAAAATCTTAAAGCAACATTCCATCATTTTTGGAAATGTGCTAATTTTACTCCACCCCTTGATTTTAAATAAATGAGTTTAACCTTTCTCCTTTTCTTCCAGACGTTCGGTGTTTCTGGTGATTTACTTCTAAGCACGCATCATTGAAGCAGATGGTACAAAAAACATAATGGTACCAACTGGTCCCTCTATGTTCAGTGACGCATGCTAGTACCACCAGAATTGGCGAACGTCTGGAAGAATAGGAGAAAAAAACATGATTATTTAACTCGAGGGGAGGTGTAAAAGGAGGAGTATGTTTCCAAAAAATGGTGGACTGTTCGGTTAAACTGTACTCCTATGCTGAATAAAGTAGTTTTAACCGATACATATATATTTATATTTTAAAGGAACATGTTATTGAAGTGCTCTGGGCTTTGTTGCTGTCATGTCATGTGTCATGTCATGTGTTTTATAGCGTTGTTCTACCCTTGCAGCGTAAGGTCACTCCCAATGATTTTTGTGGCATATGCCAGAAGGGTAAGGAGGCCAACAAGAAAGGCAAGCCGGAGCCTCTCATTAACTGCTCCCAGTGCCAGAACAGCGGTAAGCCAAAGACAATTTTCTGTTTCATGTGTTACAGACAATAAAGTTTTATCTAATCTAATCTAATCTAATCTAATCTGAGCACTCAAGACATGTTTTTCTCACCACATGAATAATAATGAAGTTTACCACACACTTATTGGTCTTTTTGCTCTTTTATTCAGAGCAATATTTTTGAATATTTTGAACTGACTTTTTGGTGAAGAAACCAACATTTTGAACAGAATGTCTACCCATACAACTATTCCTTTGTTGTATGTATTCCTAGCAATAGCGCACACAGTGAATACCAGTTGGTTGTACATTAAATGTGTGTGAGTCTGTGTGTGTGTTTTTTATGTTGTTTTATGTTTGTGTGTGTGTACGCGTTAGGTCATCCGTCGTGTCTGGACATGAGCTCTGAGCTGGTGGCGATGATCAAGACGTACGAGTGGCAGTGCATGGAGTGCAAGACGTGCACCGTGTGCCAGCAGCCCCACCACGAGGAGGAGATGATGTTCTGTGACAAGTGCGACCGCGGGTTCCACACCTTCTGCGTGGGAATGGAGTCTATCCCTCAGGGTACGTTTTCTCCTTTTTTAAATCTTTCATCTGTAACTCACCTCTTCTTCTCGCGTTCATTTTTTCCCTTTCGTCATTTTGGACACAATGGCTACGTTTACGTGACGTTTTTGATTCAGAATGATTCATTCTGTATTTAGAGTTCCGTCGAGTTTGCTTTGATCTTTGATCATTCCGAATTGTGAAGTGTTTACATGACGTTTTCAAAGCGGAATTGAGCTTTATTGAGAATTAAAGTGAGTTAATTCTGAATTACCAAGGTCTCATGTAAAGGAGGCCATTATCATGGAGTTTTCTGTGACTTTGGTGTTGGAGGGCATAATTGTTGCTGCTGCTGTGCACCGATGCACCACTCTGAAGTTGGAGGATGGAGGGTGAGGGGGCTACCAGATTAACTGAACAGTCTCTTGTTGGCAGCATGTGTTCCAGTTTCATCCGTAAACCATGGGCGTAATTTTAGGGGGGGATGGTGGGGACATGTCCATACCACTTTTCAGATAAACCCGGCTTGTTCCCACCACTGTTTCACAAATATAATGCAAAAACAGCATAACCGGACAATTTGCCATTAAAATGTCCCCACCACTTTTCGAGCCAAACCTACACCTTTGCCGTAAACATTGTATTTTGGTGACAAGCAATCTGATAACAGGGCTTTAAATGTACCGGTATATTGCAAAAAAATCCCTGAAAGTCTTTTACACATCACGTCTCAAGCCAATTCAGATCGCAGCCATGTTTAGCTGGTATACTGTACTGCTGTCATTGTCCAGTGACAAGTCGATACGCACATTAATCCTGTAGGGGGCAGTAAAACCACATCTATGAAAAATGAAACGGCCCTACTGTACCATGGCACTAGGTTACTACGCCGGCGACTCTGGCTCGATTGATTCTGGCCTCGATTCCAGTCCCTCCCCGTCTCTCTCTCCCCACTTGCTTCCTGTCCCTCTGTCACTGTCCTATCATAAATAAAAAGCACAAACGCAAAAAAAGAAAAAAGAAATGTTTAAAGAAAAACAAAACAAAATGGAAAAGTGTAGGATACCAGCCCAAGACGGCAGCACCCAGAGATGGGCCACACCAAAAGGCTGATGAACGCGGCGTCTACAGTAGTCTTCATATCTACGCATGTCAATGGAGGACAGGGGGCACGGGTTCGAGTTCGACCCTGAGTCATTTCCCAACCCTTACCTCTCTCTCTCTCTCTCTCTCTCTCTCTCTCTCTCTCTCTCTCTCTCTCTCTCCCTCTCCCCCCCCCTTCTCTCCCAGTCTCTTCTGCCCAATATATACTCTATTAACCTGTGTGTGTGGGAGGGGGTCAGTTTTGTGTGTTGTGGGAGCTCCTATGCTGGTGTGGCGTACTGCCACTCACTACAACTTCTGTGTTTTACAGGTTGCTGGGTCTGTGACATCTGCAATAAGGAATTCTCCACTCCAAAGAAAAAAGGGGCCAAAACGCCAAAAAAGGGGAAATCAACTCCCAAATGAGCTTAATTTTGTTAGCTGAATTTTGAATAAGCTTTTTTAAATGTTTCAGGTAATGTTTTGATGAAATGAATTTCTTAGCAAAGGTGCATCAATTGTAAATACTGACTTGAATTGTTATACATTTACAATGTTCCCCAATCTAAAAAAAATAGAATGTTTGGTGAGCAGCAATTTTCATACAATAAAGATTTTGATAAGAAAACGATGTCTGTTGGTTTTCAATATGAGCGCAGTGTTCTTCCGACAGTGATGTTAGTCTCTTGTGATTGACATTAGGGGGCATGAACAGTGCAAGTTATTCACTTTGTAGAGAGCAGTTATGATTATGCTCATAAAGTAAAAAAGGAAACATAAAAGATGATTTACTGATGTATACAGAAAATGATAAAACTATGAAATTGTTTTTGTATATGATGAACATAAGAAGCCTGAAGATTTTGGAGTGAGGAGACCACACGCTTAAAATCCTTTTTTTCGTTGATTTAAAAAAAAAAAAAATCCATGGCAGCATTACGTTTCGACCGTTGTCCAGAATCTCTTCAGAGTCGTCTTCAGAGTCTACTCCAACCCTTCAGTCAGCCTTTCTCCTGCACCTTTTCCTGGGATGTGCACAATCTCACCCTCAACTGAACATTACTGGCCCATCATCACCTACCACCACCTTAACCTTAACAGTGGTTGTCGACCTCTCTTGAATAAATTCATCGCCCACGTACCTCATTATAAGCCTCCCAACACACTCTGTACCTCATCATAAGCCTGCAAATGCCTCCCTCAGATTATAAATATGAAGCGGACTAATGTTGCCCCAATGTTAACTAGGCACCGCTCCCTCTCAGCAGTATCCTTAAAGCCCTCCTAGGGCTTCGTTAAGTCCCCTGGCTTGAGAAAGAGTAAGGTAACGGGCATTAAATGAATCTCTAGCCCCCCATTACACTAAAAGGGTGACCTACACACTAGAATTTATTTATAGACGTATTAGACGCTCAACAGTGCTGGGTCCATCTGCCCCCCCAAAATCATGGATGCGGGCCATGGCTGCCCAGACTGCTCCTGCTACACTGTTTATAAGTGCAGTAACAAGTTTCATCACCAGGTGGAGACCAAGTATCACTGCTCCATAAAGTTGTCCTACAGGCATGCAGTGAACAGGAAAAGGGATGTGTGGTGTTTTTTCTTTCTCTCTCCAAACAAATGTTGATTTTGGCATTATGAAATGTGGTATGACATGCATTGCATTTGGTAGATGCTTTATAACCAAAGCGACTTACAAACGATGATATAATCTTAGCCAACATCACTATACAAGTGCACAGGAAAAATACAGAGAAATGTTCAGTGGTTAATAAATGCAGAAGTGATGGCCAATTTTCTGCTGAGCAAAGACTAACTTCTTAGTTTATTTCCAGAATTCATGTGGCCCATTCACAAATGTTACCTTTATCAGGAATACTTACCACCAACATCATTAATGACTTGGAAAATTGTACTTTTCATACATCATTCTTGGGGATCTTCTTCATTGTCCACCATTTTGAATGTTTTTAGCTGCAAAACTCACTGTACTTTGGTCATACTAGTAAATATTAGTTAATTATTTAGTTAATAATAAAATAAAATAAAAAGAATCAAATTTTGCTGTAGACAGCACAGTTTCAATGAGCAGCATAGTTGCAATACCCATGCTGGCCACCATCCTACGCTGTGCACCTTTAACCTAGCCCTCCTATAAACAATACCCATGATAAAAGATAGGGGGAGTCATGCTTCAGTTGGTAGTACTGTGGCTATAAGGCAAGTGTTTGGAGTGAAGAGATGCAACAAAAAAATGTTTGCTTTATACCTATTGATTCAAATTAAGCATTTATTGAAGCGTGATGATCTAAACAAATTTTAGTGTGGAATTTTGCCTTTTCTATGAATATGTGTGTGTGAGTGTGTATTTGTAAGAGTAATCATGATTTTTCATTTATATTGTTCAGTTGCATGGTCACCTATTTTTGGCCTTTTTTTGTGCTGGAAACACTCCTCAGCTTGTGTTTACTGTATATGTGGGCCATCAAAGGTCACGTAATGCACGTATAAAGATAGTGTTTTAAACTAATGTTTTTTTAAAAGTTTGAAGAAAATTGTATTGAAATAGATTTTATCGTGTTTTTTTGGGGGCGAAAATTCGCACACAACCACACACACAGCATACACACACACACACACACACACACACACACACACACACACACACACGCAAATGTATCACTGCCATGTTTGTGGCAATTGACTCTGAAGACACTCGTCTGTCCACCTCCCCTGAGAGCAGGCACAAGCTCTCAGGCACAAGCTCTCAGGCAGGCACAACACCTCGCCACGTTCTCAGGCAGGCAGCAAAGAGGAGGAGGAGGAGGAGGAGGAGGAGGCCGAAAGCAAAAGAACAAAAACACAGAGAGAGAGAGAGAAAAAAAAGCTGCCACTTCTCTGGCCCTACCCAAAAAAAAAGAGTCTCCCGGAGAGGGGGTCGGGGAGGGGTGGGGGGGTGATGCCCCTAACACTGCCTGAAAAATGGGGGTCCCTGCTGTGACGGACATCTCGAAAGGACCCTGACCAGATGGAGAGGTGTGAGAACCAGTTTTGGAGCAATAGAGGTCTGCCAAGGGGTATCTGGCTAGAGAATGGGGCGGGGGGGTGTAGTAGGGGTGTGTGTGTGTGTGTGTGTGTGTGTGATGTCTTCTGCTGCTGCTGAGTCATATGAAGGTCCTTTTGTGTGTGTAGAGCAGCAGCTGATGTGGATAAACACGCCTTGCCTTGCCGTGCGTGTCCACACCACACCACACTACTACTACTACTACTACTAATACTATGCAGCCCCTTTTCCTTTTGCGTGGGATCGGCGTGCCGTGGCACTTTCGCGGCTGAGTAATCATCAAAGGCAGCAGGCAGCAGGCAACACAAGCTGCACTCTCGCCTCTGCAGGACTTAAGGCCAGGCAGGCAGGCAGCCTCCTCACCCACCCGTCAATCCCTCATGCAGCGGCATGGAAACCACACACACACACACACACAATCAAAACAACAACAACAACCGTCATAAAGCATCATGAAAACCACACACACACACACACTAACAACAACAGTCATGGAGCACCATCAAAACTATACACAAACAAAAATGTCTGTCAAAGCAACATGAAAACTATTACACATACACACACACACACAGTGCAACAATAACAACATCAGTCATGGGGCACCATGAAAACTACACGCACACACTTCAACATCCGTGAGTGGAGCAGTGACCCTTGTTGATGTGCTGCATGGGCCTCAGCGTCCATTACAGATGACTAAGTATTTTTTACACTTACTCTGACTACTACACAACACCATCCCCCTCTGTCTCGCCCACAGTGTTTATGCCCATAACAGAGAAAGTGAAGTAATACTATTCTCTTCCTGTATACTCTCTACCCACAACAACCCAGTTGGGTTATAATACTTCAGGAGAACCATTTATCTATTTCTATTAATTTCCCCTCTGGCATCAATAAAGTTTCTCTACTACCAACGTGCATGTGTGTGTGTGTGTGTGTGTGTGTGTGTGTGTGTGTGTGTGTGTGTGTGTGTGTGTGTGTGTGTGTGTGTGTATGCCATAAATTTGGATGCTTAGATGCTGAACTGCATTCCCTTACCTGTATTTATGTTGTGTATTGACAATAAAGTTGAATTTAATCTAATCTAATCTCATTTGGGTGGGTTCTAGAGGATTATGAGGAGGGATTCCTCTTCTCATGGATTCCAACAGACACTACCCCCGTACCTCCTCCCTCCTCTCCCCTCCCTCCCCCTCCCTCCTCCTCCCTTTCCCGCACCCCTGAATGAATGTTTTCACTCTTTCCTCTTTTTTCTCAGCAGCAGTAGCAGCAGCAGCAGCAGCACGATGTAAGCAAACTGGCGACCCAGAGATTGCTCTGCTGTCCTCTCCTGTCCCCCAAGGGGATTATGGGTCTCAGTGGTCCACAGAGGGGGCCGGTGGGGTGGGGTGGTGTGGTGGCGACCAGGGCTACTGGACTGGGGGGAGAAATAGGGCCCGGGCACGTTTGGCTTAAAAGAGCCCCCCTCATAATTATCGGCGCAGAACTAACTCACCGGTGGGCCCCCGCACCCTTGTGGGCCCCTATTTTCAAAAATGTTAAAAAAAAAAA
>NC_085880.1:36477720-36500220 GCF_034702125.1 Engraulis encrasicolus
TGTGTGACGGAGAGAGAAAGACAGAGACAGAGACAGAGAAAGGGAGAAAGAGAAAGGAAGAAAGAGAGAGAGAGAGAGAGACAGAGTGCCTGTGCGTGTGCGTGTGCGTGTGTGTGTTGTATTTGTGGCACCTCTACCTAACTGGCCCAGACAGTGTGTGACAAAATACATGTGGAGGACTTGGTTGGCTTCAGGATTTGTTAGGAAACCATTTGGGACGGCGTAAGAGAAAGTAAACCCAGAACAGGACAAGTGGAACTCTTCCTCTCTGGATCTTTACTGACCCTCTCTCTCTCCTCTTGTCTGAGTGTCTGTCATTCAGCTGTCACGGGACGTCTAGCTTTCCCATAGTACGTTCTGTTTTCTCAGCTTCCATGTCGTTTCTGCCAGTGGAGGAGAGTGACAGTGAAAAGTAACAGCTCGTCCGTCGACGTGCCACATTCCTCAACACCTTCCAGCCCTCATGACCCACCACCAGGTGTCTGGTTGGTTGAGATGGTATGGAGCCCCCCTAGGCTAATAGGTTGCTGTAGGCCCCCGAAGAAGACAAATTCTGCACACAAAAAATGGGTAGGCCGCATCATAATCCCGAGCCAGGAATGAGTCTTAACAAGATTGAAAACTCAAACAAAAACTCAACCGCAGAGCAATTTCAATTGAATCAATTTCACATCTGGTCACAACCAGAATCAACTTCACATCTGGTCACAATTCTAAAATTATGGATCCCCACCCGCCCAACCTTTGCCTAATCAGGGCCCCTCTGGCACGTGGGGGCCCCTACTAGGCTGCAGCCATATCTAGCCTACTGTATGTGTTCATCTGGTCCTGATGTCCAGAGCCGACTCTAGGTTCAGCAGGGCCCCATGCGAAACGTTAAATGAGTGAACATTTAAAAGAAATGTGCCACTACTGTAGCAAAATGTGAGCTGTTATTCACCACACAAGGGCTTGTATTGGGGGCCCTTGTGGTGACAAGATGCGCCTTCGCTGGCGTCTGTGACGGTGCCAGTATTGTCTACCGCTGACCTGGCCAAGGCCCGAGTGGCGCGCCACAGCAGGCATGAGGCAAGACAGCCTGGGAAGAGACCCTGTCCCCAGCTACAGCAGCCTGGGAAGAGACCCGGTCCCCTACCTCCGGTCAACACCATGAGGAGATAGGAAAACAAATGATACGGAACTTACAGACGCGGCCAGGATTTATGATGCCACCACACCAGGAGTCTTTACGCTCATTTCCGCTCTTGTGTTGTTGTTGCTATTGTGTTTGTTTGTTTTTGTTGTCTTGTGGTGCTTTCTCTGTTTTCTTTTCCCTTCTTCTTCTTCTTCTTCTTCTTCTTCTTCTTCTTCTTCTTCTTCTTCTTCTTCTTCTTCTTCTTCTTCTTCTTCTTCTTCTTCTTTCTAGCCTCTCAGCCAGCCGTCGCTGGGCCTCTTGTTCGTGGAGAGCGGGTCAGCAGGCCTGCTGAGGGGGTTTGGAGTACATTTCTCATTTCTCATTCTAAAAAAAAATCTATTTAAAAAATAAATCAATAGAAAATGACGTGGCTACACCCACTTTATAAGATCTTATATGACAAATGGGCCACTGTTACAGTATCAGGCATTTAAGAATGGTGTGTAGTCCTTATATTAATCTTTTATGGCCTCTTACTGAAGATGGGGTTGTCGGCTTTTTGCTGAAAATATCCAACTACATCATAACAACATTGCTATGATGACAGTGCAGAGAACCTTAAGTAACAGATTGAAACATAGTCATTACAAGTTTGGTGACAGTAAGATTATAACATAGGCTCTGCGCTAGGGCTGCAACGATTAGTCTAGATCGTGACTAATGGACTATAAAAACTTGTCAACAAGAATGTCGACTGTCGACTTATCGTTTAATTTAATTCAATGCTTTTTTACTTACTTTACTAATGCTATATATAGAATGCGGTAGTGTAGTCATTATATTCATCTTTTATAGCCTCTTACTGCAGATGGGAGCGTCGGCTATTTGCTGAAAATACCCATTAACATCATAACAACATTGCTATGAAAGTGCAGAGAGCCTTACTAAGACATGGCCATTACAATTTTGGTGACAGTAAGATTATAACACAGTCTCTGTGCTAAGGGGTTAAACCAGGTTTGTCTCTTGGAATGACCCGCAGAGTCAGCCATTTAACTCAACTGCAAAATACCCTCTCGTGCTGGCATTCAGTCAAACAGTGGGGTCACCTCATAACAAAATGTAACATCCATCTTTTGCTGTCCCATTCTCAAGGCTGTTTCCCCCCGCACACTATGCAGTCTTCGTTGACTTCAAGCCAGCCGAGAATTCAAGCACTCTATGAAAACTTTTTGAATGGCCTTTTTCTTTTGTTTTCTCTTTCCGCAGGACTCTTTTGATGAGTTATTTATACATTTTATTGTTGTTTTTTACAGGAAAGGTTGGCAGGCAAGACCCACTTTCCAGGATATCCTCATCTAGCTCGTTTGCCTTGAGGTAGACGGGGCTTCTAGATTTTTACTTCTCCTTGGTGTCTTTGTGGTGTTGCAGCCTCAGGGCATCACGCCAAAACGTCTAGGTCTAAAGCAACTCTAGAGATTTTTAATCACTAAACACGTCTGACATAAAGTAGCTCTCGATACACCATCTGTCAACGTGTGAAAATGTGTGTGAAAGTCTACACGTATGGTAAAAAAGCCGCACTCCCGGATCAATTTCTTGCAGTTTTAATACTGGGTTAGCATGGCAGACAGACAGACGTTTCGGCCTAAGCCTTCTTCAGCGTCTTTTCAAACATGAACTTTGACCTTGTAAGAAACTTTTCGGAGTTGAGCGCACTTTCTCTACTGAAAGTCTACACAACACAACTGAACACAGAATTTCAGGTTGACAGTTGAGATTTGAAAATGGTGGGAAAAAAAAATAAATTAGATTGTTTTCGGGTGGCCCTACTTCTGCTGCCACAGGACCAGCTACGATGAGATATGGTTGACAACAACACATAAGACCATAACTCTCAGATTTTTACTTTCATTTTCCCTCAGCACTTTCGGTTTGCTCAACTGTAACCTTTTATGTTATCACTTTATATGCACAAAAAAAGAAAAGAAAATGTCTGCGTGCTGAAACTACAAATGACCAGAAGAAAATGAAGACTTGAATAAACTTGCAATAAAGTATAAAAAAGAGACCTTAACTCACAGTCACAACACAATGTTACTGAATTAAAGGTCCAATGTGTGGCATTTCTCCCATTTAGCAGACACTCTGGTGTAACGAGGCATTTTACTGTTACTGTTACCCTCCGACATCGCATGGTGTCTCAGCCCATTTCCTATGGCCATCCTGCCCGTCCTGACACACTGTGGTTCATGAATGCCTTGTGTGTGTGTGTGTGTGTGTGTGTGTGTGTGTGTGTGTGTGTGTGTGTGTGTGTGTGTGTGTGTGTGTGTGTGTGTGTGTGTGTGTGTGTGTGTGTGTGTGTGTGTGTGTGTGTGTGTGTGTGTGTGTGTGTGTGTGTGTGTGTGTGTGTGTGTGTGTGCACGCATGTGTGTGCACGCATGTGTGTGCATGTGCCCACGTGTATGGGTGTAACCCTGTGTGTGTGCGCAGTGCGCACGTGTGTGTGTGTGTGTGTGTGTGTGTGTGTGTGTGTGTGTGTGTGTGTGTGTGTGTGTGTGTGTGTGTGTGTGTGTGTGTGTGTGTGTGTGTGTGTGTGTGTGTGTGTGTGTGTGTGTGTGTGTGTGTGTGTGTGTGTGTGTGTGTGTGTGTGTGTGTGTGTATGTCTTAGTGAGCGCTTGGGTGAGAAACAGAGCTCCATGCAGCCTGGTCTTAATGGCAGGTCTCACCTCCGTGATGTCTGTTATCAGGATGGCCCAACACCCGCCAACAGCCACATGTGAATGCTAACACCGGCCAGTCACCTACTGTAGGCCTGACTCCCCTCCCCTCCCCTCCCCTCCCCTCCCCTCCTCTGGCCTCCTCTCCCTTCACCTCCCCTCCGCGCCTTGCGCCTCCCCTCCCCTCCCCTCCCCTCCCCTTACCTACTGTAGGCCTTACTCCCCTCCTCTCCCCTCCCCTCCTCCTCTCTCCCCTCCTCTCCTCTCCCTTCACCTCCCCTCCCCTCTCTGCTCCTCCCCTCCACTCCCCTCCCCTCAACTCCCCTCCCCTCCCCTGCTGTAGGCCTGCCTCCCCTCGCTTCGCTGCGCCTCCCCTACCCTCCCCTACCCTCCCCTCACCTACCCTACCCTCGCCTCCCCTACCCTCCCCTCGCCTCACCTACCCTCACCTCCCCTCCCCTACCCTCCCCTACCCTCGCCTCCCCTCGCCTGGCTGCCACATTATCATCGCTCCATGGCAGAATATTACATTTTGTTTCCTTTAAAATTATTTATCAGTTTTAATACTTTCACTCACCTAAAAAAAATGTTGCGGTGTGTAATACAAATGGTGATAAATCCAAAGCTATATAACACATCTGGATTACAATGCCCAGAAATAATAGCTGAGATTCAGACCTTTTGTTTCATACACTTTCTTATGCCTCTTTTCCACTGCCGGTTTACTGGTAGGCCTACAGCTCGACACAGCGCAACTCGGCCGCAGCTTTTTGCTTTACGATTGAGCTGTGTCGTGCCTATTCGAAAAGCAAAAAGGGGCGGCCGAGTCACATTTCGCCGAGCTGTAGGCCAACCAGAAAACTGGCAGTGGTAAAGAGCCAATAGTTTTGGTCCAGAATACACAGTAAATGTTGTGGTGTTAATTCAACACTTACAGAGTTCATTTAAGTCCAAATGGAATCAAATTAACTCTCTAAGTGTTAAATGAGCACTGCAGAATTTACTGTGTATCTTCATTGAATAACATAAACAGGAACATTTGGCTTGCTGTTCCAACACGCATACCTCTCCCAGCTTCTCGTCTCATCTCCATGTCTCAGAAATACCTTCTTTCATAACAAGACAATGTGTTTCATTTGGTGTGCCGTGTGTTTACCAAAAGACTAAGTAATAACCAGCTGTGAAAATGGAAAAAGGCTGTAGGCCAAAGAGTAAAAAAAAACGGCAAGAAGAGTACACAGTTTATTTCACTTCTTCAAGAAAACAGCCATGTCACACACACACACACACACACACACACACACACACACACACACACACACACACACACACACACACACACACACACACACACACACACACACACACACACACACACACACACACACACACACACACACACACACACAGTGCATTCTTGTTGAGGTAAGAGATCTTGACAAACACCTCAAACATCTGTCTGCTTGTTGCCAACCGAGAGGAAGGGTTATCTGTAGGTAACTGTTCTAAAGACAATGTGTAGACATGTTTCTGTGCAACTAAAGCCCCATTCGAATTCTGTTAACTAAAGTTATCTCTTTTTAGTATTACTTTAATACATTCCCTGGAAGAATATATTCATGAAAAAAATACAGCTGAATATGTTATGGTCATTAAAGTACCTACAAATTAGAGTGGTATGTTGTCTACATGGCATCCAATATCACAGTGTTCTGCCAAATAACACAAGAAAATAAGAGCAACTAAGAATACAAGAAAAAATAAGAAAAAGAAAAATATGTTTCCTCCAATTCAACTGTATTCTCCCCACTCAATATTCAACTGTTTTCTCCCTATTCAATATCAAACTGTTTTCTCCCTACTCAATATCCAAATGTTTTCTCCCCACTCTCTGTCGTCTATGTCACCCTCTTTCTATTTCTGTCTCTCTCCTTCTGTAATTTCCTTTCTCACTCACCCCCTCCCCTTCTCTCTCTCTCTCTCTCTCTCTCTCTCTCTCTCTCTCTCTCTCTCTCTCTCTCTCTCTCTCTCTCTCTCTCTCTCACGCGCCATGTCGCTGTAACATCTGATTGATGTGGTAAAAACTGAATTAGGTATTACAATCCCCCACCCCACCCAACGTCACCCCACCCCCTGACTGGGGATGACTTTCCCATATGTGCGGGAGAGGGCGGGGTGGCCCTACAGCACCCAGGCAGCGTAGACACCAGCTTGTGGGAAAATATATAATTTAATCAGATCGCCTGAAAGAGGGCTGTGCTAATTTATTTTTTTCTCATGCACTTTTCCCAACCCAAAATAAAACAAGTTAATGCATTGAGCGGCGAGGGAAGGAGGGGAATATGCTAATGCCGACTTTATAAGGTTAGCCCGGTTTATTTGAGGGAGGATGAACTGGTGGCAAACCAAATAAAAGCACAAAAGACGTCAAAGCAGACACATTGAGGGCCACTCAATGTATGCATGTCAACGGAGCCAAAAAATTGGGGTCATTATTGTGCCCGTATGTGCACATGGGGGCTTTTTTAGACAGACATGAGGAGGGCATGATAAGCAAGGCAAACATCTGAAGCACCAGTTGAGTCTAGGTCAATGTTATTGATCTCCAGCCTTGATGTTGTTGCTGTGCCATAATGGTGTCAGAGTCAGAAATCACATAGTTAAGACATTAACCCAGTAAGACACGGGCCCCTGTTATAAATTAGTTGTTATCAGAATGTCAATGACCAAGTTGTAATGTGTTACTAGGCCCTTTGCACTGTCGTAGGACTGTATGGTAGTAAGGGTTTTTTTTAGTGACTATTACAGTGTTCCACTGGTGGAATGGCTGGTGTGCATTAACTAACCAGCTTGTCACCTGTCATTGAAGTGCACACAGAATTTTATATATGATAGAGAGAGAATAATATTAGAAAGACAATATCTTATTTTATGTTAAGTTTAAAGGGGTATGCCACTATTTGGGGGCTTAATACAGTTAAAATCATTGGCTGGGGTTTATCAAGGTGGTAAAGTGTCTTATTTTTCATGTAAGCCGTTGTCTTGTTTTAAGACAAGTTAAAAGAGGGAGTATGTCGCTAAGCTAGTGAAAGTCAATGGATCCGTGTAGCATGTAGCAATGCTACATGGATGAATTGACTTTCACTAGCTTAGCGACATACTCCCTCTTTTAACTTGTCTTAAAGCAAGACAACGCTTCACATGAAAAATAAGACACTTTACCACCTTTATAAACCCCAGCCAATGATTTTAACTGTATTAAGCCCCAAAATAGTGGCACACTCCTTTAACTGCACATTGGAGACTGGTCAAACGCAATTTCAAACTTCTGTGCTAAGCCTCTTACATAGATTTTTGACAATAAAGTACACTTGACTTGACTGACTTGACTTGACTTGAATAGGAATAGATCATACCTGAGAAATCTGAGAGGGTTGGAAGTGGTGCAGCAGGGATGGGGATGGGGATGGGGATGGGGATGGGGACGGGGATGGGGATTGTGATGGGGATGGTGATGGGGATGGGGATGGAGATGGGGATGGTGATGGTGATGGTGATGGGGATGGGGATGGGGATGGGGATGAGGATGGTGATGGGGATGGTGATGGGGATGGGTGTGGGGATGGGGATGGTGATGGTGATGGTGATGGTGATGGGGATGGTGATGGTGATGGGGATGGGGATGGGGATGGGGATGGGGGGGTTGTTAGCTCTGCTAGTGGGCTAAATACAGGGGTGTAGTGGGCACGGTACGTGGGGGTACGCAGTCCACCCACTTCTCCTGAAGTGATATTGAAATAAAATCTTCTGCCCATGTTTGAATGAAAAAAGGAATGACATGATAAGTTGCCCAATTATTTGATGACGTTAAAAAAAATCGTGTACCCCCACTTTAAAAATCCCCACTACACAACTGGCTAAATACCCCCAGCAGGCTCCTTAGCACAGGCCATCCTCCATTCCTGCTGAGGTGGCAATAACCCACAATGTCACAAGTTTTTAAACCTTGCCATAGTTTCCTTCCAACACAAGTGACCTCACAATTGCCTCTTTTCCACTGCCAGTTTTCTGGTAGGCCTACAGCTCGACAAAATGCCTCTTTAGTGCTTGACTCAGCTGCCACTTTTTGCTTTTTGAATAGGCAAGACAGCTCAATCGTAAAGCAAAAAGTGGCGGCCGAGTTGCACTGTGTCGAGCTGTAGGCCTACCAGAAAACCAGTGCTGGAAAAGAGGCATAAGGAACTGTTCTACATGTCTTGAGTAGATCAGCTGGCTCACAGCAAGTTGGATGAAATTTGTGGCAGCAGTTTTTACTTTCCGGCAGCAGGATTGACACCTCTGTCCTCCTCACCGTCAACTACTCACTCACTACGTTATCAATGCGTGTACATGGCTAATATAAAGGCCTGACATGGCCACCACTTAGCCCCTGCGGTGACTGACAGGGGGCGACGGCACTATCAGAGGAGGAAATGGAGGATGGGGGTCGCTGGAGGCCAAGGGGTCTAAAAACAACCCGTAATCAGGCCAGCCATCTCAGATACAGGAGCAGATAGGCTATGGTAGCTTACTTCACTTCAGCGTCGGGTGATGAAAACTCAGGGAGAAAAGCACAGACTCAGGCCCAGGCACAGAGCTTCATGTGTTAAACAGAAAGAGTTGCACGAAGCTGTTGGATGCAGTCACAACATTTCTTGCAAAAGTTGGAATTTATGAAGAAATTCAATGCGTTAAAATAACTCTCAGTTTTGCACAATTCTTTAATATTAAAATTGTTTCACTTAACAGATGTTATTGTCAAAAAATTGACGGTGACGGTGAAATTAATATAAAACATATCTCATGGATTCTGAGGAAGTTGAAATGATAACTTCTATTGCATATTGGCCTAATGCTGCTTAATATTTACAATATTATTATGTTGCTTAGTATTTATTATGAGAGATCATGACTGCTTTTCTGTTGGTTCCAACTGCGGTCCTCAAAGATCTGGCTATACCTGTACTTTTTGCTATCTCCAAAGATCTGCTCATATCTCTAAGACTTCACCAACAAACAAAAGAAGAAGAAGAGGAAGAAGAAGAAGAAGAAGAAGAAGAAGAAGAAGAAGAAGAAGAAGAAGAAGAAGAAGAAGAAGAAGAAGAAGAAGAAGAAGATGACGAACAAGAAGATGAAGAAGAAGAAGAAGAAGAAGAAGAAGGAGGTGGACGAGGAGGAGGAAGAAGAAGAAGAAGAAGAGGAAGACGAAGACGAACAAGAAGAAGAAGAAGAAGAAGAAGAAGAAGAAGAAGAAGATGTACTCATGTCATTCTAACACAAAGGGAATTGCCATCCCTCTTCCCTGCTAGCTCTGCACCTCTTGCTCTATCTCTTCTGTAGGTGTTATTTCTGTCTCACTCACTGCCTAGTCAGGCTTTTGAGACACGCTCCTTGTTGGGCAATTCATGTGGGAAGAGTTTGTGAGGTGAGAATGGAGATCCTTCACACCAGGATGGCGACGGTGCGCAAAAGGAACACCTCACACTCTCAACAACCTCCAAAATCTCGAGCAAACCATCTAAATACCACTCAATGTCCCACCTAGCACATCCTTCCCTCCACCCATTCATTCATTCATTCATTCATTCATTCATTCATTCATTCATTCATTCATTCATTCATTCATTCCTTCATGATACGTCATCAGGCCCGGATTAAAATGACCCAGGGCCCCTTGGCTATCCGTTGCTTTAGGCCCCACCGCGAGGCAAATTTCTTGACCAAAAAAAAGAAACACAAGACAGTGTCATAATTACTACTAGAAATTAAGGATAACATGTCTGCCAAGTGCCAACTGTGGAGAGGAGAATTAACAAGGTTTAAAACTGTACTCGACGCGACAAGATTAACTTTTCAATATCGCGTCTTGTCATAATTCTGCAATTTTTGACTTTTGGTCAATTGGGGGGTGTCTGGCAGGTGGGGGGCCCTTGGCTGCAGCCATGTCAGCCTGTGCCCTGTACACCATGACACTGACAGAGAAGGGTTAACCCCTTAGCGCGGCACCTATGTTATAACCTTACTGTCACCAAAATTGTAATGTCTATGTCTTAATCTGTTACGTAAGGCTCTCTGCACTGTCATAGCAATGTTGTTATGATGTAGTTGAGCAAGGGCGTAGGTTTCATCTGAGCTTTGGTAGGGACAACTTCACCCCCCCCAGGATTTTTTTTTCTACTCACAAAATAGGCTACACCTGACTGTTATTCTCAGAATGCCAGTGGAGTCACAACTCAAAATTATTTTTGCTAAACTTTTTACAAGAGGCCTACATGTTTGCAGTCTACCACATATAGTGAGAGTAGCCTTTAGTTTGTCTTCAAAATGCATTTCTATCCCACGGAATAATTTGCAAAATGGCACAGCCTGGCAAGATTGAAATGGTTCGGGAACATGACTGTTGTTTGTGTTCCATGCAATACAAGGTTTTTAATGTTAGAAATGTGTAGAAATGTGATAAATATCACCCTTCTGGCTGCATACTGTTGCGGGGATGGCGAAATAACTTCTAATGTCCGCCTAGCTGCACTAGTTGCGATGGCGAAATAACTTCTAATGTCCGCCTAGCTGCACTAGTTGCGATGGCGAATTAACTTCTTATGTCTGCTTAGCTGCACTAGTTGCGATGGCGAAATAACTTCTAATGTCCGCCTAGCTGCAATAGTTGCGATTGCGAAATTACTTCTAATGTCCTCCTAGCTGCACTAGTTGCGATGGCGAAATAACTTCTAATGTCCGCCTAGCTGCACTAGTTGCGGTGCAACTTCTAATGTCCGCCCTTTTCTTTTTGTCGTCTCTGAGGCTTTGAGCTCACATTCATAATGAAACACAGACACAGTTTGAGTTGAGGGCTTTCAGCACCACTAGCACATAGACCACTGCTTCCACCGAACTTCCCGGCTGTCTAATGTCCCATCACTCTGTTGTAAGCGGCAGCATGGGTCGTCACTCGTCATAGCTCCGAATAAATCTCTCATGTCATAAAGAACAACCAGTTTAAAATGTTTTTTAAATTAATGCCACCACTTTGTAATAGGCTATATTGAAATATAAACTAATCAATGTAGATTTTCGATAGGCCTACATTAAAATAATATGACAAAAATTGGTAGGGACAATTTTATATCCCTAAAATATTGGTAGGGACATGTCACAACCGTCCCCCCCTAAACCTACGCCCGTGTAGTTGAGTATTTTCAGCAAATAGTGAATAGGCCCGCCGGCGACCCCATCTGCAGTAAGAGGCTAAGCTATAGACTACTGTCTGAGCTCCATAGATATTAGTTACAGTACGAACACACTCTAAACTAACACAGATGGATGATCTTCACAGACACACTCGATGAGAGATTTTGTTTCATACAGAACATCTAACATATACTCTGGTTGCATGAGCAATAATAGCAGACCAAACAAAAAAAAAGCTCAACATCACAACAGTTCGCTGCCTCTTTTTAAACAATGCAGGTGGGAGGTGTTTGCCACCTATAGCCACTCATTTAGAGTCTCCATTAGGATGCTACACCAGGTCCGCAGCTCCACCCCAACCCCCACCCCACACCCCCCAAAAGAAAAGCGAAACAATGAGCTTGTGTGATCACAAGGCGCTGTTTGACAAGGAGTTGCGAGGGGAAATCCACAGTGCCAATCAAGTCGGGTGAGAGTGGAGGTGATCATCAGGGTTGCCAGATGAGGGTGATGATTCCCAGCCCAAAACATTTTCAAAACCCGCCTAGAAGCACAAAATCCTGCCCAATCTATTGAAATCTATTGATTTCTATGGCAAAAAGTAGGCAGGTTTTTCTGATAAATGCCATTTTTACCCAAACATGGCCATCCTAAGCAGCCCAATTGGGCAGGAACCAGCCCAATTTGGCAACACTGGTGATCACTACTATGCTATCGAGAAGATTGAAATGAGAGCTGGAGGCAGCATGGGAATTTCCAGGCTAGGTGATGAAATCGGGGAAAAGGTTAAGCGTCAAGAGTTTGGGGGGAAGTTAGTGTGTGTATTTGCTTGCCTTTAAAGGAACAGTCCACCCTTTTTGATTTTCACATATTTGCAGTATTTCCTTGCATTATTCGGGAATGTGCGTATCATTTTCTTCTCAGTGTTTTCAGTACTTCGATATATTGGATCAGAACTATTAGCATAGCTTAGCATAATCACTGGAAGTAAATGGGAGCATTAGCATCAATCCACAAGTGATCACAGGACGGGATTAAATAGCTGTTTTGGACTCTATTGGACATTAATTTTAAAGTAGTTTATTACTACATTTGATGATGTTTTGTTTGCTCCCATAGACTTGCATTGCTACGCTTAATTTGGCTATACTGTTACACTAGGCAATGCAAACACATAGACAAAGTGATATGCACATTCATGGATTATGCTTGGAAATACTGCAAATATGTGAAAATGAAAAATGGGTGAACGGTAACAATAAACCGCCTCCATCTTGTAATAATTCACTTTCAAATAATTCCCTTCCTCGGGTATACAGATATTTCTAATAATAAGTCTATTGTGCACCTGCAAAGAAATAAAATAGTAGATGAGGGAGAAGAAGAAGAGGAACAATAAGAAAAGGAAAGAGGAAGAAATAGAGGAGGAAGAAGAAGACATCTGTGCTGTGGCAGCTTTCTCTTTTTCCCTTTACGTAATGCCCTGCTCTGAAACGGAGTGTCAATAACAGATGCACAGAACACGGTCTCCTTTCCTCTCAGACATGTGTGTGTGTGTCAGTGTGCGTGCGTGTGTGTGTGCCTGCATGCGTGTGCGTGCCTGCGTATGTGTGTGTGTGTTGAAATTGTTTATGTCTGTATCAGTATATTAGTCTTTGTTTACTGCACGTGTGTGTGTGTGTGTGTGTGTGTGTGTGTGCGTGTGTGTGTGTGTGTGTGTGTGCGTGCGTGCCTGCGCGCGTGCATGCGTGTGCGTGCCTGCGTATGTGTGTGTGTGTTGAAATTGTTTATGTCTGTATCAGTATATTAGTCTTTGTTTACTGCACGTGTGTGTGTGTGTGTGTGTGTGTGTGCGCGTGTGTGTGTGCGTGTGTGTGTGTCTGCATGCGTGTGTGTGCCTGCGTATGTGTGTGTGTGTTGAAATTGTTTATGTCTGTATCAGTATATTAGTCTTTGTTTACAGCACGTGTGTGTGTGTGCGTGCGTGCGTGCGTGCGTGTGTGTGATTATTTGTCAATGTCTTATTTCTATATGTTAGTCTAACTGCACGTTGGAGACTGGTCCAACGCAATCTTCTGTGCTAACCCTGTTACATAGACACAATAACTGTGTTTCACAATAAAGTACACTCAACTTGACTTGACTGTATTTCACAATAAAGTACACTCAACTTGACTTGACTGTGTTTCACAAGAAAGTACACTCAACTTGACTTGACTGTGTTTCACAGTAAAGTACACTTGACTTGACTAGACTGTGTTTCACAATAAAGTACACTTGACTTGACTGTGTTTCACAATAAAGTACACTTGACTAGACTGCGTTTCACAATAAAGTACACTTGACTTGACTGTGTTTCACAATAAAGTACACTTGACTTGACTTGACTGAGTTTCACAATAAAGTACACTTCACTAGACTGTGTTTCACAATAAAGTACACTTGACTTGACTGTGCTTCACAATAAAGTACACTTGACTTGACTGTGTTTCACAATAAAGTACACTTGACTTGACTTGACTTGGGCAGGGAGCAGGGAGCAGGGAACAGGGAGCGGGAGGTGAATGTTCCCCAGCAGCAGCAGGCCTTACTGAAGAGGCCCCACCACCACGCCACTTATCGGCCATATTTTACAGCTGCTGAGACAGTAATGTCCTGTAAACGATATGCACTTCCTGTGGCACAACACAGAGGATTTGAGCTCAGGGTGGAGCCCCCCCTTTTACAGCTCAATGTTTTCGGAGGTGAAGAGGGGCGGATGCAGCAAGGGGGGGCTGTGGGGAGAGAGAGAGAGACAGACAGAGGGAGAGATAGAGAGAGACAGACAGAGGGAGAGATAGAGATAGAGAGAGAGCGAGAGAAAGAAAGAGCAGTTGTGGAAAATGTGATTTGTGACTCGTGTAATTTTACTGTCGTTTCCCTCCCTCCCTCGCTCCTGTCGGGAATGTGTTTCCAGCCCCTTGTCAGAGGGCGATCGGATCAGATCTGCTGAGAAAAGTGCACAAATTAGGTTATAGTTGGGAAATCATGGGCTAAGCTGAGGTTATCTTTTTTTCCCTTTTTGGATTTGTTTCAGTTTAGTTAATGGACATGAAGCTGTAAGTGGCTTCCCTTTATCTCCTGTTCCTTGTGGCCTGCCTCCACAAAACAAGTTCAGCAGGGAAACCACATTGTTGAACATTATTTAAAAAAAAACGGACAAACATGACAATGTGATAGATTTGACAGCTACATATGACAGGTGGGCTGAAGGTAAATAGCGCTCATGTTTACTTGGTCCGTCACATCGCAATCACTATTCTTTGCTCAACAAATAGGCCTACCATCAGAGTAGCTCCTACTTAGGCTATCATGTCACATCCAATGAAACAAAATGTGTATTTATATATCAAATCTAAATCCTTTTCAGGTAATAACAGTTGTTTGCAGGGCTCTAAATTAACACCAGCCAACAGGCCAAATGCTGGTGAAATTTCAGTTTAGCTGGTAAGACCGACTTAGCCCCTTTGACCCATTAGTGAGTGTGTGTTTGGCTAGTAAGATTAGCATCTACTGGCCATTTTGGCTGGTGATGAAAAAAGTCAATTTACAGTAGAGCCCTGCTTGTTTGACATTAGCATGACTGCAGGGCCAGGGAGGGCAAAACCTTCAGAGGGGAAAATACTTTCCTGTCAACCGCTGCTCTTCCTTGATTATTCATTTCCACCACATTCAGGCGGCCAAGCTGTTACAAAGATCAAGGCGGCAACACCTCTATTCTCCTCAGGCCTGAAAACGCGTCCGGCGGCAACACCTCTCTATTCAGGCCGAAAACGCGTCCGACAATTTCAATCTTTTGGACAGTGGTGCTAAGACTGTATTTATTGGTGTTGGGCCAGGATCAAAGGGGAACTCTTGGCCTCCCCCCGCCCCCCCCACACGTTTCATCTGGACGGATGGGGAAGGAGGTTGAAATGCTGGGCTGGGTGGTGTGGTGTGGGGTGGGGGATTCGGTCTGAGACGGGTGAACTACATACCTTGAGATGTAAAAGGCAAGAGGAAGGGTGAAAGGGCTACAGGCATATGGTCACAGGGGTATGGGAGGGGGCGGTGTGGGGTTGTTGGGTTGAGGCAGCGGTAGTGTAACCTGGGTAGCCCTCTCTCCCTGTTGGAGTCCCCCCACCCACATCCCCCCCCCCCACCACACACACACACACACAAACTCCCACAGACATGGGTGCAGACAGGGCCCCATTTTTTGAAAACCGTGAAATCTTCCCCCTCCAACTACCTTAAATATAAGATTTATGAAAATAACAGTTGAGTAAGCAAAAAAAAAAAAGATGGGTGAAGACGAGATGTGATTCTCTGCTCATTACATTATCATTAATAATATGAACCTCTACTCTTAATTCATGGTGACATGACATACTCTGACATACTATCCCCCCCACCACCACCAATCCTGATGATTCGAATCTGCACCTCTGCACGCTCTCTCTCTCTCTCTCTCTCTCTCTCTCTCTCTCTCTCTCTCTCTCTCTCCCCCTCTCTCTCTCTCTCTCTCTCTCTCTCTGTATATCTCTCGCTCTCGCTCTCTCTCTCTCTCTCTCTCTCTCACACACACACACACACACACACACACGCACACACACACACACACACACACACACACACACACACACACACACACACACACACACACACACACACACACACACACACACACACACACACACACACACACACACACACACACACACACATGCGCACAAGACCAGGGGATAGGGGTCGAAGATCTTCAGGTGCCATCTGTGTAGAATTAGAGCCTTCCCAGTGAAGTGCCATCCCATCCCTGACTGTCAAAGAGCAGGAGTTTCCATGGAAAGAAAAGAGAGGTGAAGGACGAGCGGCTCGTGAAAAAGAGGAGAAAAGGCACGGGGTGGGCCCTACCGTGACGCTAACGTAAGGGCTCTCGTCTGCTACGTGGGTGACCAGGGTTCGATTCTGGTCCAGGTCATTTGCCGACCCCTTCCCGTCTCTTGTTCCCCACTCGCTTCCTGTCAACGTCTTCTTCACTGTCCTATCAAATAAAGGCAAAAAGCCCCCCACCCCCCAAAAAAGAAAAGGCACGGGGCGGGGGCACAGTGAGGGTGAGAAAGGCACATGTTGTGTCACCCATGGATCAGAGGTGGTCATAGTAAAAGTAGAAATAATTTTTTAAAAAGCTGTCATAGTTTTCCTTCCAAAATTACAACTTCTTTCATCATCATAACATTACATTAGTGAGAATGAGGAACAGTAGTACACTAATATTACCTCATTACATAACAGTGTTATAAGATATTACTATAGGCCAGGGCTATTCAAATGGCGGCCCTGGGGCCAGATGCGGCCCTTGGACAGCAAAGTTCTGGCCCCCCACAAGCCCCTTGAAATACAGAATGTTTTTTTTGGAATTTAGAGATAAAAGTATGGGTTCCTTTATCGTGCTGAAATGGGACACGGGACATTAAAATGCAGGAAATTACATCTAAGAAATGCAAAGGTTTCTGGGGGAGGAACCCCAGACCCTCCACTTCAATGAAGTCTCCCATGTTTTTTTCATTGACAGACGGCAACCATAATACATATAGTTCGGCCCCTTTACCGGGAGGAATTTGAAAAACTGGCCCTCGTTGACATTGAATTGAATAGCCCTGCTATAGGCCTATGATTTGTACAGTGCACTACTACAAGGACTTTATAAGAGGGGAGCCATTGCTCAGCAGTTATGGTGGCCGCCATCGACGGTTCTAGACAGGGGCCAGGGTGGGCCAGGACCCCTGTACATTTCCTCTTGGCCCCTGTTGTGGCCCCTGTGCTGAACAGCCAATGACTGCGACATAATATATATTTTTTTATTATACATTCATATTCATATTCTCTTTTGCCAATTTATTTGCCCCCCTGAAAAAATAATGGCCCCACCTCTGCCCCCCTGGTAATTTTGGTCTAGAATTTTGCCCACCATAAATCTGGGGACCCGGGTTCAAATGTGACCCATGGTAATTTCTCAACCCTCCCCCATCTCTCTCCCTCCCCACACACTTCCTCTAACTGTTCTGGTTCTAAATAAGAATAGAACCCAGAAAGAAAAATATTTAAACATATAACAATTACTCTATAGTTACATGCCTATAATTCATTTTTTTATGCATCTGACTTCTAGCAGCCAGCAGCACACGTCTGTTTGGAGCAGGAAAACAAAGATTAGGCATCCGCCAGGGCCCCTTGCCTCGCAGCCAGGCAGCCTGCCCGTGTGTGGCAGATCTGGAGTCAGTAGGACGTTGTGTGTAAAAGGATGCCATTTATAAACACAGCCACCTAAATATAGTGGGGAGACAGCGGCTTTCTCCTTCGTCTTCCTGTTAGGAAAAGCACTATTTAAGTGTCACTGTGTTAGATGCTGGGGTAGGGAGAGAGAGAGGGAGAGAGGGAGAGAGAGAGCGAGAGAGAGAGAGAGAGAGGGAGGGAGAGAGAGATAGAGAGACAGAAGGAGACAGAGGGAGAAAGAGAGAGAGCGAGAGAGAGAGAGGAAGAGAGAGAGAGAGAGAGAGAGAGAGGGAGACAGAGGGAGGCAGGGAGGAGGAAAGGGAAGGGGTTGGTGTGGTGTGGTGTGGTGTGGTGTGGTGGGGAAGAAGAGAGGGGCGTGGCCAAGTGGTGGAGCTGCAAAACAAAACAGGGAGCAAAATGCTCCATAATGAGAGAGCAGATTTGAATATGACACCAATTTACCCTCTCTGAAGCGCTTTTATTGACTTCTTATTGTCGTGCTATTCACGCTCCAAAGAGTCTCAGTCACAGAGATCTAGATTTGAATCGGTGCTCGTCTGGATTGTTTTGGCCACCAAACCAAAATGCTGTCGGTCACGGAGAGGGGACCACTACATGCCATCGTTGACTTTCTTCCTTTTTTTCACTCTTGTCTTTCCTCCACAACCCATACAAGAGTGTGCGCACACACGCACGCACACACACACACACACAAACTCACTCTCTCTCACACACTTTCTCTCTCTCTCTCTCTCTCTCTCTCTCTCTCTCTCTCTCTCTCTCTCTCTCTCTCTCTCTCTCACACACACACACACACACAGAAGTGGTTTCTTTTCTGGTGGTTGGGGGTGGGGGTAGGATTTGCGGAGGAGTCGGACTGGACTCGCCGGCTCCAGCAAATCATATGCCTATTTGCCATTTCTGCCTCGTCAGGGAAGCTGACATCAGCCGTGGTAGAATTCCTAGTTGTGCTTGAACAAGGAGACGTTTTCAGTCAGTTGTTTTCAGTTTGAGTTTATTTCTTTCCTCTCTGTGTTGTATTGTTTTGTAGTCCAAAAACACACAGCATCCACATATACTACAGTATACACTGTGTACAATTTCTGGATTGGAACAGCTTGGCTTTTGGCGGGTTTGTTAATTTAGAGCCCTGCATGTGCCTGCTGCATGATAGAACACCTGCGTCTAATTGGGAACCTCAAACTACAGGGGCCTATAGGAAGCTGGTTCAGGAGTAAACCAGGTTAAGTTAAAGTGATACTGTCCCATTTTTGGAATTAAGCTCCTATTAAACCTCCCCTTGAGTTAAGTAGTTGAGTTTTGCCGTTCTCCTATACTTTCAACAGTTCTGTGAGTATGGCAGTGCAAATTTTACCTCCATGCTAGCAGTTAACATTGAGTCCAATGAGACCAGCTGGCGGCTAGCTTGGAGGTAAAATTTGCCCTGCCGTACCAAGAGAACGTAAAAGTATAGAACGGTAAAACCCTATTATTTAACTCTAGGGGAGGAGTAAAATAAGCTTATTTCCAAAAATGGGACAGTATCACATTAAGAGGTAAATCATCTAATAGAAGAGCCTGGAGTCCTCAGACGATTTACGTCTTAACTTGAATCATGTTGAAGAGCCTGGAGTACCCCCTGCAGTGTGTTCATGTACCCCTAGCGGTCCACATACCCCTGGTTGGGAAACTGTGCTAGGGGACTGTTTGGTGATGAGCCCTGATGACGGTGGTGGTGATGATGATGATGATGGGTCATGTACCAAACTACAGTGCTACAGGACTGTTGGTGATGGTGATGATGATGGTGGTGATGATGATAATCGTGATGATAATGATGATGTTGGTGATGGGACCATGATGATGATGATGAGGAGGAGGAGGATGGGCTTTGATGATGATGATGATGGGTCATGTACCAAACTACAGTCATTGTGCTACAGGACTGTTGGTGATGGTGATGATGATAATGAGGATGGGCTTTGATGATGACAATGATGATGTTGGTGATGGGACCATGATGATGATTTTCAGCCATTTGCTTCAGGCCTGCATGTGTAATGGTGATGATGATGATGATGGTGATGATGATGGTGATGATGATGATGATGATGATGATGATTTTCAACCATGTGCTACAGGCCTGCATGTTTAATAGTGATGATGATGATGGTGATGGTGATGGTGATGGTGATGGTGATGGTGATGGTGATGATGATGATGATGATGATGATGATGATGAATGATGATGATTTCCAACCATGTGCTACAGGTCTGCATGTGTAATGGTGATGATGATGATGATGATGGTGATGATGATGATGATTTTCAGCCATGTGCTACTGGACTGCATGTTTAATGGTGATGATGATGATGATGATGACAACGATGATGATGATGACGATGAGGATGATGATGATGATTGTCCTCCATGTGCTACAGGACTGCATGTTTAATGGTGAGCCATGCGCTGCTGATGTGCTCAAATGGTTGTGGTGGTGTGGTGTGGCCTTCTTCCTCTTCTTCAGCTCTGCACCAAAAACACATGTCTCAATTATGCCAACTGCAAGCATTCAAAATAGCTCTGCGCACCGCACACAGAGAGGTCTGTCTCCTCTACCAGGCCTTGTGTCGCTGCTCTATCACCAAGACAGGAGCCAACGCACGGAAGGGTTGTTGATAGGGATGCAAATTATCGATTAATTTATTAATCATTAGTTGATAGCCTTATCGATCGACTTACGATTAATTGATAAGCGGCGTTTCCCCCCCGAAATCTCAATGTTTCTAAAAAAAAAACCTACTAAATCTATACATTTTAGTTAAAAATTGAGATAATATACCACATTTCAGTTAATTCTATTTCAATTCTTTAATCCAAATGTGATTTAAATATTCCCACTATTCACACCCCTCTTCACACACACTCTTCACATGCCCATTTCACCTGGGTCTCTTGTCAGTTGAATTGTCGATTAATTGCGATTCATTTTTTTTTAAATCGATTAACGCATTGATCAATTAAAGTTTTAAAGATTAATCGATTAATCGTTTGCACCCCTAGTTGTTGACTTCCTGCCCTGTCCTGAGACTGGCACAAGCTACAGGAGCAGCAAGCCACCCAGCCAGGGGTGCCGACAAGTGTGTGTGGGGGTCCCACGGACAGAGCGGGACCAGAATTGGGTCCTCGCTACATTGTATGTATTGGGCTAAGGGAGGGCCCTTTCAGAGGACTTTGTCCTGGGCCCGGCCAAAGCTGTAAGCGGCCCTGCCCATCCGTGCCTCCAAGGAAGGCGGCAACCGGCGTAATGCTAAAGTGGCCGCCGGCCGCCATTTCTCTGAGTCCTGCCAACGTTCGGTGGCTGAGGACGGCGCAGCTGCTGCCCGATCCCCTCTCTCCTCTCCTCTCCAGCTGGCCCGGACCCACCAGTAAATCTGCCCGTTTGGGCCCCTTTGTAAAAGACCAGAGGGTTTCCCCCTTTGTGAACAGGGACGGACTGTGATTCCATGGGCCCCTGTGCCAAACAACAAGAAAGCCCCCCCTTACCACCCCCACCTCCAAGGGTGTTGCCAGTTACCAACAAATTTGAGTTTTGGGTTTTGGGGGTTTCTCCCCTGAGAAAATGTGAAAATACAGTGCAATTTGATGAGAATGGAAATACAGAGGCCTGGGCTTCAGGGCCCCCTTGGCTATTGGGCCCCTGGGCCTGGGCCCGCTAGGCCCGTGCAGTAACCTGTCCTTGTTTGTGAGATGCAGCAGCAAGGCAGAGCTGACCTAAACCCGTGCCAGTGAGCAGCACCACTGCCAGCTTTTGCTGGGCCCAGGACAAAGTCATTTGAAAGGGCCCCCCCATCCAATACATACAATGTAATGGAGGAAACGATTTTGGGCCTCCTCTCTACCTGGGCCCGGAACAAAAGACCCCTTTGTCCCCCTTGTCAGCGTCCCGTGCCAGTGAGTGTTGCAGAGGCAGCATGGGAAAAATCTCATTATCCACATTCAGCCTCATTCTGCTAAATCTATAATCTAATCTAAACGGACACAGTTGGGAAGAGCCCAAGTGATAACAGAAAAACATGTGTAACGATTCACCAGAATATGCACAGGTATATAAATAGAGTAAAAAAAGAGACTTGAACAAATGGCATTATATGCATCTTAAATGTCTGGTGTGTATGTTTAGAAGTTCATCTCCAAAACGTATGCTGGGCGTATGAAGGGGCGTGCCCCATTGGTCCATCTTCAATATAGACAGAGGACTGAGCCAATCAGGATATGCAGTAGTACAAAAACTGGTGTGTGTGTGTGTGTGTGTGCGTGCGTGCGTGCGTGTGTGTGAGCATGTTTGAGTGCATATTGAATGTCTTTGATGGTGCAGTTTTCATGAATGAACTGAAGGCAGGAAACGTGTGTGTGTGTGTGTGTGTGTGTGTGTGTGTGTGTGTGTGCGTGTGCGTGTGCGTGTGTGTGTGTGTGTGTGTGTGTGTGTGTGTGAGCGAGAGAGAGAGAGACACAATCTAAGATTAAAAATACCTGTGCTGTTATTTAGTTCCAGCCTAAGCCTGCAGGCAACAAGCTCAATAGATGTTTTTTTTTTGTTTATCAACACGTTGTTGTGAGGAGGGGCAAGAGACTGCCAACCAACCATGTGAGCTAATTTTTTGACCGACAGCGGTTTCCAACAATCAGAGGTTGAGTTGTGCGCAGCTAGTTTCGTGCAGTCAGGAGAAAAAAACAATTTAGAACCCATGTGTAGACACTTGGTGGTGTGTCTGCTTCCCACTCAGGAGTGTGCTGTGGGCATTTGGGTTGGAGGCAGGCTCTAGAGCGAGCTTGCAGGATGACATTGGCATGACATGAAGTGACATGAATCTCCTTAGTGTGTGCTGATCTCTCATGACTTAAAGTGATACTGTCCCATTTTTGGAAATAAGCTTATTTTATACCTCTCTGGTGGCTAACTGGTCTCATAGGACTCAATGTTAACGGCTTGCTTGGAGGTAAAATTTGCGCTGGCATACCCAGAGAACGGTTGAAAGTACAGGAGAATGGTAAACCCCTACTATTTAACTCAAGGGAAGGTGTAAAATAAGCTTATTTCCAAAAATGGGACAATATCAATTTAAAAACCTCCTGCTGCCGTG
>NC_085880.1:36505220-36567720 GCF_034702125.1 Engraulis encrasicolus
GATCGTGTTCCGGATCACCACCAAAATGTTATCTCTTGTTTCTTTTGTCATTTCCAACAACTCCGCAAAGTTTCATCCAAATCAGTTCATAACTTTTTGAGCTATCCAGCTGACAGACAGACTGACAAACAAACGAACAGACAAACCAACGTGTCTGAAAACATAACCTCCTTGGCTGAGGTAAAAAGGGACGCTAATGAAGGTCATACCAGTGTTCCCAGATCATGGACATGTGCCTTACAGAGCTACGACTTGGATCTACTAATTGTGCAATAAGCTCATACATTTGTAGCGTGGTCCAGCCTGCTCATAAACTTAGAGGTGAGATTTCTAAACAGTGCAATGAATGTAGTTCAGTTAGACCTAGTTTGCAGCACAACCCACTTGATCTAGTACTCCTGGGTTACTTCAGGAGAGTAAAGAGACAAGAGGTTGTTATAATTGGAAGAAAAAGGCGGCCACGCCAATGCTCACTTCAATGAGCATGTGTATACAAGGAAACTGATGAGGGAGGACAAAGACGCCAGCTGTCCTGGGCCAAAGGAGAGAGGGGGCCTCAGAATTCGGTCCTCATTACATTGCATGTATTAGGTGGGAGGCCCGTTCAGATGATTTTGTCCTGGGCTCAGCCAAAGGTGAGCGCAGTCCTGTGTGTACACTTGCACATTCTGTGGCTTCTCTTCTGAAAGTACAACCACCACTACACAAGCCCTTTTTGGGGGGGTTCAGACGTCAGGTGGTACAACGATATCTGATGCCCATAAATTAATTAGTAGTTGGTAATGAATGTACAGCAATGAATATGCTTCTTAGATTATCCACTAAAATTAAACAAAAAACAAATAATCCATACAATAGTGGCATTAGCTGTCGTTGCACCACCCTGACATGTGCTACATGTGCTACTAAAACGTGTCTGACCCTTAAACAGCTAGGGCAGTGACTGGTGTGCTGGACACCTGGGTTCGATTCCGGGCTGGGGTTATTTCCCCATCCTCCCCTGTCGGTGTCTGCCATGACTTTCCTGTCTCCTTTCAAAATGTTTTATCCAATAAAACCAAGAAAAGGCCAACAAATTAAATTGTGAGTTTTGCAGCCAAATACTGTATGTCTATGACAGGTTATTCAAAATGGCTGACATGGAGAATATCCATGAGTTCATGCAAGAACAGTGTATATTTCCAAATCATAACAGAAATTGATGGTGGTGATAAATGTGGCATTTGTGAAGGGGCAGCAGGCTTTCTGGAAACTAAAAAACACTGATAAAAATGTGTTTGTGTGTGTGTGTGTCAACTGTACTTAACCTTATGCTAACGTAAAAATCCTAAACCCACTTGGTATTGGCACCTATTGTTCTGTATATTTCCTCTGCACTTTGTATCTGCAAGTGTTGTATGCTATGATAACTGTATAGAATATCCTCGATTGTAAGTTGATTTGGATGAAAGTGTCTGCAAACTGCAATGTAATGTAATGTAACTAAAACATGGGCATTCTCTCCTGTGGAAGGAGAAGGCCAGTCAGCCCTGAGTCAAGCCCTCTCACTTCCCCTCTGAAGACTCCACAGAACCTACAGTACCAAAACAACAAACCCAAACTCAAACCAGCGCTTTCAACCCAGGCCTGCATTTAGCCTTCTTCGTGGGTAAAGGGTACGATTAGACGGGGGGTGGAGGAGGGGATGAGAGACAGAGACAGCAAGGGGCAATGCGAGATAGGGTAGGTGGGTGGGTATGTGGATGTTTCTGGTGTGTGTTTGTGGGTGGTGGTGGTGGTGGTGTGTGTGTGTGTGTGTGTGTGTGTGGTGGTTGAGGGTTGCTGGGGGGTGCGTGGGCGTGTGTGTGTGTGTGTGTGTGTGTGTGTGTGTGTGTGTGTGTTTCTGGTGTGGTTTGAGAGCCAATGGACCCCCGCCCCCTTTGCAACAACAACAAAAAAGGGCCTATACCACTGAGGAAGCAGACATGTACACCCAAGCATGGGTTCCCGTGGCAGGCAGGCAGACAGACAGCCTAACCCCACAGTTCTAGATACACACAGAGACACACACACATGCGCGCGCACACACACACAACCCCTCCCTTTTTCCTCCCATGGCTCCCCTCATCCCAGTGCAGCTCAAATAGACAGCCCTGTTTCCCACAACTCCACCGCCCTGCCTGGCCCTCCTCCTCCTCTCCTCTCCCCCGTCCTCTCCTCTTCTCACTCCTCTCTCCTCCCTCCTCCTCCTCTCCTCCCTCCTCTCCTCCCTCATGCATGGCTGAGCGGAGCGGGAGTGAAGCCCTGTCCAACCGCACCGCACCACACTGGGCTGGGGCTGGGCTGTCATGCCACCACGCTCTCTGTAGGCAGGCAGCAGGGCACCATACCACAGCCCCCTTCGCAGTACCTCTCACTGGGGCCAGAGCAGGAGCAGGAGCAGGAGCAGGAGCAGGAGCAGACCCCGGGCCTCGCTCGGGTACTACAGACCGCAGTGTGCCGCTGCCGCTATTGCTGCCACACAGCACCAGGGGCCGCTGACAGCTTTTGCCGGGCCCGGGACAGAGTCATTTAAAAGGCCCCCTGATCCAATACATACAATGTAATCAGGACCCAATTTTTGGGCCCCCTCCACCATCTCCCTGGGCCCGGGACAGCAGACCCCTTTTGTTCCTCCCTGTTGTCTTCCCTGTGCTCCTCTGGCTGCTATATTTACAATACACTCTGCCCAGCACCATAATTAAACAGATAATTGCGCTTATTATAGAAAAAAAACAAGAAAAACACACACATTGTTACTTTCCCCCCCGCCCCCCTCCTCCCCTTGCTGTGTATTTTTAAATCAAATGACTTCTTTTTGGGTGAAAACGAGGGCCCAAAAAAAGTTTGTGTTAACATTCAAAGTCTATTTGCTGTGAGTCTTGAGTAGCACTGCACTCACTTGCGGAAGCAGATCTATTCCTGCTCAGCCATTTTGAGATTTTACACCTTTTTAGGAGTCCGCCCTTACCATTGAAAACGTTTTCAGTCAACTCAGCAGTACATTCCAAGGTGCCCCATAGAGTATACAATCGTTACCACTTCCACATTTCTTGACATTTCTTTTTTGTATTTATTGTTGGGCTTCGCCTCTATGTGATAGTGACATTGAAGAAATGAAAGGAAATAAATAGGACATAGAGATGGGTTAGGGCTGAGAATTGTCCCAGGCTGGATTTTTACATTACATTACATTACATTTAGCGGACGCCTTTGACCAAAGCGACTTACAAGGTAGGAAATTTAAGCAGGAACAGGATAAAGGGGTCAGCGCAGAGTACAGCAGTATATAAGTAATTAAAGAACAAAGACATCTAGGTGCAGTGTACAGTTGCAACACTGGATTTGAACCAGGGTTCAGCATTATGGGCAACTTGCCCCTTTTTACAGTGTGTTGTCTTCGCGCAGTGTGCCACAGCATCCACTGCCATGTTCCGTTTCTGCTGAGTCATGGTCTGACAGCCCAGGATGTGATGGAGGAATGGGAGGGACGTCTGATTGTTTGTGTACAGTACATGGACAAGAACAGAAACCCTCGCCTTTTTATGATGCACTGCAAAGGCACGATGTGGCTGATATGTGTCATTTGTGGGCAAGGCAAATACAGACTCTATTAAAACCATTAACAGAGGCATTACACGCTTTTGCTGACTTTGGGGATCTGAGTTTTAGAAGAGCCTTCATTACTTCTGAGGGCTAACGCACACTGTTTAAGCTGCAGTGGGGTAGTAAAAAACAACAGACTTTGATGCTTTTTTGCTGAAAAGGGACCCAAAAACCTTTATTCCTCCTAAAATAAAAGGACAGGGCACATGATATTATAAATCAACATGGGGAACATTTTATTCATTTACTTGGCAGAACATCAAAATGAACATTGAACTTTAAAAAAAAACACCTTAATTCAAAAGCATCTTATGTAAAGTTGTAGTTTTGGTCAATGCGATCATACACAACAGTTTAAAGATCTCAGTGCACACAAAGAAATTTAAATGCAAACATCTACATTTCAACCATTAAACATATGAATACACAAACTCTGACAGGACTCCATATTTGTAATGTGAAAACAATGTGAATAAACATAGTTGTGCCAGAGATGGTTTCCCTCATTTTAAAAATAGCGTCCTTTCCATTTAAATACCAGCTCTAGATGAACAGGCCACAGAAGTGCCTCCCTAGGAGTTCATTTAATCAACCGGCAAAAGACTACTTCCACACAAGAGGAGTTTACATTGTAGTAACCCATTAGAAACAGAATGCTTCAAAACACAGGGCATACTAAGAAGCTGGCTCAGGAGTAAACCAGATTAAGTTAAGAGGTAAATCATCTGATAGAGGAGCCTGGAGTCTGGACTCAATTTAACGAGGACTCCAGGCTCCTCTACTAGGTGATTTATCTTTTAACTTAACCTGGTTTACTCCTCAACCAGCTTCCTAGTACAAGCCCCTGACGTTCAGTTTGATTTCAGACAGCTACTGGTTGTAGTAGAGGTAGAGTTGTTAAGGGATTTGCAGTGTGCCTTCTACCTTCTGTAGGCACTGTAGCCAGGCCGTGTCCTCCTAGTGACGCAACAAGATTTGAAAGTCGATGACAATCAGGCAAGGGCGATTGTGCCTGTTCATGGATGATACGGACGGGGATTATTCTGGGGCCACCTGCATTTCAAAAAGACAAAAAAGGCAAACAATAAATAAAGACACAATACGGTGCTCACAGGTTGAAAACAGTAATATATTGATAAATAAGCAATAAATTCAATGGTCACCTGACATACAAATACGAAGGGGAAAAAACATCCTCATATAGGTGTCAAAGACACAATAAAACACGACAGTAGCATTCTCTGAGAGTGAGCAGTGCGGGTAAAAAGAGGATGTGTAATAGACATGTGTGCAATGCATCCTTGTGAAAGGTAGAGTGTCGAGGGGTCTTGGAATGGCACCAAAAATGCTCCAACAGGCAAAAACTGCGTCGACTGAATTTTTATTTTTCTTCACACCAGGAGTGATATTTACAAACGAGTGTCCAAGTGTCCAAAAAGGTAAGTATTCAAAAAGAAAAATATTTACAAAAAATGTATATACAAAAATAATAATGAAAAAAGTCAAAATGAAAATCTCTTCAGCAGAGAAAAATGCTTTGGCATAGCATCTGACAATACTCACAGGTAAGGTAACCTTCACCTACCGACCTCCTCGAGCAAATGAGGAGTCGGACCTTTTAAGCAAAAGTTTTCCCGCCCTGGCCACTGGACTAATCCATTACAGAACATAAGCCAGGGGGGATTTACAAACAGAACTGAAAATAACTAAATAAACTCTATAAAACGGTACCAAACATATATTAACTAAATCAGGCCTTTAACACAAATGATAACAAATGAATGCATAAAGAAATAAAGCAACAAAAAGCAAAACTAAAGATAATTGATTTTGCAGCGCGCAGCGCTGCCAATGAGCGAACGCGCCCATGGATATATGCGCACAGAATCATGCCCTCGGTTTCTCTCGCCAAACCCGGAAGAGCTGCTACACTGCAGGTAAGTTTTAAACGCTACAGAAAACCTTGGTGAAAGCAAATAGGCTTAAACAGTAAACACAATGCATTTAGGAGGTGGTATGCTTTGCAAACATTATGGAACTGTTTTTAAAACAATGCAATATTTTGCGGACAACACTGTGTTTGTGTTTGATGTCGCTGTGTGAGGTGTATGGCGTGTGTGACTATGTGGAAGCGCTTAGCGTGTGTAAAATGTTTGTCATGCCGCGATCAAAATGTGTGCACCCATATGATTGCAAACATTCAAACTACACATCGCAAGATGTTAATAACAATGTCCCAGCATATAAATCAATGTCCAATGCGCTGTGTTTCAGCCGCGGGCTTAGGAGAGGTGAGAGAGGGGAAAGCGCAATGGCGCCAATAAAGTTTAAAAGCGTCTGTCAGGACGCGGTGGTGACGCGCCCATAAGCCGCGTCATCACACACCCCCCTCCTTAAGATTGCCCCTCCTCCTCGGGGCGGGACAAGAAGTCAGCGGAAACATTTTCTTTTCCGGCCTTATACCGGATGGTGAAGTTGTAGGGCTGCAATGACAGGTACCACCGCGTGACTCTGGCATTACTGTCTCTCATACGGTGGAGCCACTGCAGCGCACGGTGGTCTGTCTCCAAGTCAAACCGTTTCCCCAGCAGATAGTACCGGAGACTGTCCAAGGCCCACTTGATGGCCAGGCACTCTTTTTCAACCGTAGAGTACCGGGTCTCACGGTCGAACAGCTTACGGCTGATGTACTGCACGGGATGTCGGTCTGCCCCTTCCCCCTGCAGTAGTACAGCACCAAGCCCCAGCCCAGAGGCGTCGGTCTGCACCGTGAAGGGTAGATCAAAGTTGGGGCTCTGTAGCACAGGTGAGTCACAAAGACAATCCTTCAGGTCCTGGAAGGCTGCCTGACAGTCATCTGTCCACACAACCTTATTGGGGCTGTTTTTGCGGGTCAAGTCAGTGAGCTTGGAGGCACGTGTGGAGAAGTTGGGGATAAACCGCCTGTACCACCCCACGAGACCCAGGAAGGATCTCACACCCTTCTTGGTTGTGGGTCGTGGGCGGTCACGGACAGCCTCCACCTTGCTCACTTGTGGCTTGATGTTGCCACTACCCAGCACGTAGCCTAGGTAGCAGACCTCCGGCCTAGCCAGCTGGCATTTGCTGGCATTCACAACCAGGCCGGCGTTGCTGATCCGGCTGAACACGTCAGCCAGATGGGTCACATGCTCCTCCCAGGAGGAGCTGTAGATGATGACGTCGTCGATGTAGGCGGCGGCATAAGTCTCCGCCCCCCGCAGCACTTGATCCATGAGCCGCTGGAATGTCGCGGCCGCTCCGTGGAGTCCGAAGGGCATGGTGGTAAACTGGTAAAGTCCACTCGGGGCCCGAAAGGCTGTCAGTTCTTGGGCCTCTGGTGTGAGTGGCACTTGCCAGTACCCCTTGCAAAGATCAAGGGTACTGAGGTACTGGGCTTTGCCCAGCCGTTCCACCATCTCATCTACCCTTGGCATTGGGTAGGGGTCAAAGGCTGAGATTGAGTTCAGTTTTGAAAAGTCAACACAAAAGCGCAGCTCGCCGTCCTTTTTGGGGACGAGCACGACGGGGCTGCACCATTCGCTGCGCGATGGCACTATCACGCCCATGTCCAGCATTGCGTGGACCTCCGCCTTCAAAGCAGGGATGAGCCTCGCCGGGACCCGGCAAGCAGTCTGTCGGACCGGACCTGGTCCTGTCAGACGGATGTGGTGCTGCATCAGCGAAGTCCGTCCAGGCTCCTCTCTGAACAGGCCCTCTGGAATGACCTGCTGCACGTCGTCCTGCTGGCGGCTGGACAGATGCTGCAGCGGTGGAGAAGTCTCGCCTCCCCCCGTGGGGAAGTACTGCTCCTTGGTCTCCTCCTCTTCTTCCACCACCCGAGCCCAGTTCAGGTGGCTGGTGGTGTCTGGTCGAGGTACCCACTCTTTGAGCAGGTTGATGTGGAACCTTTGTCTTGGCTTTCGACGATCTGGCATGGCGAGTTCGTACGTCACCGGACCCACTTTCGCCAGCACCTCGAACGGCCCCTGCCATCTCGCCAGGAGACTGCTGGTGGACGAAGGCAGTAGCAGGAGAACCTTCTGGCCCGGGTTGAAGTTGCGGCTCCGCGCTGTCCGGTCGTACGTGGTCTTCTGGCGTGACTGGGCCTTGACCATGTTGTCGTGGGCCAGGCTGCTGAGCTCCTCAAGCTTGGCTCTCATCTTCAGCACGTACTCCGCGATGCTGGTTTGTTGTGGTGCTCCCTCTCCGGTCCACGCCTCTTTGAGCACATCCAGGGGTCCTCTCACCTGGCGGCCGAAGAGGAGCTCGAACGGGGAGTAGCCAGTTGAAGCTTGGGGGACCTCCCTGTACGCGAACAGGAGGTATGGCAGCCACTGGTCCCAGTCTGCGCCGGTGTCACACACAAACTTCCTCAGCATGGATTTGAGGGTCTGGTTGAAGCGTTCAACCAATCCATCAGTCTGTGGGTGGTACGGTGTGGTTCTAATGGGCCTAATGCCCAGGAGGGAGTAAACCTGTCTCATGAAACGGGAGTTAAAGTTGGTTCCCTGGTCTGTTAGGATTTCTCGGGGAATGCCTACTCGTGAGAACAACTGAATGAGACAGTTAGCCACTTGTCTGGACTTAACATTTCTGAGGGGGTAGGCCTCGGGATATCGAGTGGCATAGTCGCAAATGACTAAGATGTAACGGTGGCCTCCTCTACTCTTCTCCAAAGGGCCTACAATATCCATAGCAATTCTTGTGAATGGGGTGTCAATTATGGGCATGCTCATGAGTGGTGCTTTTTGGCCTCTGTGTGTTTTGGATCTGAGTTGGCATGTGGGGCAGGACTTGCAGTAATCGATCACCTCCTGATACCACTTGGGCCAGTAAAAGCGCTTAGCAACTCTGTCAAGTGTCTTCTGCTGCCCTAAGTGTCCTGACCAGGGGATACTGTGAGCAAGGTGAAGAACTTTGGGCCTCAGTGACTCAGGGACTACAATATGCTCTGCTTCCTCAAACACACACATCAGCACACCATCTCTCACAACAAAGCATTCTTTGCCACACACGGTAGCCTTCATGACATCCTCCTCACTCACAACTTTCTCAAAACAAGACTTAAGTGTAGGGTCAGCTTTCTGAAGGTCTTTGAACTCTGCAGTGTCGATCACATCGCCATCTAGGGGTGGAAGGGGTAACTGCTCCTGCACTGGAGTACCTAAAAACTTGTCCCTTCTCTTCAGTGACCTAGACTTCTTAGGCTTAGCAACAGGCTCTGTGACTGGAAATGGTAACTCCGCCAACTCAGCTTGAGCTTGTAAACGTGTAGTAACAAAAGCAGATGCAACAGGTACAGACTTCTCCAGCAAATCAATCAACACAGGCACATCCTGGCCTAACACAATGGGATAAGGCAGTGAATCCATTATGCCAACATTTAGCAGATACCTCTGGCCATCAATCTCTATGTCTATATTAACTGTCTGATGTTCAGTTTCATCTCCGTGGATACATCTCACCCTCACTCTGCCGGCAGTAGCGTAATCTGCAGGGTCTAGACAAGCGCTTCTTACAAATGTCTGGCTACTACCAGTGTCTACAAGGGCCTGCAAAGTCCTACCCCTGATGGTGACGGGAACTAGCGTGTCAGTGGAGCTAGGTGTAGACATGGATGTGTGAGATGGTGTGTAACACAAACTGGCATTGCTACGGTCGAGTAAGGGGCAGTCTGGCTTGATGTGATTGGGTTGATGACAGTTATGGCAAACTATGTTGGGCCTGGGCTTAGACTGTGTGCTGGGCTGGGAATTGGGGTTATGGGAGCTATAGGACCTATTGAACACACGACCGCCACCCACAGACTTACTGGAAGGCTGACGCGTTGGTTGCCTCGGTGGTGGTTGGCCCCGCCTCGCAGTGGTGTCGTGGGCGCCGAGCTGGTAGGTCCCTCTGTGGCATCGAGCTGCGATGAAGGCTTCTGCCAGATCCGCGGCTTCTTTCGACGTCACCGGGTTGCGCTCCTTGACCCATATCCTCAGCTCCGGGTTCAGCATACGCAGGAACTGTTCCAGTACAATGGCGTCCCCGACTTGAGCTTTGGTCTTCTGTGCCGGGCACATCCACTTGGTGTACAGGTCACTAAGGCGTGCCTGCAGCTCTTTGGCAGTCTCTCCGTCCAATAGCGTCATGGACCGGAATCTATGTCGGTAGGTGTCGTTGTTGATTTCAAACTTGGCCAGTATGGCCTCTTTGACTTTAGTATAGTCCATGGTGTTGTCAATATCCATTGCGACATATGCCGCACGGGCTTTCCCTGTCAACAGGGGCACAAGGTAAACAGCCCAACTGTGTCTTGGCCATTGGTTAGCCAAAGCGAGTCTTTCAAAAGTTGTTAAATAATGTTCAATGTCCTCGTCTTCTTGGTATGGTGTCATCTTGGGACGACTCCAGCCGTAAAATTCTGATGGGGTCACACTCACCGACCTTGGAAGATCTGGCATAGGGGTGACTGAGCGTGTGTAGAGCTGGCCCCGCCCTGGTGAGACGTCATCTGGCGTAGCGGGCTCCTGAGATCGCCCCGTCGCTAACCTTGGTGCATCAGATGCGCCGTGGGCTGGACTCTGTTGCTGCTCCTCCCGTCTTTGGTTGTGGTCTTCTGGTACACCGGGCTCTCGTGCGACTGGATCTGGTAACTGGCTCGTGGCTCCCTCTGCTGGACGTTGGTCGAAGTGCTCTCCGCTCACAAGCAGCTGGAGTTGCTGGAACTGATGTTGCATTGATCGCCACTTCTGGTCCTGGCGCTCCTCTCTGGCTTGCTGTGATTGGATGAATGAGCGTAGAGTCTCCTCCAGTCTGGACGTCCGGTCATCTGGGGGTGCAGAATGGGGCCTGGAAGCCATGTTGTCCTCTGTCGCCGTCTGGTGTGCAGTCGACTCTGCTGATCTGCTTCTCACAGCATTTGGTTGCAGGCTGGCCTGCTGTGACATCGTTGGGTGCCACCCTCTTTTGACACTGGAAAAACACCGCTGCCACCACTTGTGAAAGGTAGAGTGTCGAGGGGTCTTGGAATGGCACCAAAAATGCTCCAACAGGCAAAAACTGCGTCGACTGAATTTTTATTTTTCTTCACACCAGGAGTGATATTTACAAGAGTGTTCAAGTGTCCAAAAAGGTAAGTATTCAAAACGAAAAATATTTACAAAAAATATATATACAAAAATAATAATGAAAAAAGTCAAAATGAAAATCTCTTCAGCAGAGAAAAATGCTTTGGCATAGCATCTGACAATACTCACAGGTAAGGTAACCTTCACCTACCGACCTCCTCGAGCAAATGAGGAGTCGAACCTTTTATCCAAAAGTTTTCCCGCCCTGGCCACTGGACTAATCCATTACAGAACACAAGCCAGGGGGAGTTACAAACAGAACTGAAAATAACTAAATAAACTCTATAAAACGGTACCAAACATATAATAACTAAATCAGGCCTTTAACACAAATGATAACAAATGAATGCATAAAGAAATAAAGCAACAAAAAGCAAAACTAAAGATAATTGATTTTGCAGCGCGCAGCGCTGCCAATGAGCGGACGCGCCCATAGATATATGCGCACAGAAACATGCCCTCGGCTTCTCGCCCCAGACCCGGAAGAGCTGCAACACTGCAGGTAAGTTTTAAACGCTACAGAAAACCTTGGCGAAAGCAAGTAGACTTCAACAGTGAACACAATACATTTAGGAGGTTATGTGCTTTGCGAACATCATGAAAGTGTTTTTAAAACAATGCAGGATTTCGCGGACACCCACTGTGTTTGTGTTTGCTGTCGCTGTGCGAGGTGTATGGCGTGTGTGACTATGTGGAAGCGCTTAGCGTGTGTAAAATGTTTGTCATGCCGCGATCAAAATGTGTGCACCCATATGATTGCAAAAATTCAAACTACACATCGCAAGATGATAATAACAATGTCCCAGCATATAAATCAATGTCCAATGCGCAGCGTTTCAGCCGCGGGCTTAGGAGAGGTGAGAGAGGGGAACGCGCAATGGCGCCAATAAAGTTTAAAAGCGTCTGTCAGGACGCGGTGGTGACGCGCCCATAAGCCGCGTCATCACAATCCTTAACAACTTGTGGTGGGTGTAACTGTCAAAAGAAAACTCTGAGAAACTGCTGACCTTGGAGCTAACCGGTACGCCCTTCTGCCGGGACGACGCTGTACACGTGGCTGGAATCCATCACCTTGATAAACGGTAACAGATTAAACAAATGATCCAAAGGTATATTTGGACATCACAGAAAAATGTCACGAATACTAGAACAGTTGAAGGTGAAGATAATGCACATCCCAGGAAAAGGTGCAGGACAAAGGCTGACTGTAATTTTAAGAGTGAGGAGTAGGCACGCTTAAAATCCTTTTTTTAATTTCATGCATTTGAGCGGACTCCTCACTCTAAAATTACGAATACAGAACAGAAATGTGAAAATCCAGTTAGCTTGTTACGTAATCTGTGCACTAGTACCTGGAGTGTAAGTGGCAGGAACGCTGCCATGCTGGGGCCTGCTGGTACTCTGTGGCGACCCATGATGCACTGGGGTACTGGCCGCCGCAGATGAGGACGCCTCACTCCCAGGCCTCCCTGAGGAGGATATGTATGATGAAGACGAGGGGGAAAAAAGAACATTTCAGTGCAGTTGTAATTGCAGGCTTTGGAACCCTGGACACAAATATTCACCACGAGAGCTGAGGCATTAAGAATCTTTTGGTATGTCATACCGGTGGTCATGCCATGCTGTTCCTCAAGGGGTAGACCATACATTTCCCCCAAGCAAGCAGTGATTACTAGATGAAGTTCAGGCATAAATGAAAGACATTTGTATACAGTATGTCCACTCAGGAGTGAAAAAAAGAGTCTGTCTATAGCACGGAACATCATCTTGTAACAACAACAGTCAGAGTATAAAAAGTTCAATAAGTGCGCACACACACACACACACACACACACACACACACACACACACACACACACACACACACACACACACACACACACACACACACACACACACACACACACACACACACACACACACACACACACACACACACACACACACACACACACACAGAGGACAGATTGTTGTCTATATTTCTGATTGCTCTTGGTCAAAAAAAAATGTCAACGCATGTTTTTATGTTTTTCCCTCTCTCAGCAATATGTTTTCCCCCGACCTCTCTAAAGAATTAAATACTATGGCTGAGACCTACCATTTTCCAATCATGTTGTCAGCACATGATTCCACTATTTACTGAAACAACAGATTTGAAAGTGCAGGGAGGTTTTGACGGCTATGCGGTCGGACAAAACCCCTTCTACTAGACATTAATGCAGCATCCAGGCACCAGAATGTTCCAGAATCTTGACGCATGTTACCCTTTATGAGGGAAAATAAGCCTCCAAATTGCCAGTACTTTGATTCCTCTTATTGCTCTTTGTCTTTCCCAAATCCGAGCGACTTTGAGTATCATATAAAACATATATTATTATTATTATTATTATTATTATTATTATTATTAATAAATCCTGTGCTAATGCACATAGCTGTTCACATCAAGCCATATCAAGACAATCATGAACTAAATACTGCATTTTTTTCAGGATGCTTTCGTAGCGTCATAAACCAACCAATAAAATACTGACCGAAAAAAATCAGATTTCAAATCTCTACTCACAAAAAAATTAACTGAAAGGTTTTTTTTTTTTTTTGCACTTCCGAAGGGGGGGTTGGGAAGAAGTGGGTTTGTCAGATCTGAGTCAAGGCGATGACATCCCCCCGAGGCTAACGCTAACGCAGGCTGCTATCTGCATGGCCACCAGACTACACCCGACTAGACTAGACGAGGCCGTCCATGTGATACGCGCCGCTCTGCTCTGCGTCAGGATGTGGAGGAGAGAAAAAGAACAGATGGAGACAATTTTGGAGTTGGTGGAGAGCGAGCGAGCGAGCGGGCGGGCTCTTTTAATCTCCCGAACAGGACCGCAGAGCAGCGCACTTGAATGCCGTTTGAAAAGAAAAAGGGAGTTGATGGGAGGGAGGGGGGGAGTTGGTGTGGAGGAGGGAGACTGCCCCCACGTTGTAATTTTGTTGTCTTGTTACGTTACTTAATATAGCACACGTCCTATAAAAAGCAACCCTGAATTATTCCTGTTATGACAAAGCATCCTGTGGATCCAAAACTGTCTGCCATCAGAGCGCAGCGCTCGCCAGAGGCCCCAGCTGGGGTTGATTAGGCGGGCTGTTGTATATTGTTATGCTGCAGGCAGGCAGGGGCACCCAACTCACTGCCTTACATTGTTTTGTTGCATACTCTCTCTCCTCTATTATTCTTTTACTTTTTGATTTACACCATATGGATAATAACGCTAGACCAGGGCTGGACTGGTAATCTGGCATACAGGGCATTTTCCCGGCGGGCCGACGGTCCCAGGGGCCGACGCCGTTGTGTTTTCCTACCTTTGGTTTTTCTTTTTTCTTTGGGCCTGGCACACAGATTAGAGGGGGCGGCCCAGTGGTCCGTCTTCAATATAGCCAGTGGGCCGAGTCAGGATATAGTTCAAAATCGGGCTGTACGTGTGTGTGTGTGTGTGTGTGAGGTGCCAAAATGCCCGGTTGATTTTATCGTCCCAGTCCAGCCCTGCGATAGGCTGTCTCTTTTAAGGGCTCTCAGAGAGCCGTGTGGGCAACGGGCTTTGCCACTGGAATCACCGCGGAGACAGGATCTTTTAGCCATGTCTGCACACACTGTCTGTCGTGCTGTCGTGTCGGCTGATGCACTGCTCTATGTAGCATTACAGGCCAAAAGCTGATCAAAGCTGTTGTGAAACATCTGAAAAAGGCCTTCAACTGTCTCTTCAAGGCTGCATTCTTTGAAAAAGTCAAAATGTAGGTCAGCATAAATGTTCTCAAACCAATTGTTTTTGAGAGTTTTTGGCTCCAACACAAAACTTCTGTACACGCTTCATAAGAGCAGATCTATTTACTGTCACTGAGCAGATCTTACCAGGTCCTTGCTGGCCTTCCCGTGGAGCTGTTAGTATGGGTCTGCCACGACTCCTGCAGGCACTGATGACGTGCTCTCTGAGAGTGTTGAATTTTGAGATCCATGACCTCTGTGAACAATTGAGCAAAATAAATAAATAAATAAACAAACATCAGAGAGTACCGGTATGTCATGTTATGTGTGACAATCATGATATACAATATTTGTCTCACTCCAAACTGTCCTATCAGCAATAAAGGTCATACATTAAAAAAAACAAAGAAATGTTAAGTAATGTAGTGTAGCGTAGTGTTAAGTGATGTAATGTAGTGGAATGTAATGAAGTGTAATATAATGTAAATGTAGTGTAATGTAATGTAATCACCTGGACCTCCAATAGTTCCTCTGGGGTTTGGCCAGTGTGGGCCAGGAGATACTTCTGGTGGAATGGAATGTAGTGGAATGTAATGCAGTGTAGTGGAATGTAGTGTAGTGTAATGTAATGTAGTGGAATGTAGTGTAGTGTAATGTAATGTAGCGGAAAGTAGTGTAATGTAATGTAGTGTAATGTAATGTAATGTAATGTAATGTAATGTAGTGTAGTGTAGTGTAGTGTAATGTAATGCAGTGTAGTGTAGTGTAATGTAATGTAATGCAGTGTAGTGTAGTGTGATGTAATGCAGTGTAGTGTAGTGCAATGTAATGTAGTGTAATGCAGTGTAATGTAATGTAGTGTAATGTAGTGTGATGTAATGCAGTGTAGTGTAGTGTAATGTAATGTAGTGTAATGCAGTGTAATGTAATGTAGTGTAATGTAGTGTGATGTAATGCAGTGTAGTGTAGTGTAATGTAATGTAGTGTAATGCAGTGTAATGTAATGTAGTGTAATGTAATGCAGTGTAGTGTAGTGTAGTGTAGTGTAATGTAGTGTAGTGTAATGTAATCACCTGGTCCTCCATCAGTTCCTCTGGCGTCTGGCCAGTGTGGGCCAGGAGATATTTCTGGTGGAACAGCAGTCCATCGAACGTCCTCCAGGGCATCAGCGTATCCATGGCGATGGGAGAGCCACAGGCGCTGTTGGCCGCCACCAGGTATGTCAGGCCTCGCACGAACAGGGAGCCCAGCTGCACTGCCCTGGCATCCACGCAGGGAACCTGCAGCAAGCAACACACAGTCTGTTTCACTTTGGTAACACTTTATATTAATGTCTGCTTATATAGACTTAGTATAATCAATTAACTAATGATGAATAAAACATTAACAAATGTTTATTATTTGCTACATTTTGCTCATACTTTATAAAATATCTACAAATAATGTTCACGATTTCACAAATCTTTTAACAGAGTATTATTAGTCATTTATAAACAATTTGTAAATGTTTGATGAATGTAAAATATTAACATAACATTTACAAACATTTACAAGTCATTTACAAACATTTGTTAATGCTTTCTTCATCATCTGTTCATTATTTACTATGTGTTACTAATGCTTTATAAGCAGACGTTAATATAGTGTTACCTTCACTTTCAGTTGCAGTTCATTAGGGACCATGTGCAATTAATAAGAAGCGTTTAGAGTGTACGCACATCCAAGTAAACGGGTGCCGGACTAAACGCGATCAAACAAAAAAAGAGAGAAGATCCGCAAACTGTTGCTGCTCCCAGTTTATTATACACAACGTTTTGACCAGTCTGGTCTTCGTCAGGTGTAGGTGTGACACCTACTGTACACCTGACGAAGACCTGACGGAGACCAGACTGGTAGAAAACGCTGTGTATAATAAACTGGGAGCAGCTACAGTGAGCGGATCTTCTCTCTTTTTGTGTGATCATGTACAATTAAAACATAAATGTTGCCAACTTGTGCACTATACCAGAGTTAGCCTGATTTAGCTCATTTACATGTGCAGTCCCTGGGAGGACACAAAACATCAAAACGTATAAACATACACATAAATACACAGTGCAAAGTCAAAGTGTTCCCTATTTTCAAAAGTCTATGAAGCAAGTATCAGCATGTATGACCAAGACATTGACAATAACAACGGTCTCATAGATCACATCTATGGTCTCACAGATCAACATACCCTGTAAATACCTGTAAGTCGCTTGGATAAAAGCGTCAGCTAAGTGTAGTATAATGTAATGTACTGTAATGCAATGTAAATGATCCTGTGCCAAATTGATTTCAGCTGAACATTTTATATTCCGTGCAGATGCCTTTTCACTCTCCATATCTACAGAAATTCTAATCTACATGAAACTGATATACTGTACCAATAGACTGATGCGACTGTAATTACATTGGCAGGGGTGTAGTGGGTGGTACGCGGGGGTATGCAGTCCACCCACTTCTCCTCAAGTGAGATTTAGAAAAAAAATCTTCTGCCCATTTTTTAATACAAAAAGGTATGATCCCATAGCAGTATTGCAGGTGATTGACCAAACAGATGAAAACAGAGAAGCAATGACCGTAGATTAAGGACAGTTGGGGGGTTTGACCTGATAAGTTGCCTTATTATCTGATGACCTTAAAAAATGCGTACCCCCACTTTAAAAATCCCCACTACACCACTGTACATTGGTCTGCTCAAATGCAATGGAATGAAGACTACTACTTGACAATGGATGGTAAAAGCGTTCATATCAGCATTTGGATCTGGAAAATGCAGTCTCTGTCTCAGATCATTTCTTTCAGTTTCATAATTAGTGGTCAAACCACTTCTCGGAAGTGGTACAGAGCACAACAGCACTCATTAGGAACTTTAACATTAGCTGATGAAATAAGTGTGTCGAAACAAAAGTGGCAGTTATTTTAGAACTACACTGCAACTGTCACTTGCGTTTCGACACAGTATTTCCACAGCTATTGTGGTAAGATGTGGACAGTAGGACGATACGTATATAGACGGTAAGATGGGAATGGGTGGACAGTAGCTACATGAAATGAGATGATGAAACATTCATTTTACATGATAGCTTTACACCCAGACTAAGACCAAGCGGTTCTCAGGTGCCTTCCATTAGCAGCTCTGAATTATCAACCTTTGATCTTGATGTTGTTTAATTGTCTTTGTCTTTAATGTCTTATTTTAACGCTTTATTTCTTTATGTGTATTCCTTTGCTTTTACATTGAACTGTATCTGTGTATGAAATGTGTTACACAAGTACACTTGCCTTGCCTTACTGAGGGTCATGAAGAGACTACGACTCCATGGGGCCCTTGGCCAGACAACAAGAAAGGCCCCCCTCCATGGGTATTGGTAGTTTACAAAGAGATGCAGGGTTTCAGGACAGATGCTAGAGACCCCTATGTTGTTGGGGGTTAAAGGTATGTCCCCTTAGAAAATTTTGGAAATACAAAACCCCTCAAAAAATGTATATAAAAAAAGAACTGATTTTGGTACAATATAAAGAAGGGAATACAGAGACTTGGCCCTGAAGGCCCGGTACGGTAGGCCTGTGCAGCAACCCATCTTTGCAGAGGGCTACAGTAATTCAGAACTGTGTTGGGGTGAAAGCCGGATTGAAGTTGTTAGAACGGTGTTGGATGTACTAGATTTGGTGTTCAGTTGGAATTTGAGATGTAACCATCTCGTGGTGGTGGCTGGGCCTGCTTCAGGCAGCTCTTGCCTAGAGACAAAGAGAAGATACCATCCCGCTGTACTGCTCCCTTTCAGGCGCCATTGGGGGCTGCCACGGGTGAGGCATAAATGCGTTGTGTGCACTGTGCACTTGGGTGCTGTAGAGCGCTGTGTCACAATGACAATGGGAGTTGGAGTTTCCCTTTCACAGTCTCTGCATAGAAACACGCTTTAGCAGCAGAAAGAAATGTTACTGTGCTACAGCGACATGACAGACAGGGAGGGATTTGTAGGGGGGTTGTGGGGATTGAACCCCCCATTTCTGATTTTCATATCTCCACTTGCTATGATGTCTTGGTTATCTTGATTATCTTGGCTTCACATAATGGGGGAAGCCATGAGTTAATGGTTAGGGTCGTGGTCTGAAGATCAGAAACTTGCAGGTTCGAATTCCTCGTTTACCTCTCCCTAGACTAGTGTTTCTGAACAGGGGCACTACAGTCCCCCAGGGGGCGTTGGGGAGCCCTAGGGGGGGCGTTGAGAAGGATACAACTGAGTGGGGGTGGCGCTTAGTTACCATTGGGGGGCATTAGTCTACCGGTATTTTATTTTTCAATATAAGGGGGGCATTGATAGGATTATGATGAGGTCAAGGGGGCGTTGGGGAGGCGTATGATGAGGTCAACGGGGCATTGGGAGGCTTATGATGAGGTCAAGGGGGTGTTTGTTCAAAAAAAGGCTGAGAACCACTGCCCTAGACCTTTATCCATGGATGAAGTGCCCTTAAGCAAGGCACCTAACCCTACAATGCTCCAGGGACCGGATCCAATACCCTGTAAAATAACTACGTTGCTTTGGATCAAAGCATCAGCTAAGTGTAATGTTACATAACCAAAGATTCTTTTACATAACCACATTGATATTATTTAGAATATTAAAAAAAAAAACATCAACCACACTCTGATTGGCCATTGCACTGACTTCCACCAGATGGGAATACACCTACAGGAGAGGGAGGGAGGGAGAGAGAGAGAGAGAGAGAGAGAGAGAGAGAGAGAGAGAGAGAGAGAGAGAGAGAGCAAGAGAGCAAGAGAGCGAGAGAGAGAGAGAGAGAGAGAGAGAGAGAGAGAGAGAGAGCAAGAGAGAGCGAGCAAGAGAGAGAGAGAGCAATAGAGAGAGCGAGAGAGAGGAAGCAAGAGAGAGAGGGAGAGAATTTTTTGGCGTTTTGGTGTTTTTTTGTGGGGTGGGGTGGGGTTGGGGGGCAAATCACAACCCACACTACGCACAGATGCTGTGGGACCATCTGTAGGATACTGTCATACTGTACCACATCAATGCACAAAGGGGGCCGAGTGAGTGGGCTTGGTGTGGTGTGGTGTCTTCCTCCTCTCCTCTCCTCTCCTTTCCTCTCCTCTCCTCTCCTCTCCTCTTCCTCTCTCCTCTTCCTCCTCTCCTCTCCTCTTCCTCCTCTCCTCTCCTCTTCCTCCTCTCCTCTCCTCTCCTTTCCTCTCCTCTCCTCTCCTCTCCTCTCCTCTCCACCCAGCACAGCAGCACAATACAGTTCCACTGCCGCTGCACCATCTGCACAGTGGCAGTTCAGGTGGATGAGGGAGCCTCTTTGTGCAGCAGTGGGCAGGCAGCAGTTTGCTTTTCAGATCTTGTTTCAGAGAGATGTTATTTCAAACAATGGGCCCACACCTCAACACACACATACACACACACACACACACACACACACACACACACACACACACACACACACACACACACACACACACACACACACACACACACACACACACACACACACACGGGAGACATGTGGCAGAAGTAGTGCTGGAGTGGCTGATTCCAGGATGGCATAGGCACGCACGCACGCACACACATGCATTTACACAGACACAGACACACACACGCTGACATACATATACTGTAGACACGTGCTTACACACATACAAACGCACGCAGACACACACACACACACACACTTGTGCTAACACGCATATACACACACTCATTGACACACATATAGAGACAAGTGCTTACACACATACACAAGCACACATACACACCGACATATACACATATACACACGCACGCTGACAAATATAGACACGCGCTTACACACATATACAAACACACACGCATACGCACACACAAAAACAAACACACACACACTTGTGCTCTCTCTCTCACACACACACACACACACACACACACACACACACACACACACACACACACACACAGACACACACACAGACTTACATATACACACACCACACACGCCCTGGGGCTTCTCACCTGTCGGGGGGGGTGAGGTGAAGGCTGCATGTGGCAGGTGTGTGTGTGTATGTGTGTGTGTTTGGGGGGGGGCCTTTATTGGGCAGGTGAAGGTAGGTGTGTGTGTGTATGTGTGGGAGGGAGGTTGTGTGTATGTGTGTGTGTGTGGGGGGGGGGGGCGCGTTGTGAAGGCTATATGGGGCAGATGTTTATCTGGCAGTGTTTACCAAGCACAATCACCTGTGCCACCACACGCCACAAACCCCACCCCTCACACACACACACACACACACACACACACACACACACACACACACACACACACACACACACACACACACACACACACACGCTTCCACCCTCTCAACTACATCAGGCTGGAGATAAGAGAACAACGGACTGACTAGACTGAATTGAGAGCGACACACACACACACACACACACACACACACACACACACACACACACACACACACACACACACACACACACACACACACACGACGACGAGATTGCGGGGGCCTACCGCCACCTGCTCGCCACTCAAACACAGCTTAACCTAAAGCACACAAAAGGCCGGGTGCCGCAGATAAAAGGGGCTGGAGCACAGTAGACAGCGGCCGACAGGCCGTCTGGACAGCATGCCTCGTGCCCCTCTCTCTCTCTCTCTCTCCCTCTCTCTGTCTCTCACTAGCTCTCCCTCCCTCTCTCTCTGCCTCTGCCTCTGCCTCTGCCTCTGCCTCTCACGCGCTTGCTCTCTCACGCTCTTGCTCTCTCACTCTCTCTCTCGCAAGCAAAGGGCTGGGCTGGGGCGTGTTCTCTCTCTCTGTTTCTCTCTCACACACACAAACACACACACACAAACACACAAACACACACACACACACAAACACACACGCACACGCACACACACACACACACGCACGCACACACACACACCCTCAGCTGACGACTTTGCTTTGTCTTGTTTTGTTTGGTTTGCCGCCCGCCTGAGGATGGTTTGACTGGTGCCATGCTGCATCCAATTCTGCTGCATCACGAATGACTCTTACGGCACCATTGGCCTCTATATAGTCCTTTATGGGCAGTCATGGGTGAGTGGTTAGGGCGTCAGACTTGCATCCCAGAGGTTGTCGGTTCGACTTCCGACCCGCCAGGTTGGTGGGGGGAGTAATCAACCAGTGCTCTCCCCCATCCTCCTCCATGACTGAGGTACCCTGAGCATGGTACCGTCCCACCGCACTGCTCCCCATGGGGCGCCACTGAGGGCTGCCCCCTTGCACGGGTGAGGCATAAATGCAATTTCGTTGTGTGCAGTGTGCAGTGTTCACTTGTGTGCTGTGGAGTGCTGTGTCACAATGACAATGGGAGTTGGAGTTTCCCAATGGGTTTTCACTTTTCACTTTTCATTTTCACTTTTTTATTTATTTTTTTGTCTTTTTTCCTTTATTTATGATAGGACAGTGAAGGTGGTGACAGGAAGCGAGTGGGGAGAGAGAGACGGGGAAGGGCCGGTAAAGGACCCGGGCCGGAAATCGAACCCGGGTAAGCCGCATGGCAGACGAGTGCCCTACCGTTTGGCCATGGCAGGGCCATCTATACAGCCTCTATCTATGCAGAAGTCTTGGAACCAAGTCTTGTTTTATGTTGTTCACTGAAGACCTTTGGATTTAGGACTTAAAGTGGGGGCAGCTGTGGCCTAGTGGTTAGGGAGTCTGTCTTTCAATCTGGAGGTTGTTAGTTCAAATCCCACCTGAACCTCTCCCTACACCACCATCCATGTCTGAAGTGCCCTTGAGCAAGGCACCTAACCCCAAGCATTGCTCCAGGGACTGTAACCAATACCCTGAAAATTAATAACAAAGTCGTTTTGGATAAAATGCGCCAGCTGAGTGTAATGTAATGAAATAATGTAATGTAAAAGATGACATGAGACAAGATGAGACAAGAGTACAGAAAGTCGGATTTCATTTCCTGGTAAAAAAAAATGTGATGTGAGACCACCAGCCTTGGTTTGATCCCACCTGGTTGGTGGTAGACCAGTGTTTCTCAAACCTTTCTAGACCGAGGACCACTTTGTCGCCCCAAAAATATTCAGGGACCACCTGTCAATTTAATTGGCAGTTGAGGGGTGCTAATTTCGATGCAGATCACTTCCTTTTTATTCACATTTACAAGCCTGTCTTATTGTGGTGAAAATATGACTTCAGCTATGTTTAGCTTTGTAATACAGTTAGAAATAGCCTACTGCTAGCTTGTCTTGGAAAAGTAGAAATCTCCTTGAGGACCACCTGAGCTTTGTTGTGGACCACCAGTGGTCCCCGGACCACACTTTGAGAATCACTGTGATAGACAATACAGTGCTGTAGTTGTTCTCGCACTGCACCATCTGAAACAATCTAAAAGGATTTAAAAAAAAAAAACCCTGCCCAGCAAAACACTCCGTTGGTGTGTAGCAATATTTTTTTCTATATTGTATTATGCTGCACTTATTACGCTGACAGGTTGCTTCACGGACAGGTTAGGGTTAAGCATTGTTTGTCAGGGCACAGCAGACCATCTTTGCGTTCATCAACAGAAATTCGAAGACACAGCGGAAAAACTGTGTAAACCTGGTCACATGACAAAAGTGCTGTCCCGCAGCGTTGAGGAGTAGGACTTTAGCTGCAAAGGCATCGCATCTCAATGCAGAATGCACTGGCGTGAAATAAATATGCCTCTGCATGATGCCAGTCTGTCCTCTCTGCTTTCCAAAACATAAACAAAGGCTGTCCTCCAGCCGGATGCCAATGGTGGCAGATCTGGCCAGGTCCATTGAGAGTGAAACACCAGGTTGCAGGCCAAACTCTGGCTCTGGAGTGTGTACAATCCCTTTTTACACGACATGTGGATGATGTGGAATCTCCATTGTTACATCAACACAAACCACAGAGGAAAGACGAAGGACTCTGCATGGGATTGAATGTTGACCAGGCAAGCCCGTTGTCATTTTTAAAACGATGCAGAGATCATGCATTTTTCTTGTTTGCACATATATTGAGGTGTGTATTTAGAAATCTCCACTTCAATCTCCGGTTTTGAAAACATCCGTTTTAGTGACCTAACATGCTATGTACGTGTAAATGAAAGGCTCAAGCGGATTTTTAAGAAGTATGCACTGAGAAAAAAATATGCAAAAGCAGAGGATAAGACCGAAAAAACTATCCTCTCTTGACAGACAACCACAAGCTGTTATTGTGAAAGTGGAAGCCAAACTGGGAAACTCCCATTGTCATTGTGACATAGCACTCCACAGCACTCTCAGTGCGTCTCTATGAATTGTGACGAAAGTGTAGATGTCCGCAGGTTGATCCAGGTAACACACAGTCACATGTAATAAAGAATACAATCAGGTATGAATGTTACGCAGGTGGTTTGCAGGTAAGCACTTTGATTCTGAACATAACTGGTGCGGGAACGGGCAACAGCCCCTTTCTAGTCGGCCTGAAAAGAGTAAGAGTAACTTTTTGTTGGCTAGCTTCAGAGCATTTCCCTCGAGACGGTTAGCATGTATGGTATACCCTTGTATTATTTCAGGAATATTTTCAGAAATATTGAGTAAATGTTTTTTTGCAGAAAGTGCATGTGCGTGTGTGTTGAGAGTGAGAGAGAGTGAGAGTGAGAGAGAGTGAGAGGGTCCGACAGACAGGCAGACAGACAGACAGACAGACAGACAGACAGACAGACAGGATGAGGGATGTCCACTCCAAACTGTAAATGGCTTTCTCTTGAGTGCATTCCCCCACAGTGCCAGGAGGACCAGGAGCCCGGGGGACTAGGGGCTGAGGCCTGCTGGCGGGAGGACCAGGACTGTCGGACTGTCTCTCTCTCTCTCTCTCTCTCTGTCTGTCTCTCTCTCTCTCTCTCTCTCTCAGGAGTCTCCCTCTACCATCTGTCCCCCTCCTCCACTCCCCTCCTTCCTCTATCACCACCTCAACGGAAGGTCCGTCCATCTTTCTCTCTTTATCCTCCCCTCCCCTCCCCTCTTTCCTCTAACACCACCTCCTCCAAAGGTCCATCTTTCTCTCTCTCTCTCTCTTGCTCTCTCTATCCTCCCCTCCCCTCCTTCCTCTACCACCACCTCCTCCGAAGGTCCACCTTTCTCTCTCTCTCTCTCTCTCGCTATCCTCCCCTCCCCTCCTTCCTCTACCATCACCTCCTCCAAAGGTCCATCTTTCTCTCTCTTTATCCTCCCTCACTCTTCTCTACCTCCTCCTCCTTCTCTGTCTTTTTTTCTCTTCACCTCGTCCCTCCCTTTTCTCCACCCCTTCTGAGATTTCAGGCAGATGTGACAGTATCACTGGCTGCTGCTGCTGGTGTGGTGGGGTGGGGGAGGGGAACAGGGGCCACTGCAACAGGTGCTCCCCCCTCAAACAGAGCCCTCCTCCTCCCTCTCCTCCTCCTCCCTCTCCTCCTCCTCCTCCTTGTAGCTCTCTCTCTCTCTCCAAAGGAAAAAAATCCCCTCAAGCTCTCCCAGCTATAATCTGGCCAGCAGCAGGCTGTCGCCACTGTGCGCGCTCTCTCTCTCACACAGACACACAGACACACAGACACACACACCTCCCTACTCCCATTCCGTCGAGCACCATTTGACACCTGCTGCTGGTGTGCACTCATTGACAGACTGTTTGAACACTTCCACACTCCACAGTCCATCTCAGCCGCTTGCACACACCGAGCACAATAAAGAACAAATAAAACGTGCCTACCTGCCTCTTTTTTCAACACAATTCCTACATGCTTTGACTATTGTTAGTTTTAACTTAACTTGTTTTTTTTTTCTTTTTAATTTTTTCAATTTAATTTATGACCTAATGGGTCATGTGATTTGTATCTAAGGTTGGGCTTGGGTGGATGGGTATTGATCACTGGCTTTGTAACGCTCCTGTTTCCCAGCTTTGGAGTTTCTTTCACAAATAAAAAACAGTGAATCACAAAAAAAAAAAAAATCCTGGCAATTTCAACGTGCAGTTCTGTTGCTCTCGCTACCAGATTGAACACTTTTTTTGTTCAGCCCTTTCCTACATTCTAACCGGACCAATTAACCGCCCATGACATGAGTGAGGCGAGCGACGGAAGTAATTCACTTTGTATTGATTCACACGACAAAATCGATTCTGGAGACTAGAGGTGATTCGCGCGACGAGCGCGACATTTTGTAGTTGAACTCCTGGGAATATTATGCTAACAAGCTATGACGCGGTGCGGCGACAAGCCGCCACTGCCAATGACTGCATAGAGGTCAGGGACCACAGCCGATGGGAATGTTGGAATGCTTTGCGTTCTGCTTGTAACGGACATACTCTAGTGGCTTCAATCGCTCGTATAGAGCTCGAAAGTCCCGCCCCTTAGTTCCGCGTTTCACGGGACCTAAGCTGACCATCTAACAACATGGTAGAGAGTAAATATCTTCTGATCTCAGTCATGATATGCGCTGGGCTACAAATATGCTGTTTAAGAGGCTAGATAAAGATTATTCATGCAGAAGTATCAATGTTTTGTTCCGAGGCTGTCGGCATGAAAAATGTGAAGAAACACAGCTTTCTAAAAAGTTTGGGGGTTCATACGAAAAATTAAGCAAAAATATCAGAAACAACATATATGGAGCTCGTGGCACAACTCGAAGGGGATCGAAATATCATTTTAATACCGCCATTGGATTACATGCTACGATTTTCGGCTAAAAATGCCGTTGAGGTCCCATGAAATCGGGGGAAGTGACGTCACTTTCGAGCTCTATTGCTCATGCTGCACAGAAGTGATTCTCGCGGCCGGTGTATTCGCCCGGTAACCATTCTAATGGGGCCTTGGTTTGTTTACATTTTTTTTAAAAGCTTCTCAACAGGCTCCAAATGTAACTGTCCTCAACAAAGAGCAAAGGTGTTCTTTGGCTGACCACAGTGTCTGGTCTGAGACAATCCCACAAGTGGAGGAGGCAGATGTGGCTGTCCTAGCCACCTTGTTAAGATCAGGAAGCGTGCTCAACACCTTCTGATACGCTACACTGTGTGCTTAGCTTTGTCGAAATGAACTCAAACTAGAAAAATGAATGAATAAAGAAGCACTCTTCAGATTTCTTTTTGACTTTTTAATTGCCCGTGACCGTGAGGCGAGTGAGTGTTTTTCTATTCATTTGTGTTTTGGAGTTTCAGTTACTATGACAGTAGTAATACTATCCATCTTATTACCATGACGACTATCCCCGCCCATTTCAACGTTTTTTGCGCTACCACAGGATTTCCGGTCTGCTAGTTCCTGTTCTGGCTGCCCATAGACTTCCTTAAGGATTTAGCAACTGCTACCTAAACAGTAATGGCGCCGCCCTAATAACCGTCGATAATAAGGTGGATACTAGGGTGGTCACACATGGCCGAAATGGTAGAGGGTTCTTCTTTTGTTTGTTTTAAATGAAGTCTGAACTCTTATTCTCCAACAGTGAACATTCAGCTGCACAGACACTGCTCTGGTGGACATTTTTGTGTACAGCATGTCAGTGGCATATTCCCTCATGACCTTGTGTCACCTGTGGTGCACTGTGGCACAGAGCAATAATATACCTGGACCATATACGGCCAATTCACCTTTGGCTAAGGCCCGCCCTAAAGTGCTTTTTGACCAATCACAGCGCAGCAAAAGGACGACCTCGGACAAACCTCGGACAGTTTTGACAGCGCTCCATTGAACTCAATGCTGAAATCGCATGTTTTCAAGTAGTTAGCGAAATACGGTCGTATTATTATTAAAATATGATTGGAAATGTGCCTGGGGTATTTGTGACAAATGTGCAAGTTTCCCCGCGATGTAACAGGTGGTAATCACTTTCCTCTTTACCTAAAACCGGACTAATATTACTAGCAGCTGGATAGTCTGCCTTGAAGGGTCTCGGCAGCCTCACACTCGACTAGAAAGCACACGGATCAAAAACATACTTTGTGTGCTCCGATCATGACACCATCTCATTCATGTCCCTTTTCAGTAAGGTTGTAAGCAAACCACGAACCTGTTTCAGAGTAGGATTTTGGATTTCTGACCTAATTAATGAAGAAACACCGCTAGCAAAGTTAACTATCGGTCACGGCAGGAGTGTTTTGACTAGCAGCTGATGGACGTGATATAATAAGATATAAACGCCAAACGTTAATGTTACACATTGCTGTGGTAGCTTTGAAGATGACTACAGCCATTAAGTTGTGTGATTTCGTTTTCGTCTAGCAAGTTTGAGTCAGGGCTCAAAAGATATGCGAGCTCAGCTTACCATGGTGCTGGTTACAATGCCTATCGATACCCATAGAAGAGCCCATAACAGCTGTGATGCATCGCATGACCGTTCAGAAAATAAATATATACTTATATTCACAATACTATGAATGCGTTTTTTATTTATTATGAGTGAATAACTGCTGCGATTTGCAGTCACTGCATAAATCACGTTGATATCTCAGCATTGAAAGTTTATCTGTCCGACCTAGCAACTGTAACTAAAGAGGGCGGGGCTTAGCCAAAGGCGAATTGCCCATGAGGATCCAGGTTCAAATCCCGGCCTAGGTCATTTCTCAACCCTTACCCATCTCTCCCTCTCAGTATATTCCTGTCTATGTACTTTCAAAACATCTCCTATCCTGACAAAAAAGTACTGCTCAAACACCAAAGCTACTCAGGACAGGAGACCTGCATAAATCAAGGAGGTGTCTGTCTCAATGCCTCTGCCAATGCCTCCCATCGCCTATAATCTGCAGACTGCACTGGGATCTGTGTACCAAGAGCAGAGCATGTTGCATTATAGGGCTGCACAATTAATCGAAAATAATCGAAAATCGTGATAAAATTGTGAAATCGAAGTCGTGATTTTAATCGTGGCAATAGTGGCCTACCTTGGAGAGCGTCCTTGAAGCCAGAACATACTGACAGGTATTTTATGCTATTGCCTTTACATAATTATTACAATTCATTTTATTTTGCTCATCCCGTATATAATTCATTCTTGGTTGAATTTCATCTTTTACTATTTTCAAAAAAATCTGCAAAAAATCAATAAATGTGATTAATAATCGTGATTACGATTTTGACCAAAATAATCGAGATTATGATTTTTTTCCATAATCGTGCAGCCCTACTGCATTACAGGGCCTACTTGGGGCCGTCAACTCGGCTGGGGACTGAACCACAGGCCGCCTCGGTAGCGGCGTCGGCGGGGTCTGAAATAGCGCGCCTGGCAGGTTTAAATTAGGGGGGGACGACAAAACGCAAGCTGTGGTCAGCGCCGGCGCAGTCAGCCCGCCGGCCTGACAGTGCATCACAACCCTCAGGTTCAGCCCACAATTACAACACTTTCAGTTTTTATTCCCTTTTTTTTGCTTGCATTTTGTTGTAATGCAGCAAGGGAGGGGTGTGGGTCGTCAGTGTGTATGCTTCAGTGTGTGTGTGCGTGTGCGTGGGATTGCCTGCGCATGTGTGTCCGTGGGTGTGTGGGTGTGTGTGTGTGTGTGTGCGTGTGTTTGTGTGTGTGTGTGTGTGCGCATGTCTTTGCGTGTGTGTGCCTGCGTGGGTTGGGGTGGTGGAGTAAAGGAATGTCACAATTTTTCCCAAAATGATCCCTGTGCAATTGTGGTGTGAAGGAGTGATACATCAAGAGTAAACATATAAAACTGACTAAAAAGACTCTTAAAGGGGCATTGTGCTGGAAATGCTCAAAAAAGGCACTGCAACTATGCTGCTCATTGAAACCATCACCTATTGCCAAATTTGACCTTTTCATGATAGTTTACAAAGTAATAAACTAATATTTTCTAGTATGGCCCAAGTACTGTCATTTTTGCAGCTAAAAAATGGCTATTTCTGGAAATTCAAAATGGCGGACCATGGAGAAGATCCCCCTTTTCATGTATGAAAGGTGCAATTTTTCCAGTCATAACGAATACTTAAAATTTCAACATTAGTGAATGGGTAGCATGAATTCTGGAAATAAACAACTAGAAATCTCACACTGAGTCCCTTCAAGGTTTTTATTTTTTATTATTTTTTTTACTTCAGACATGTAAAAGTTTTATCTTTTAACTGACATATTTCGACGGTATGACTTCCGTCTTCATCAGTACCCTCTGAAGTCGGAAATCATACTGTAGAAACATGTCAGGTAAAAGATAAAACTTTTACATGTCTAAAATAAAAGAAAACCTGAAGAGTGATTTAAACAGTTAGACATAATGAACCTCATACATCTATTTGACTTAAAAGGAGTACAACAACGAAGCTTTGAGCATTCTCTTTTCTAACCCACCAGCCAGATTCTTCATCTGGGAAACAAACACACGGACATTGCCACCATTGTCAAGCGAACAATGGCCAGAGTGACTAACAACAGCTTAATTGGAGGTCAATGGCACTCACCTTGATGTGGGCCAGCTCTGGGTGCAGCTTGAACATGACACAGACGGCTTGACTCAGATAAGCGTCCAGATCTTCCAAAGAGAGGTCCGACACCTAACAGCAATGACGATGAAAGGACAATTGTCAGCGCGCTAAGCCCCCCACATTTTGGCTTACATTGCCCACGGGGACCCCGGTTCGAGTCCGGCCGGGGTCATTTCCCGATCCTGCCCCATCTCTCTCTCCCAATCATTTCCTGTCTACTCTCACACTGTCCTATAATAATAAAGGCCAAAAAGTCCAAAAAAATACTTTACAAAAAAAGAAAGGGCAATTGTCACCAGAAAAAAAGACTCCATATAAATAAGTAGGAATTGTTCGTAGTGTTTCTAAAACCGTGAGAGATTAGAGAGATGACAGCAATGCTCTAACAACGGCTACACGTGGGTCATTTCACGTGAAATCAGAGACTTTGGGGACAGACCAACACATATTTTTTAAAAAGACATTTTTGAGGCTTTTTGGGCCTTTAACTGTGACAGGACAGCGAGGTAGACAGCACGGGGAAGGGTTGGCCAAGGACGCGGGTCGGAATTGAACCCGGGTCATCGCTGTAGCAGTGCAGTGCCCTGAGCCCCACCCCTTGGATCACCAACACAGATTATAATACAACTTAGTGTACCTTTTTAGTGGTAACCCCAGAACTGCATTTGCCTGAATCTGGCATTAATATCAAGGGAGAAACTGACCAGTTTAGGACACTATCCATTCACCTGCCATCACACTGTCGCAAGAAAATCAAATCAGTCTGAAATTCTGATTGTGATGAGTGAATCGCACAGCTGAAACAGTGCTACGACCCGATTTGACACTGCATCTCACATTACCCATGCCCAAACTGCCAGGACAGTGCGATTCGCTCTTGAGCACATCCTCAAATCCACCCCAGGTGTGCATTTCCCTTCCGTGTTTTTGTCATCTGCAGTTCAGGAGATCAAGTCTGTCGTGACGTACAGTGTGAGCAGTGAGCACTTTGGTTGCATCCGACCCTTGTGTCATATAGTGTGAGGATGTGAATCGTGAGATTGTGAACTTTTAAACCCTGAGATTCACTCGTCCAGTGTGAGCAGGAGCTAAATACCCATGACTGACAGTATCGCACATGTCTGGCGGTCGGAAGTTGTACTAAAATCTGTGCCGGTCGGACCCCAAAGTGTCTGATTTCACGTGAAATGACCCACATGTATCCGGTGTTAGAGCATTGCTGTGCGTTCTGCTAAACTCCTCTCTGCTTGTTTGGTTTTGTTACTTATTTGCAAGCAACAGTCATATCTAAACAAAGTACTAACAATTATGTTGTCCTAAGTATAAGGTTGGCCCAACATAGGGATTCCCACACTGTGGAGTCAGTGCACACACCCAGTAGTAGAGCACGACCTGCTCTTAGGGGGCACTTGGGATTAAAACAAGAAGAAAAAATCTGCAGACTGTTGCTGCTCACCGATTTATTGAACACAATGTTTCGACCTCAGGCGGTCTTCGTCAGGTGTACAGGTCTATACACCTGACGAAGACCACCTGAGGTCAAAACTTTGTGTTCAATAAATCGGTGAGCAGCAACAGTCTGCGGATTTTTCCTTCTTCTTTTACTCACGTTTGTCTGATCCAGCACCTGATTTACTGGATGTATGCACACATCACTTCCACTACACTTGGTATTAAAACAAGGGCAATGGTAAAGGGTTTTTTATTTTTGCAATGGGGTCATTTCACGTGAAATCAGACACTTTGGGACCCGACCGATCCGGATTTCAATCATACTTGGTGTGCCTTTTTAGTAGCAAGGTAGCACCCCAGAACTGCATTGGTTTGAATCTGACACCAATATTAAGGGAGAAACAGACTAGGAAAGGTTCACATGTGAGGGTAGGACACTATACATTCAGCCTTGAATATATCAGTCAGTGTTAGTCACAAAAAGATGCCTGTGGTGTTGTTTGAAAGCTCTTTTCTGGCTCTACATATTACACAATCAACTTGGAATACAACAACTCTCAGAATATGAATTATGATAAATTGAAAAATTAAAAATTGAATATCTAAAAAACCTATATTTTAAAATGGCCAGTTCCTTGTCCAAACGTAGCCGGCAATGTCATTAGCAACACCTCAAATGCTGGTGTTCGGTTCTTTATTCATTTCAGAGAGAATTTGACTCACAAATATGGCATCATACAGACCACTTACTAATAATATGGTAATACCATAGTAGCATCACATGACAAAACAAAAACAAAACAAAAATGGTCAGTGTCCATGGTCCCAGGTTTCAGAAACTAAGGCAGATGTCCATTTATACACACCAAATGATGATATGTGAATGTTTGAACATTCCTTCTCAGTGTACCTGTGCCATCCTCCCTTTACCGTACTTTAAAGAGATAATCAATGGCTACACTCTCATTTTGTACTCTACCAGTGCATTTGAAGCAGCAGCTGTGTCTTTTGTAGATAATGTATAAGTATGTCCCGTTGCAGTTACAGGTTCCACTACCAGAAGCACATATTGATGATCCATGACAAGTCTATCTGGTCTGAAGGGAAAAGTGAAGGATGGAGATGGTCCATGAGGATGCAGGAAGTTCAGTTTCACCTCTCCAGTGCTCGGCATGCATTCCTCAACACATGCTAGCCACCAGTTGCCATCATATACAGTACAGCTACAACATACCCTTTGATGCTTGAAAATGTAACACATTCCTTTACTGAGCTCACTCTTTCAACTCTGCCTTCTCTGAATGCTGAAAATGGCCTAACTGCCACTGTGTCCATTGACAATGGGCAGAAGCTGTGTAGTTTTTGAGTACCTGGAATAGTTCTTGCAGATTCAAACCTTTTCAACAGGTTCTCAGCTTCATGATGGTACATCTCTGTTGTGGCAAACTGGCAATGGATGTTCTTGAGAGAGATGCACCAACATGAAGCTGAGAACCTGTTGAAGAGGTTTGAATCTGCAAGAACTATTCCAGGTACTCAAAAACTACACAGCTTCTGCCCATTGTCAATGGACACAGTGGAAGTTAGGCCATTTTCAGCATTCAGAGAAGGCAGAGTTGAAAGAGTGAGCTCAGTAAAGGAATGTGTTACATTTTCAAGCATCAATCAAAGGGTATGTTGTAGCTGTATATGATGGCAACTGGTGGCTAGCATGTGTTGAGGAATGTATGCCGAGCACTGGAGAGGTGAAACTGAACTTCCTGCATCCTTATGGACCATCTCCATCCTTCACTTTTCCCTTCAGACCAGATAGACTTGTCATGGATCATCAATATGTGCTTCTGGTAGTGGAACCTGTAACTGCAACGGGACATACTTATACATTATCTACAAAAGACACAGCTGCTGCTTCAAATGCACTGGTAGAGTACAAAATGAGAGTGTAGCCATTGATTATCTCTTTAAAGTACGGTAAAGGGAGGATGGCACAGGTACACTGAGAAGGAATGTTCAAACATTCACATATCATCATTTGGTGTGTATAAATGGACATCTGCCTTAGTTTCTGAAACCTGGGACCATGGACACTGACCATTTTTGTTTTGTTTTTGTTTTGTCATGTGATGCTACTATGGTATTACCATATTATTAGTAAGTGGTCTATATGATGCCATATTTGTGAGTCAAATTCTCTCTGAAATGAATAAAGAACCGAACACCAGCATTTGAGGTGTTGCTAATGACATTGCCGGCTACGTTTGGACAAGGAACTGGCCATTTTAAAATATAGGTTTTTTAGATATTCAATTTTTAATTTTTCAATTTATCATAATTCATATTCTGAGAGTTGTTGTATTCCAAGTTGATTGTGTAATATGTAGAGCCAGAAAAGAGCTTTCAAACAACACCACAGGCATCTTTTTGTGACTAACACTGACTGATATATTCAAGGCTGAATGTATAGTGTCCTACCCTCACATGTGAACCTTTCCTAGTCTGTTTCTCCCTTAATATTAGTGTCAGATTCAAACCAATGCAGTTCTGGGGTGCTACCTTGCTACTAAAAAGGCACACCAAGTATGATTGAAATCCGGATCGGTCGGGTCCCAAAGTGTCTGATTTCACGTGAAATGACCCAATAATGTTCATCTATTTTATGTCTGTATGCATGCAGTTGTGTGCAATATGTTTGATCTGTTTACGGTCTGTATGTATTCAGTAATGTAATTTGATGAGTGTCTTTGAGTACCAAGAAAAGCGCTATACAAAACCTATTTATAACAACAACAATAACAATAATATTTCAAAAGGAAAAAGTTTACTGCAGACTTGTTTGACTTTATGCTCTTTTAGTCAGAATGTGTTCACCATGCGTTTCGCCTCAGTGTGTCATCAGGTTCGCTCAGGCATTACCTGAGATCAGTCAGGTGTGGCTTAATATCCTGTTATTAGTATTATTATTATGTGTCTTGAATAATATGTCTAGGCTGCTGGACGCCTTCAGTTAGTTCAGGAGCAATTCTATTTGATGAATTTCTTCTTTATCGTGTGGAATAATTAAAATTCGTGCCTGTTGAAATTAGGCAAAATGTCGCAACCAAAGGAAAGTTCCATGTTCACAACTTGTAATGAATCAGCCAACATTCGCAGTTGAAACCTGAAGTGAACATACTGTATAAAAGGACACACAATAACCGTCTTCTCACTTTACAAGTATAATGTCTTCAAGTTATATGGGCTGTATGTAATGTATGTACTGATGTACTGTATGCATGTATTTTTGTAAGCCATTGGCACTTTCGTCTAGCCTGGCTCTCACGCAGACCCTTCGTGCTTTGTGCATCTTCGTTAAACTTTGTGAGCTCGCACGAGGTTGGTAACAACCATCGTGAGAACCAGGTTAACTTTCGCCAGCCCTCTGTCATGGATGTGAAACAACACTGGAACATTTTCTCATAATAGTATGAACTAGAAACACACACAGATGCCAGTAATTGCAGAAGTGGCTACTGACTTTTTCATTCTGTTTAATTGTGAGTTGTTTAAAATAAATACGGTCGCAAGGCAAGACGGGTACCTGCGAGGACATGCGTTATGTGCAGTCTGGTAGGCTACTGCATGTTGTTTAAGCCAAGTTTTGTCAGTCGGGAACAACAGTAGAAGAAATATGGCGGAAAATAAAAAAAGGTATGATAACATATCAGCAAATAAGAAAATAAATTAAACCGAACATTAAATTTAGTGCCATAGTGTGTAGCCTTGTCCTCGGGGAATTCTGATCTCGACCTTCCTTTTTTCATGAGACAGACTGTCGCCTTGGTCATGTTTTTGTCTAATGGAGTAGAACATTTTCCAAGGACTTCCTCATAATCATGCAACAAGTTACAGTTACCAAAATGAACACTAATGTTATTGCAAATAATTTAGTTACATTGTTCTGCGTGCATCTTTGCATGTATTAGAAATGTCCCAGTCCCAGCCCTAATAAATATATTTAAATATTGATTGATTTATTGATTGACTGTTTCTCACTGATTGAAATATTAGACATTACCTGTAGAAAGATGTATGTGATGAGGCACAGGGCGACCAGCAGTGGCTCTTCAATGCTATCTGGGAGATGAGCATATTCCCGCAGGTCAAGGATGGCTAGGAAAGTGGACAGCTGCAGAGGTCTTGCTTCAGCATCTTTCTTAAACAACCATAGGTCTCTTAAATCAGGCCATGCCTCTGTTGGACAAACAAAAAAAATGTAAGGTGCGTGCACATCCCAGAAAAAAAACAGAATAGCGGGTGCAGAATGTAAAATAATACAAAGACAAAAAAAGAGAAGGAATATTCAAAAACCTCCTGCTGAATGCCTAAGCCCTTTTTGGAAAAAGGTGCCCTCTGCCTATTAAAATCTAAATATCTCAGCTTTCGAAGCACATAAAAACATGAAATAAGTTGCATTAAAAAGCTAGGGACTCCCATTTGCATTGGAATGTGTTCGTTCAGCTCTAACATGTCCACATTTTCAATTTAGAAAACCCTCAAATCTGAAGAGCCAGAATGCAGCGTATATGTTGCTCCAGGCGCCAAAGGTCAAACAACGTATCGCAGCATCAGGCTGTCAATGAAAATAAATCTGGCAATATAAGTGTAACCGAGGCTAACTAGCAGAGTTGGCGTGGAATGTTGGTAAAACCTCCCTCCGATAGCCTCGTAGTTGACAAGGTCGCATGTTCGATCCCCGAGGGGGATGAACAGGTGCAAGATGACCACCGTCACAGTGGTGCCGTGACCCGGATTGGGAGTGAGGTTTAAGGGGGAGAGTGTAACGGAGGCTAACTAGCAGAGTTGCCGTGGAACGTTGGTAAAACCTCCCTCCGATAGCCTCATACAGTCTTGTGCCGTTGGGTCCAGAGACTAGTCTCTGGGCCCAGCGGTATTGTACTGTGTCTCCCATTGCCGGACCGTTGTAGTTGACGAGGTCGCACGTTCAACTTCGATCCCTGAGGGGGGTGAACAGGTGCAAGATGACCACCGTCACATGTAGATATAACATGTAACAAATACTAATTAATAACTGAATACCTACAGTGTGTAAGCCTTTAACAGTATGATTACACAGGGTCAACAGCCTTACGTTGTTTACTTTTGTCAGTTTCATTTTGTGAATGTCAGCTCTCCCCATAAGCAAAACATTTCTTAATCACTGTCATTTTGCACAATATTCATTTCCTGCATCTCTGCCTGCAAATGTACAACTTCAATAAATACCTGAGTCACTAATCTGCTTTGGGGGCACCAGGGCAGGCTCCACTAGGGCGTTTCCAGAATACACAAACCACTCCTTCACCGCAGGTACTGCCTCAGCATCACCTGCAAGGGACACAATAATATTATTAAACCTTACATCTTAATCCATGGCTGGAACTCTTTGAGCAAGTCACCAGACCCCACATTGCTCCAGACACTGTAGCCCAACCTGTAATTCCCTGTAATAACTGTATGTCACACTGGATAAATGTGTCAGCTAAATGCAATGTAATAATGGACCGAAAGCAAAGTACCTGTGAGCGTGGGCTGCAACATCAGCAGGCCGTACAGACGCTCTCTGAGTGGCTGGAAGACAGAGGCTTGAGAGGGCAGAGCCATGTTCTCCGCATCTTCAAGAGTGTTGCTGCATTCAACCACTCCATCATACAGGACATTGTAAAGGAGGAAGCAGTCGGCTCTTGTATGCTTCTCTTTGACTGCCTGTAGAGTTAAAAATTGTAAAATGTATGCAGAAATCATGTCAATGACATTAGATTATGTTTAGGTGATTACACAAAATGTAAGCCATTATTACCTGCAAGATGGAAGCAGAGACCAATTTCTCCATTGCACAACCCTTGTCTGGGGGACACCACTCTTGACCGATAAATGGAATAAATTGACCTGGAAGCACATAAGAGCGCCTCCCGTTTTCCAAGAGCTCTTTCTCCTCCATAGAAAGTGGCAGAGTAAAGAAATCACTATAACCACCATTATCTGTATGGTATTTAATCATGAACTGTGCGAGAGCAAAAAACATCTCTCCTTCGTGTTGCCCATATTGGCTCCGATGATCATTCACGGCTCTGTCTCTGACATGCCTCATACAACTTTCTGGGACAAAATCGTTCCCAAGGAGACAAGCAAGAACTGGAAGCTCCGTTTTCTGAAGTTCCAGGACATGGCACAGCCTCTCCCTGGAGAACAACACCGTGGTCATGCTTTTCAAACAAAGCTTGCTGGCAGATAAATAAGGGACTGTGTCATAAATGACAAAATCTGAGTCCTGACTCAGGATACCCATGCAATCATGGGCATGGCTGTTGGCATAACTGGCTATCTCAAAGTCAGCCTCTCGTGTGGAGCACTTGACCTCTTGTCCCAGGGACTTCAGGGCAAAGCGAGAGAAGGTGGGCAGGCCCGAGGGTAGGGCGAACAACTCCTTGCCAGGCTGTTGTTTGTGGGTCTTGATGAAGTGGAATATCTTGGCAATGTCTCTGTTTGACCTGAGCCGACGTCGCACCCACTCTGCACGCTTGCGGTCCTCAACAGTCCCATCAAAGTAAAACACTAGCCTAATGCCTAAGGCTGAAAATGCTGACACAAACTGGTTCAGGAGGTACATGTACTCTTTCCATTGTCCCCCATGAACCCACGCTTGGCAAGTGTACCACTGTCTCACACATGCCATCCCATCCACAACCAGTGTGGGAGTGCTGTAAGGGTAAATTGCCCTGTGATCCTCTGCCATTTTTCTCAGATTTACTTTAATGCATGTGTCTGGACAGCATTTCTCCATGAAGTGGTTCAAACCCTGAACCCCCATTATGCACTCCTTGTATTGGTATTTTTTTTTTTTTTTGAAAACCGTGCAGCCGGTGCAGAAAAAGCAGTGTACCACACCAAACAGTGTTGTGAAAACACAAGAATTACGCACGGTTTCACCAACACAGACTTGAATGCGACACCAGTAGGTGACAAGCGGCTAGATATGATGATCTTGCGGGCTTTATTTACACCAAGATCACGCTAGGCATTTCTTGAACAACGGAGTTAAATCACATGTGCATGGCGACTGCACACGTGCTAATAAAAGTGTATTCTTAAATGCAAAACCTGTGTAGACACTATCAAAGGATCCGTAAATCCATATCTCTGAAAGAACTCTGCTCAATCCGGAAGTTGGTCCGTGACTTAAATGAGTCCGGCGAATTCAGTGGTTGTTTTTGTTGGCTACTGGAAAGTCTAGAACCGTAGGCTACTATACCAAAAAAGTGTCGTATAGTATGAATGATGATGATGAGGATGACAGTAGTAGTGGTAGAAATAATAATAATAATAATAATAATAATAATAATAATAATAATAATAATAATAATAATAATAATAATGCATTAATTGCTTAATTGGTTTTATCTGACCCTATCGTTACAACTGATGTTTTCTGCTGCAGCTAAATATAAAAAATGTCACACCCTGTAAAAGACAAACTGTCGTGCGTGCAGCGTTAACGGTAACCTAAGTAGACGTGCTGCTTGGGGGTCACGATAGCCTATTGATTTCTCTATCCCCTACAGGCGAAGGTTTTACATAGGAACAAATGCACCCATGGGAAGAGGCAGATGTTCTCCTGAGGACGTCGGCACGCGACTGACCTCAGCTCTGCTGAAGCATTCGTCACCCCATCCTGGAGAGCATGGAGGGTGCGCGCGTGGAAGACACAGGCTACTCCACGCGCGCGCCCATCCTTTGCCCATAGTTTCCGTCATTGCCCAACCAAAACACTGATAACTTTTGCTCATTGAGTCCAATAGCGAGCATGTTAGGTATTTTTGAAGATAACTGCCGAGACACTTTGAATCGCTGGATAACTTTACGCACGACTTTATTTTTTCTCCATTCCCGGTGTTCGGCGCGCATCATCATTGCAGCCACGCGACCCGTCTTTTATTATTGTAATCAGTACATGTCCCTGCCTGCAGCAATGAGTTTGGGAAGCTCCAACGGCAGAAGTGTTTCTGTCTGGCTAAATGTTAAATGTCCAACCCATTTGTAGTATGACAAGTTTTATTAACGCTGTGCAAAAGGGCTAAGCGGTTAGTGGGATAAAAGTCCGTTTGTTGTTGACATATTGGGCTAATTGTATGTCCATTGTTATGTGTTAGGGATATGCAATTGGCTGTTACAGTGAATGTTTGAAACCAGTTGCAATTATGAGCAGGCCATAGGCCTATCCACAGCGTCTGGCTTGCTTATGTTTTTTCGTTACACTTTGTATTCTTAATTCCCATCAAATGATTTAGTCTATATAAAAAGGAGTCCCCCAAGCTGTGTACTAAAACGTTCCCATGGACTCTCCGGGAAACGGCACCTAACCATATGGCCGGTGCCATACCGTTACAGGTCCTTTACATGCTTCCAGTTTCATTTAGCTGAAGACTGTGCAATGCGTGGACGAACAGTGGAGACATGCAGTTGAAATGTGGAGGCTGTGGTGGGGGGGAACGCCATTTGGTTGGGAGCAGATGGTTAGCTTGGGGGGCTGTCCGCGTCTAAAGGCGTGTCGTGCCCTTCAGAGAGAATCCCCAAGGGTTCCCTCTTGTATTCCAAATCAATGAAAATTAAAGCGCAAAGAAAAGATGAATAGTAGGACCTAGAGTCCCTTCTTTGTTCATTGCAGCTACTGGTGGGCAGGAGTTAAAGTACAACAGCCTCCTATAGAAACACTTAAGTTAAACAGTCTCTCCATAGTTCACCTTCTGAAAGGAGGAGGAGGGCCAAAAGGAGCTTTCTGCTTGATTTAACCAAGACAGAATCGCGTGGCATAAATTAAGTTTGAAAAGAATAAGTGTAGTGGGCCTGATTCTGAAGGATTTCACCATGGCTTTCGGTTACGCTTTGCTGCAGTAATCGAAAAATGTGTGCCACGTCAATGTAACGAAAAGCTCGACTGGGATATATGGTGATGAAAGACTTTTGATATGTCATGTGTAATCACTGGTCGCGCAAGGGCGTAGCTTACCTCCGATCGACACGTGGTGGCAACAAGAAACAATAGACTTGGTAACACAATTTGAAAATGTAGACAGCAAAGAAAATTGTTGCGTTGACATCAGCGTATCAACAGGTGGATTTCATCCTTGTGTGCGGAAGTGAGTCGTGGATTACGCGTAACTGCAATTTGTCCGAACACCTTCAGTACCAGTAAGCGCATACGACTTCAATGCGAGCGTCGACGTTGCGCAACGGACGTCAGCGAGAACTTGTTGTCACGATGTGGGTGTTATTAAATACAGCGCATTTAAAGTCGGCCACAAATATGAACGAGACGATGAGCTCGCACCGGTTTGCTCTACTAACACACCACGTGTGAGGAGTGGGGGGACAGGCAGTGAGGAGGAGCTGAAGTGGGGACCTGCGCAAACTTGTGTAGAGGTGTGAGACAAGACCCATATACACACGTGAGTGAGTTGTTGACCAACCAGTTCATGGGCGCGTGACCTCGGAGGCAGTCCGCCGACGAGCGCCGACGAGCGTTGAAGGGGATAAGCAACTGCAGAGGTTGCAAGATCTGACTGCAGCCGCATTCATCCCGCGATAGTTTTACACCATGTGACATGTCACCTCGTCAACGCAACGTCGACGAAATTTCGAAGTTTGACAGGAAATCTAACCGTCATGCAGCATTTTCCATCCAGGGTGCATTGCTGTCTAAATGCGCATATATGCGTTGACACATCTCGATCGCACCTATTGATAAGGAAATGGCGTTGTAAGCAAACATTGACTCAGCTATTGAACTAACCTAATTTTGATCGATTTCATAAAACAACGGGCAGAATCCAACCGACTTTCCTCTGGCATGTTGAGTGTAAAAAAACAACCAACCAAAATAGACATCTTTGCATTCTTGTGAATGAAAGTAGGCTACCGTTTCAATTAAACCCCTAATGGAAGCGCACGGCGCGCGCGCGCACACACACACACACACACACACACACACACACACACACACACACACACACACACACACACACACACAGATGGGGGGGGAGGTATGTAAATGTACTTTAGAGCCCTGGCAACAAGCCCACAAGTGAAAGTCGCGGGAGAGAAGGGAAGGATTGATAGTTAAACGCCCCATAAAATACGAAAAAAACGCATCGTAAGATGCTCAACTTTCCTCTTACGGTTGAAGTTTGGACGACTATGAGTAGGCTAGCTGTGCGGTTATCCCTGTGAGAGTAACCAAACTTCGTACATTGTTGTAGAGACGGCAGCGTGCACCGAGGGGAGCTCTTTCCCCCTGCTATATTGTGGGGGAGAGCAGGTGTTGTCCGCATTACCATACAGCTGAGAGCACAAAGGGCCAACTTATTCTTCCCTCGCACAATAACAGGGTGCCTTAATGACAGCCACGCGAACGACATACACCAGCAGTTTCCACTGCTCATCAGAACGGAGATATAACATGCAATATCAAATGTAAACTTAGATCAACAAATAGTCTACATCTCGAAGACGCATACCACCATCTGCCACGTTAGAATGCCACAACAAGTGGATAGACTGGAAAACATTGACCCATTAACAACCAAATCGCAACATGGATGTCTAAAACGTGTTAAAATCTTAAGTTTACCAGATAAAAAAAGACTAGTTGATTAAAAGATTTTGGGTAGGTAAGTCAAAACAATAAATAAAAAGACTGAAAGTAGCCTAAGTAGGCAACAATTTGGAAACACGGACACTGCACGGGCATGTAAACAATGCCAAACAACCCACACACTGCCAAACAATTGTGATGTTTCATAAACAAATAGCCAAATGTTAGTTAATGGCGCGTTGATTTCAATAAATGTTGTATAAATAAACAACCCATAAAGTGGCGACAATCTGGCCATCCATTGTAACTGTCCTAAAAGATGTTACAGTCCAAGGCTACAGTAGAGTAGTTTTATTTGATTATTTCTTGTTTGTTTATGTTAAAAAATAGTCTTCAGAAATGTTATGGGTCAGGAGAATCTTCATATGAAATCCCTGCACAGCAGAGAAGAATGTCAAGTCATTTGTGCAGGTTTAACTGCCAACGGAGTGTGATGTAATTTGAGGTTTTCTGTCAGCGAAGGATGTAAAGGATTCTTGAGGTTAAATTTTTCTCTAGTATGTAAATGAGACTCTCTCTCTCTCTCTCTCTCTCTCTCTCTCTCTCTCTCTCTCTCTGGTGAAGGGTTGCACATTTTACAGCTCACTAACCATTTGGCGATCTCTCTCTCTCTCTCTCTCTCTCTCTCTCTCTCTCTCTCTCTTTTTTTTTTTTTGGGGGGGGGGGGGGTGGTAGTGGTGGAAAATTGTCCCTTTGTGACAGCTCGAGCCAGATTGGGGGAGTAGCTCATTTGCATGACATTATCCTAGCAGTCGCAGTCTGTATATAACCGGCGGCAGGCTGGCCGCGACATCAGACACACGCATAGTTTTATTGAGTGCAGAAGGGTACGAGCACGCAGGAGAGGAAGTGTGTTGCTGGACCAGTACCATCTTTGCGCTAAATAAATCAAAGGGAGGTTAAACAGCACATCGGCCCAGAAACGGGGTGGTTGTACTCTTGTTTACATCGACCAACCTGTGGCTATATTGATTTTCAAATATCAATATCTGGTTTGGAATTAACGACCCCGCAAAGGATTTTGGCACCTTGGATTTTTCACCACTTTCTTCATCCCTGCTTCATTAAGGATTACATAGACTCTTCTTGTTCTTGCACTCCTCCAGTGACTTTCATGGGACACACAACAAAGTGAGAATACTTTTGGAACGGAGACTGAAGCCAACCCGATGAGATAGGCATTGACATCGCAACTCTTGCAAGAAACCACATCTGGACCAAGACTTCTAGACTTGGTCTTCCGTGAATTCATTTCAATGACTGTTTGACGGACGCAGTCAAATTTCGTGGCTTCTGGAAGTTGGAATTTGATGAAGAAAAGTATCACAATGGGACGCCACTCAATCCTGGTGGCAGTTATTCTTTGTATGCTGACGTGCCAGGTAAGATATAGCCTATTTTCTCTTATGATCAATTTGATTTCATCATTTATTGTCTGCAGGCGTTCATTCTCGACACATTTGCGTTATGATATGTCTGCAAATATGCCGCGTTTCATTTAAGTTTTTCTGTCAACAGGGACTCTGTTCTGGAGTATTTGAACTGAAATTACAAGAGTTTCTCAACAAGAAAGGAATGACGGGGAATACGAACTGCTGTAAAGCGGGAACCGGGAACATGCAGCAGTGTGAATGCAAAACTTTTTTCAGGATCTGTTTGAAGCACTATCAGACAAATGTATCGCCGGAGCCCCCCTGTACCTATGGAGGGACAGTTACTCCAGTGCTGGGATCTAACTCATTCCAAGTGCCTGAGATGACGTTCAAAGACTCATTCACCAACCCCATACGCTTCAATTTCGGATTCACTTGGCCGGTGAGTTTAGCGGATTTTACGCACGTTTATTTTGGCAAGTCATATTGCAGACTAATAGGTTTTTATCACACTCACGTGGCCCCTTAACTCCTGTAGCCTAATGTCAACAGACTTGCCTAGTGGAAACGACCCAGGAAGGGCGATCACTGAGCTTAGAACATTTAACATTATGGCACATGGGTGGGAAACTTCACATCCCCACAGTTGGTGTATTATTGTCAGCCCTGCGTGAAATTCCGTAAGACTTCATTTTACAACAGTAAGCAAGTGTGAAAGAGGGGGAATTGAGCGATGAAGGCCGGTGGCATCACACCTATGTTTATTAGCACCTTCTGCCATGTGTTAAAACGGAGTCAATGAGTCTGTGAGAAGTTGTTACCCGGAACATGTGCACTAAATGCAATTCTGCCTTTGTTTATGCAGGGGACCTTCTCACTGATTATCGAATCGCTTCACACGGATTCCATTGATGATCTTTCAACAGGTAGGCCTACTGCTTGCTACAACCTTAGCACATTTCTCAGTTACTGAATATCATCTAAACTAGTTTGTTTTCCATTTTGTTTTCCCCTCAATTCATTATTAATTGTGTTTTTGTTTTGTTTTTTTGGCAGATAACCCCGAGCGTCTCATCAGCCGAATGACAACACAGAGGCACCTCACAGTGGGGGAGGAGTGGTCTCAGGATTTACAAGTGGCTGGAAGCACGGAGCTGAAGTACTCCTACCGATTTTTATGCGATGAACATTACTATGGCGAAGGCTGCTCTGTCCTTTGTCGCCCCCGCGATGACACGTTTGGACACTTCACCTGTGGCGAACGTGGAGAGATCATCTGCAATTCTGGCTGGAAAGGCCAATATTGTACAGAACGTAAGTAAACATCGCCTTCCTTTCTTTTTTTTTAAACGTTACTTTTGTCCTTCAGCGTAATTGATTGTGGAATATTTGTTTTCATTTTACCATAGCCTAGAAAACCCAGTAGTAGCCTACCTAAATGGTGCTTCCAAACTTTTTCCTCACAAACTTTCCCAGTGCAGAAATGTTTTGGTTGTAACAGGCTTTTTTTGCAAATGCAAATGAGCGACGTTTGCGAATAATCACACGCGTGCCATAGATTAAATGTAATGCGTGATTGGCTACTTGGCCGTGTGCTCCGTGTTGATTGGCTTAGCGCGGTGAGGTATTGTTGGGCGCGGGCAGCTGCCGAGTGAACGTAGACAATGGAGCAGCTGTCCAGCACTGGCACCATGTGCACCAGCTGTCCACTCTTATCCAAGCCGATTCGGGGACACTGAGGGGAGGGGTTTTATCAGTGCTGTGAAAAAGGGGACTTCTGACCCACAGTCAGAAGAAAAAGAAGCTTTTGTACTGTGGGGCCTTTGTGTGTTTGGGGGAGCAACTGTGTTAACCAGAACCCTCTTGGCCCTAGCGATGATAAGGGGACTAGTTTTTTTTTTTCTCACATTGAACAAGTGGGGCCTGCCAGCCAACGCCTTGGGAAATAAACAATCATGTGTCTGAGTAACATAGTAACTCTTTGTCTGTAAAAACATATGCTTGAATCAGTGAGGTTATGTTCATCTCTCTCCACAGCAATCTGTCTCCCTGGTTGCGATGATGAGCATGGGTTTTGTGAGAAGCCAGACGAGTGCAAGTAAGTTCATCTCTCCTCCTCTATCTAGTACACACTAAAGCATCATGGGAGAACAACCCAACAACATTCAATCAGAAGTCACATTACTTTGACGCTTTGTCACCAAGCACTTATTTCTTTTTTCCCCATCAGGTGCAGAGTAGGCTTCAGTGGGAAGTACTGTGATGACTGCATCCGCTACCCTGGCTGTCTCCATGGCACCTGCCAACAGCCGTGGCAGTGTAACTGCCAGGAAGGCTGGGGTGGTCTCTTCTGCAATCAAGGTAGGCAAACGGTTCTCAAAATAAGCCCCACAATTAGCCACAGTAGACAGTCTCATAATGTGCACCTGCACCATTCATAACGTGCCTTACTTTTCCTTGACAAAACTATACAACCACAATGAACTTCACTTCAGCATTACACACAGTCTTTAGTAGAGTTTTATAAGGTAGAAGTAGAACTATTGTTACATATGTAATAACAAGGCTAGTAGTATGATGTTACATAGTTGCAATTGCATTATATGATACCACTATTGTTGTAATTACAACAGTACATCTACTTTATACATCTCTGGTCTTTAGTAATGCTTGGTCAACACCATTCTGGTAGCAACATACTTGTAACAGGGGCCTTAAGGCCACAAATTCATGATATTATAGAAAGATGGTTGCTGTGTTTTGTGTCAGCAAGCGTATGGGAAGACCTTGTTTCCCGGTTGTATTTCTTTACAGAACTTAATTTACAGATTGTGTTTTCTTGCTGTTTTTTTTTCTGTAGATCTGAACTACTGCACTCACCACAAGCCCTGCATGAACGGAGCCACGTGCACCAACACCGGGCAGGGCAGCTACACGTGTACCTGCAAGCCGGGCTTCACGGGGGACAACTGCCAGATCGAGGTCAACGAGTGCTCTGACATGCCCTGCAGAAACGGAGGGAGCTGCACTGTAAGTGTACTTTGCTGCGTTGTCATTCATTTTGTTCCATTGTAGTTTAAGGACAGCAGGTTGCAAGTTCATGTCACTGTCCCTGTTATGTTAATTTGGGACATTGTAACAAAAATATGTAACAATGTGTTACATTATCTACCGGTACTTGCACTTAAATGCAACATTAGGTTTAAGTGTGTCAAATGTAAGTACATTGTATTACATGTCAAGACATTAAAAAAAGACAGTGAAATACATTGTTACCAGGGACAGTCATTTAGTGCTGTTAATTACATTGGTACTTGGCTCTTACCATCCCTCTCATATCAATGTACTCGTTGTGTTAACAGGATATGGAGAATACCTACTCGTGCGCCTGCCCTCCTGGATACTATGGCAGGAACTGCGAGCTGAGTGCCATGGACTGCGCCGACGGCCCGTGTCTCAATGATGGCATGTGCGTCACCAACCCAGAGGGTGGCTACTACTGCCAGTGCCCACTCGGCTACGCCGGCTTCAACTGTGAAAAGAAGATCGACCACTGCAGCTCCAACCCTTGCTCAAATGGTATGTTGAAGCCATTTTTTGTGTGTGGAACTGTTGAGGAAATACGTAGTACTCTTACCAATACTGTATGCTCAAAGCTTTTTACATACATTTTGTTTATTTTGTTTATTTTACACAATAAAAGGTAGTGCATGTCTTGTGGAGAAAATGGATTTAGATGGATGTGTACAGTGGGCAGCGCACAGTCAGACCAGTGAATGACTAAGCTGACCAACCATATGTCTTCCTATACAGGAGCCAAGTGTTTGGACCTCGTGGACTCCTACCTCTGCCAGTGTGCGGACGGCTACGTGGGCGACCACTGCACAGACAACGTTGACGCGTGCGCCACCTTCCCGTGCCAGAACGGCGGCACCTGCCACGACGGACTCGACGACTACACCTGCGCGTGCCCGCCGGGCTACACCGGCAAAAACTGCACCGTCCCGGTGAACAGGTGCGCCCACAACCCCTGCCACAACGGAGCCACCTGCCACGAGAGGGACGGCCGCTACGTGTGCGCGTGCGTGCCCGGCTATGGAGGACGCAACTGCCAGTTCCTCCTCCCGGACGTCGGCGGCGGCGGCGGGCAGCCTGTGGCCAACGCCCCTGTGTCACGCAAGGGGCTCGGCGAGGGGGATCAGGGCGACTACTTTCCCTGGATGGCGGTGTGTGCTGGAATTGTATTGGTGCTCTTGCTGCTGCTGGGCAGCGCCGTGCTGGTGGCGTTTGTGCGCGTCAAGCTCCAGCGGCGCAGCGAGCTGATGGAAGGACACGGCGAGACGGAGACCATGAACAACCTGACCAACAACTGTAGCCGCGGCGACAAGGACCTGTCAGTCTGTGTCATGGGCCCCACGCAGGTCAAGAACACCAACAAGAAGGTGGACTACCACAGCGAACACGGCGCAGGCCTTGGGGGCAGCGGCGGCGGCGGCACGGAGAAAAATGGCTACAAGTCGCGCTACCTATCTGTGGATTACAATCTGGTGCACGAACTGAGGCAGGACGAGGCGTGTGGGAGGGAAGAGCTGCTGGAGAAAGGGGACCCGAAATGTGAATCTACTAAAGGAGACTCGAGTCTCAAGTGCGAGGCCGCATGTGAGCCTCTAGACTGTGACTTCAATGAGAAACACAGAAATCACATGAGGTAAATACACAGAGCAGCACACTCTGCTTTGGTTTTTCTTCAGTATGGCTGTGGTTGGAATATTGACCAGCGCTAGTATAAAAATACCTCAGCATTAACTCATGAATGTTTCTGTTGTTTTTCACAGTGACACATCAGAAAAGAGCCACCTAGAACCTTTGTGCAAGGACACAATGTACCAGTCAGTGTACGTTTTATCAGACGGAAAAGATGAATGTATTATCGCAACTGAGGTAAGTTGGCAAGTTTTTGAGCTTTTCTCCACAAACCTTCAGACTTATGTTTTATTAATAATGATTGTCAGTCATGGCAAACGACTAATCCCTCTTTTTTTGTCTGTTTGTTTGTTGTCGTCCTCAGGTGTAACACATTGGAGTTGCTGCTCAGTCGCCTAACCTTAGTGGAGGTTTTACTCCGACGAAATGCTGCTCAAACCAGGGGAAGTGTTTCCCTCACGTGAACTGCTGCTGTGGAAAACTGAAACGTTGAACATGATAACTCAGAATGAGCTGGTTCTCAACTGAAGTAAAGCACAGTGACTGCAGAAGTAGGTCGTTGAGCCATAATGGCTCCTTGCTCCCCACTTTGTTTTTTTGGTCGTTTTTTTTGTTTTTGTTTTTCTTTCTATTGTTGTTGCCCAGGAAACGTGCATGGCCTGGAAAAGAGTTACCTCATTGCACTAGAGAGGGCTTTGCGTTAAAAAAGAGGAACATTTTTTGTATTTAAGCTGAGTGGTGTGTGTGTACTGTTTGATAGTTACATCTGTTTGTGATGGTGCTCCAGAAAAGATACTGCCATCATGTTTTGCTATAGTTGCTGAGGCTTCTATTGTTTTTTCGTTAATTATTATTTGAAGAGGTTGTACTTTTTATTTAATTGTTATTTGTGTTTTATATGTTTGTAAATGTGATGTGGAATTCAGTTTCATATAATTTAATTTTCTCCCTCGTCTTGCAAAAATGTATAGTGTATATAAGGCACTTCGGGTCAATTTGACTGTTTTCCATAAATGTATTTAAGAAACACTGTACATATGTAATGGGAATTGTTTTATAAGTTTTGCTCATGAAGGAAATCATCTAAATATTTTTCCAAATAAATAATGTATGAAACCATGGAAAAGCCTTCTCTCTCTCTACTTTCATCCTCAGAGGAAAAATATTGACCTTTGTGAACATTGGCATCTAAGATGTTTTTATTTTGTTTTTTTCTGCATTTTTTTTAAATTGCAGACACACTCTATCTCTGAAGTTTGTTGAAAAAAGAAAGCTTCAACTAAAGTGAAGATGATGACTGAAACTAAGAAATACATCTCTGATCAGAGTTTTACAAAGTAGAAATAGATGCAAAACCAAAGTAAAAACAAAACATGGACTCCTGAGGTACAGTGAGGTAACTCATAATACACGTAATATATGAGTTCTATCATAAATACACACTCATTGACCTCTTTATTAGGAACACCTCTCTAGTACTGGGTTGGACCCCCTTTTGCCTTCAGAACTGTCTTAACTGCCGGCAACAATACTTTGGTATGCTATGGCAATTCAACAAAGATCATTTGGTAGGCTACTAAGGGGGCCAAATTGTGGCAAGACAATATCCTATCCTACGCCATTATACCATCAGCCTGAACCGTTCATATCAGGCAGGGTGGATCCATGTTTTCATGTTGTTGATGTCAAATTCTGACCATTCCACCTGAGTGTTGCAGCAGAAATCAAGATTCATCAGACTAGGCGACATTTTTCCCATTGTCAAATGTCAAATTTTGGTGAGCTTGTCCTAATTGTAGGCCTACCTTCAGATTTGTATTCTTAGCTGTCTGTAGTGGCACCTAGTGTGGAGCCCGTCAGCCTCAGGGTTTGACGTACCATGCGTTCAAAGGTGCTCTTATGCATACCTTGGTTGTAACAAGTGGTTATATTCCTTTGTATCATCACAAACCAGTTTGACCATTCTCATCTAACCTCTGGCATCAACAAGGCATTTTGGACCACAGCAATGCCACTAACTGTATATTTTCTCTTTTTCAAACTATTCTTTGTAAACCCTAAATCTGGTTGAATATTCCTGAAGATCAGTAGTTTCTGAATTACGCAAACCAGGCATCTGGCACCAACGTCCATGCCATTTTCAAAGTAATTTAAATCACCTTTCATTCCTGTTTTGATGCTTGGTTTGAACATGCATGAGGTTGTCTTGACCTTCTTCTTCTACATGCCTAAATGCGCCAAGTTGCCGCAATAAATGTAATTGAAATATATCTATCGTTTCTACAGTTCATGAACAAGGCTGGACGAGGACACAGGTTTATTTTGCCAACATACACAGTGAGGAGGATGGCAAGAGAAGTGTAACAAATTCTGCCCAACGCTCACTGTTAAAGAATTACAACAAACAGTAGCGTCTTAGGATCACACAGCGGCGTGGAACAGGGGGGGAAAACCCTGACTCATTCTTAGGGCCCAGACCACCTGGAGGGCCCACTGGGGGCCCTCCAATGGAAAATAATTTTCTTCTTTCGTTTTTTTTAAACATTATTTTTAAAATAATGTCAATACATGTTGGCAATTGATGTAATTACATATTCACTGCAAATACATCTGTTGAAATGGATATACTAGCCTGCAAATAGGCTATATCGGACACCATTATCACGCATTGGTTCAGTCCGCCCACTCGCGGACTTTTGATTGAACAATAGGCCTATGCGGAATCAGCACTCACTCACTTCAATATTATGCATTAAACGCAGCTGCCGGTTAGCAATGAAAGACGTCTAAAACACCAGGCTTTCACAAAAAGAATAGAAAGGCAAGAGAGACAGGGGAAACAAAATGAAGGAAAGCAACTGCAGCTGATTTCTTGCAAGAAAGGTGAGCCCAAATGTCAAAATTGCAGCCTAGGCTAGGATTACTGGTTAAGCCTATCCCATTCCCATTCCGTGTGGCCTTCTGTGATAGCCGAAGTCAAATGAAAAAAATCTCATTTTGTTGGCTATCATTGTGATAGAACCCATATTTGTCTTTGATATATTCATAAGTGTCCCAAAAGACCAACATGGGTCGATGTTGGTTCAAATGTCCAAATGATAGCAAAGCTATTTGTAAAATGAATCCCACTCAATTTCAGAAAATGTCACGGACGTGAAGATGCCCCCTGTCGCAGCAGGTGCAAATGGTGTGAACTTGAGAGAAGGTGAGCCTATTTTAGCTAATATCCTAGTCTTGAAGAAAAGCAGTTTCTCAACCGGGTGCAATGCTGCCCGCCCTGGTCATCAAATTTGCAGATTGACTCTGTCCTCGTAACGATATGAATATTAATCGACGTCATGTTCATCTTGCCAATGTCAAGGTGGCGGTGCGAACAGCTGTCAGTCTTGAACTTTCATTCTGCTTTTATTTTGCGGTCTCAACACTCTCAATAGGAAAGCTCTGGTTACTTGGCCATGTCTCTGACCATCTGACAACGCCCGTTATAGCTGAAGTGTGGTAAAATAATGACGAGATTTTGACGGGGCACCAGTCTGCGTTTTGAATGCTGCTGACGCCATTCTATCTGCGCAAAGCGGTTTGCATAGCACAAGAAAAGACAGGCAGAGTAGCCTACCTCCGTGCTGAGCAGGTAGCCTATCTGTATTGAGTGCTCATGAAAATTACTACAAGGTAGGCTACTGTGAAATAGTTCCTGGCCAATTTAATTCTGAAATTATATGCAGTAGCCTAATAAATTATGATTTCAAAGAAATAAATAGGCCTATAACTTCGGGGTCCCCTGACATTAAAAGGTTGAGAATAGCGACATCAAATCCAAACAGCGATAGCCTACTTTTGTTCTTTACTCTGCTTTACAGCAGGTTTTAAGCGACATTTCGAAGTCAGCTTCTGCCAGTAGCCTAGGCTAAATCACAGCTGATCTCTGTTCCTTCCTCTCCCAAACACTGATACGGGGAATAAACGTGACGTGCGTGCGGGGCAGTGCAAGTGAACGAATGTGTGCGCGAGCGCGTGTGTTTCTGTTCAGCGATGCACATTGAAGAAAGTTCAGTTCAACATGTCAATGTCTCATGTGTCCATAGTGCACGAAATAGTAGGCTAAAAGCATTGAGAAGAGAGATGTAGGCCTACCAGTCTCTCCCCCTCACACCATAGTGATGAAGTGATTAAAAGTCATCCCTATGAATATGATAGCCTATTTTTCATAACTGGTAATGTGAAAGATTAAGACATTTTATATTTTTATTATGTCTATTAGCCTATGTCATATGATTGAAGATGAGGATGATTCAAGTGAAGGAGAGGACAGCATAGAGGGGTATTCTGAGAAGGATGACAATATCAAGAGGTAGGCGGGGGGGGGGGGGGGGGTGTTTAGGTTGAGGTGTGTGTAGGGGGGCCCATGGAAGAGGTCGTTCCTAGGGCCCCAAATTTGGTGCTACGCCCCTGGGATCACACAACCTCCAAAACAACCATCAGATGTCATCTCCATGTCAACAAGCTGTTTGCAAGGCGTGGATGGCAGCCTGGCCTGGAAAATGTTTTCCCCTGCAGAGTTGATCTAGCACTGCACTGTTGGAGGCCAGATACAAAAGGACGGCAAACCTGCCCTCCAATCACATTACAATTACACTTAGGGCTGTGCAATATATCGAATATATATCATGATATCAATATTGCTGTCAAACAATATCAAATTTCAAGTTGAAACAATATTTTTGTCAAAAGGTACACTAAGCGCTGTACATTCCCCTCCACTTGAGCCATTGGGAGTACAGAGCAGACTTGCTACCCAGCACTCATGCAGAACACCACTGTGTGTTTCTCTATGGCCCAGTGTAATATACAATTTACCAACCCTAACCCTACCCTAGATGTAAGTACAAAATTGGTATATGGTGTTGCACTGGCATTACATGATATTAAATATTGTTACACTGGTTATTACACTGTACCTAATGTGGTAGATCCACTGTAATAATGAACCATTAAAATAAAGTGTAACCTATTTTTTTTACATAAAGTGTGTGAAAAATAAAAAAAAAGGTTTTACAAAGTAAAGAGGAACTGGGTGCGATCCACCTCTTCATTTTACGGTTTATTCAACTAGAGACGCACCAACACAGGAGAGCGCAGTGTAGCCTATCAACTACTACTACTGCACTAGCTGTGGCCATGGGGTGCAGTGGTGCGTGAGAGTCCACTGCGAACAGGGCCGGATTAACGCACAGGCTAGATATGGCTGCAGCCTAGGGGCCCCCACCTGCCAGGGGGCCCCTGATTGGCCAAGAGTGGAAAATTGCAGAATTGTGACAAGATGCAATATTGGAAAAAAACATCTACTGTGTTGAGCACAGTTGGTAGACATGTTATCCTTAATTCATAGTAGCTCGTAATTCTGACACTCTCCATGCAAATGTGTCGAGAAATTTGCCTTCCAGGGGGCACCACAACAAGCTGTAGCCTAGGGGCCCCAGGCTATCTTAGTCCGGCCCTGACCGCGTAGGCTACAGCAGCTCCAATGGGCAACAGTGAAAAGTATGTGCTTGTATTACACAACTGCTGGAGAGTTGTTTTCACATACCATGCTAAGCTTTTAACTTAACTTTTTTCACTCGCACAATAGATTTTCGCTGAGTTGGAAAATATCAGGAGACAGCGCCAGCGCAGCCTTTTGTTTCTTGATTCGGTAGGCCTGTTGTACCCGCTCCGAATCCAATGGGGAATATCTTCCTTTTTAAAAATCTTTCCCTTTTGGTCATGTCAGTCATTATAAAAATGATACATTTTCTTCTTGCGGTTTTGATATGTGCACCTGTCCTGTATTGTGAATGTTCTGTTAAGTTTGAGTAAAAATAGATTATTATTTGTCGGTGTGTTCCTTTTGTTGAAGCGTTTTCAAGTGTACTCTGAATGAAAGAAGAATTAAACTGAAATACTAACCTGGGTCAATAAAGACAGGTGTCTGTTATAACCCTATTTTGAAAGACTTTGCTTCTATTTCAAAATAGTATTATCTACTTTCATGTTAAATGTTGTTCTCTAAGACTTTCCATGCCAATCAAAGCTTCAATGACTGAGAAATTGAAAAAGCACCAGTTCATTCATATTTCCATTGAAAATGAAAAGCAGGTGTATAAAGTAAAAGAAAAAGTGCTGGAGTTATAGGCTATGTCTCAAATCACGCACTTGTGTCAGTGCACTGACAGTCAGTGCACAGTGTGCACAGTAGTGCATAGTGTTGTGGAAAAATTTGAGCACTATGCACTGTGCCCTCGCTGGAAGTGACGGCTGAGCATGGGCATTAGCTCGCCAAAATATCAGTTGGCTACTGTTTACAATGAACAGCGTCTGGTGCTTGTATTTCCACTTCCTTCACCCCAAAGGACAACAATCACACATACAATGCTTTGGTTGGCATAAAAAAGTTGGTGTCCCATCAACATTACTTGCAGAATTAGGAGACTGTTGACCAAACTCTTCTACTGAACTGAATGCCACATTTCCTCCATGTCATTGTCAACATGGCCGCCGTTTAGTGCGTGCAGTGTCTATGGCTGTGTCTCAAATCACACACTTGTGCACTTCGGACACTGTTTTTCAGTGCCTAGGGCGCTCAAGTTGAACATTTCAGTTGAGCCAGTGCACTGGAAGTGCCAGGATGATCCCCTAACAATGGCGGAAAAATGCAGTGCTTGAATGATGGACACTGCATGCCCTAAACGGCGGCCATGTTGACAATGACATGGAGGAAATGTGGCATTCAGTTCAGTAGAAGAGTTTGGTCAACAGTCTCCTTATTCTGTAAGTAATGTTGATGGTGCACCAATCTTTTCATGACAACCAAAGTATTGTATGTGTGATTGTTGTCCTTTTGGGTGAATGAAATGGAAAAACAAGCACCAGACGCTGTGCATTGTAAACAGTAGCCAACTGATATTTTGGCGAGCTAATGCCATGCTCAGCCGTCACTTCCAGCGAGGGCACAATGCATAGTGCTCAAAATTTTCCACGACACTATGCACTAAAGACCTCAGTGCACTGTGTGCACTGTGCACTGACTGTCAGTGCACTGACAAAAGTGTGTCATTTGAGACATAGCCTATCATTCAAGCACTGCATTTTTCATCCATCACTTTCAGTGCACTGACTCAACTGAAGTTTTCAGCGTGAGCGCCCTAGGCACTGAAACACAGTGCCCGAAGTGCACAAGTGCGTGATTTGAGACACAGCCATAGTGTGTCTACCGCAGGGGTGGGGAACCTTTTCCATTCGAAGGGCCACTTCAAATTCCTCCGAGGGCTGTAAAAGTCCTCTGAGGGCCACATTATGAACACAAACCAGGATTCCCCCCCACACACTTTAGGCCTATATTGAAGGCAGACACCTTTCAAACAGACCCCACCTTCTATAGGTCCCCTGAATGTAACTTAATTGTATTGCAAATGTAATGTTTAAAGGGACACTGTGTGAGATTTTTAGTTGTTTATTTCCAGAATTCATGCTGCCCACTCACTGATGTTACCTTTTTCATGAATACTTACCACCACCATCAAATTCTAAGTATTCATTATGACTGGAAAAATTGCCCTTTTCATACATGAAAAGTGGGATCTTCTCCATGGTCCGCCATTTTGAATTTCCTAAAATAGCCATTTTTAGCTGCAAAAATGACTGTAATTGGACCATACAAGAAAATATGTGTTTATTACTTAGTAAACTTTCATGTTAAGATCAAATATGGCAATGGCATAGGGAGCCTAGTTTCAATGAGCAGCATAGTTGCAGTACCTTTTTTGACAATTTCCTGCACAGTGTCCCTTTAAGATTCCTTTACAAAATATGTCACCTTTCATGTGAAGCTGCATAACATTAAAATTACATCGGGGGCCGGATAAAACAGCCTCAAGGGCCCCTAACGGCCCTCGAGACATAGGTTCCCCACCCCTGGTCTACCGCATAGGTACAGTGTAATAACTATACGGTTTAAAAACTATACGCATGGCCCTGCCGTGACTCAAACGGTAGGGCACTGCACTGGGACCCGGGTTCGATTCTGGCCAGAGATCATTTCCCGATCCTCTCCCATTTCTCTCACTCTCAATCGCTTCCTCTCATCTCTCAAACTCTTCCTATCAAAATAAAGGTATACCCCCCCCCCCCCAAAAAAAAACAACAACTATATATGCTCATGTACTATGGTGCTTACATCTTTAACAGTTCTTCTACTTATCTACTTACTGTAAAACATGGCAAGCCACTTAAACTTTAAAAAAGTAAGTTGCCCTGCTGCCTTGAGTTTGTAAGTTAATTCAACTTGACACTTCCAGGGCTTTCAGGCCGACCAGAACGGAGCCGGTGCCGGCGCCCGCACCAGTTACATTCGGCACTAAAGTGCTTATCTGCGAACCGCCCGTGTTCATACCGGGCTCTGAACTTTTTCCGCATGTGACTGTTTTAACCTGATGAACCTGCTGACGGCCACGATGTTGTCACGGTTCGGGGAGAAAAATGTATTATTTTGCGGTTCGCATTCCGAACCAACTTCCCGGTTCGTGAACGCTAAAATCTGTGGCGTGAACACGATGGCCGGTTCGCGATTAGGTGCGGGAACGGGCACCGGCACGGTTCTCAGTCGGCCTGAATGCGCTATTTGAGGGAGCCGACAGTCATCAGGGCCAGATGCTTTCGTTTTTTGTTTGTTTGTTTGTTTCGAATTTCCCCTTACAGACAGGCCCCCCAATTTAGATGGGGCGGCCCATTGGTGCTAGCCTCGCGCACCATCCTACGTACTTCCGCCAAGACACTTGGCTCCGCACTACGTCTGGTACCTGTCTTCTGTGGAGCGATGTTGACCGGTAGGATTTGAGCCGGTGTTCTGACAAACGGTCCTACATTGTAATTTTATCCTACGGTAGGATGTTCTGTCAGACATGTCTGTTAAACAGTCCTACATCGCCATAGATAGACGTCAGACATGTTTGTTCAACAACTTATAAGTTAAATCCTGATTTTTCTGAAAAATGTCCTTCCTGCTTCCTGCAATCGCGTCAGATCAAACTAAGTCCAGACCATGGATACGAAATGGAAATGGTAGTATTATGGGATGGTCAGGACCAGGCTACATTGGTGCATCCTTAATATACAGTGAAGTGAGCCCATCATAACCGTAGTATGGGAGTGGGGGTGAGGGGCTGGTGTATGCCCAAAAATGCCCTGGCCAGTTTGTGGTCCCAGTCTAGCCCTGGTATGGAGGGGCGTTTGTCTCACTGGTCTTCCTTACCGGAGTTACTGCGAGATTGTGGGTTCGAGTCTGAATCTGGATCTGGAATGAGAAGGACAGAGTACAGAAAAAAGTCACAAGTCACAAGGCATTGACGCGCTGATTTGAACCCTCTATCGCATGTGTCCAATACACCATTGCAAGTTAAGGCGTGCTCCACAAACACCCTGTGACAGGATGGATTTGGTCACGGCACAATTTCGCAACAAATTCGCCAATGCCTTGCTTATTTCGCTGCTCTTGGCAAAAGTTAAGTAGCAGAAACATTGCTTTACTGACAGGTTTGGTTCAGGGATGGTTTTGGTCAGGGCACAGCAGAGCATTTTTGCGTTTAACAACAGATATTAGTCGTGGCAAAATAAAATTGGCGACATGGCGGGAAAAACGCACAAACCTTGTCACAAGACAAAAGTGCATGAACTGTTTACTGTTGCGTTTGAGGAGCACGACTTAACTTCACAAGGCGTCGCACTAACACACAGAATGCACTAGCGTGTGATACATACGCAAAGCCATGTGGTCAGCCTGCACCCTTCCCAGCAATCTTTTTTCAACTATGGCACTGCACACCCTCTGACCAAATGAAATTAGTCCAAGGGTTTGGTAAGAGCAGGCAAACATTCAGGTACAGTTCCAGTGTTGCCAGATTGGGTGGTTTCCCGCCCAATTGGTCTGCTTAAGATGGCCGTCTGCGGGTAAAAATGGCACTTAACAGAAAAAAATGAAATGCCAAATTTATGGCCGTAGAAATCTATAGAATTGGGCGGGATTTAGTGCTTCCAGGCTGGTTTTGAGTATTTTTTGGGCTGGAAATCATCATCCTCGTCTGGCAACCCTGTACAGTTCAGTTGAGTGGAAAGACTACTTGAGCTTCCCCTTGTTGTCCCAGAAGTGTCCCTTGACCTTGCCAAGGAGGAGGGCTGGACTGGGGGAGAAATAGGGGCCTGGCACTTTTGGCTTAAAGGGGCCCCTCGTAATTAACGGCGCAGAACTGACTCACTGGTAAGCCCTCCTCCCTCATGGGCCTCTATTTTCAGAAATTTGATTTTTTTTGTGTGTGTGATAATTTCTGTGTGTGACAATTTCTGATAATAGGAGCCCACAAGGGTTCGAGGCCCACCAGGAAATGCCCGCTATGTCACTTGGACAGACCAGCCCACATCAAGGAGCGACCACCCAGAAGGTTAGGAGGTGACAGCGCACCTCAAACCCCGAGACTCATCCATCATGCCTGCCAAATGCTTCCCAACGGAACATAGCGCGCACACACACACACACACACACAGTTCACATGCCCTCTGTTCGCATATACATATACACACATCTCTACTCGACTCAACTCTACTCTACTCTACTCTACTATACACACGCACGTTGTGCACACACACACACACACACAGTTTATATTCCCAAATAACATTAGCATTAATGATGTGATTTTCGGCTCTTTTCTGAGATGCGGTTCTTTTGGCTCTTCTTACTATGGCGATCCGGCTCTTTCGGCTCCCAATCGGCTCTCCATTCATACATAGTTTTTGCTTAGTTTCTGGTCCTTGACTGCTGTCTGTAACCCCTGCCGATGCTCATTATACATCTTGGCCAATTTTGCCAACAAATAGGGAGAAAAGTGTTTTAAAATTGTTGGTTATGTGGGAATTTCAGAGCATATGCTTAACAAGTGGGAGGGAGAGAGACAGTGAGGCACCGGAAGACCATAAAAATAACAAAAAAATACAACAATTCGGCTCCCAAAATGGCTCCCATTGCGGAGTTGGCTCTTATCGTTCACCTCAAAGAGCCGACTCTTTGTCGGCTCTCGTTCGCGACCGACACATCACTAACTAGCATTATGTATCTACTGTCATGTCTTAATAAATCTCACAATTAATCAAAGTAATCGTAAGTGTATGACAATCAAATGACAACCAATGAAAATCAAATGGCCAATGTCAGCTTTGCTTGGCGAAATATTTTTGTCTGTTGTGCAAGAAGGGTTGCCAGATGAGGCTGATGATTTCCAGCCCAAAAATGCTCAAAACCCGCCTAGAAGCACAAAATCCCGCCCAATTCTATTGATTTCTATGGCAAAAATTGCTTTCTATGGCAAAAAACCCTAGAAGAGCAGGCGAAAGTAGTAGCAACCACTGGTCGCAGCTACATGCTTTGCATGTTAGTGACACTGTCTGAGGAGTCTGAGAGGGATACAAACGCATGCAAACCTTTTTGATACAACCTCAAACCAGATTTCCAATATACTTTACTTGGACGGGAGACTGTGATTAATTTCAGCTAATACATTTTGATTCATTAATTATGGCTGTACAGGACTCTCTTGCATCAGATCCGCCAGATCCGGTCCAGGCATGGCAAACATTTGGGGTTTATAAAAATAAAATATAAAGGCTATGTGTACTATCTGTGGCTATACTGGCGGGCGATTTTTTTTGGCCCTCAAGCTCATTGGCCCTTGGGGGAAAATAGTTGGAGACCACTGTTCTAGAATGTCAAAGGACTTTTTAGGAAAAGCACAAAAGCACAACAATACCTCTTAATGTACAGTTAGGGCCACAAATATTTGGACAGCAAAACATTTATCATCCTTTTCCACCCTATACCCCACCACAATGGATTTGAAATAAAACAAATAAGCTGTGCATTAACTGTAGACTCTTAGCGTTAATGTGAAGGTGTTAACATCCATATCGCATTAACAGGAATGAAATAGCAACGTTTTTTGTCTGTGTTGCCCACTTTTCAAGGGATCAAAAGTAATTGGACAGTAGGCTTCTCAGCTATTCTCCAGTCAGATGTGTGTTATTCCCTTACTACACCATCACCAAGATGTCAATACAAGGTCTTACAGTTCATTTGAAGTGTTCCATTTGCATTTCCATATATTTTTACGCAATGTCCATGAGATCCAAAGTCCACCTGTCACCATCAGTGATGCAAGCCATCATAAGGTTGAAAAAAATCAAAACAAACCCATTTGAGAGATGGGGAAACATTGAATATGATTAATTCAAGAGTTCAGAATGTTGGAAAAAAGAAATACTAGAGCAACACCAAATTACCTGGCAGACATGGAAGACAAATGCTATGGATGACAGACAATATTCTGTATCTGGAGAACAAAAACCCATCTCCCAACAGTTTGCCAGATGTAGAACAGTGTCCAGGTGAACGGTGGATACATGTCCAAGGCAACAATCAAGAAAAAGATCAAGACCATTCAGGAACACTTCACCATAGGAAATGCAGAGGGTTCACTAAAAGATGTAAATTATTGATTGCATCAGAAATAGCAATACCAGATTTGGCTTTGCCAAACAAGGTCTTAAAAAGACTTTACAGGTCTTGAGCTGCATCCTATGGACAGAGGAGACAAAAAGCATCTTGTACAAGGGTAATGGGAAGAAAGGAGTATAGAGAGGGGAAGGAACTGCTCATGATTCAAAGCATACCACCCAATCAGTGAATCATGGTGGTGGTAGTGTCATGGTGTGGGCATGCATATCTGTCAATACTATTTTCCCCTTGTATTTATTGATGATGAGGACTACCGACAAAAGCCACAGGAGGAATTCTGAAGATTTTCAGGCTATATTATCATGTAATATTAAACCTAATGGTTTTGAACTCATTGGACATTGCTTCACAGTGCAGATGGACAATGACCCAAAGCTTCATCTGAAAGCCACTAAGCTATTTCTACCCCCAAAAAGTGGAATATTATTCAATGGCCCAGTCAATCACCTCACCTGAGGGAAAATACCGTAAGAATAAGCAGGAACTGAAGACTGTTGCAATAGAGCTCAATAGCATCACCAGGGATAAAACCAAGTGTCTATTGATGTCTATGGATTGCAAATTACAGGCTGTAACTGACTGGAAAGTATTTGCAACCAAATAATTAAAAATTGAAAGTGTGATGTATAAATACTAGACTGTCCAATTACTTTTGGTCCCTTAAAAAAGGAGTGGCACTGATAGAAAATGTCATAATTCCTTCACAGTTCACTCGATTTGGATGCAAACACCCCCATATTAAAGCTAAAAGTCTGCTGTTAATGTGCATCTCGTTTGTTTCATTTCAAATCCATTGGGATGGTGTACAGCACCAAAAAGATGAAAATTGTGCAGATGTCCAAATATTTATGGCCCTAACTGTATGTTCTCCACATGTCTTCTGTTGTCCAGTCTTGCACTTTAAATGTCTGTATGAGCACTGTCTATGTCCATACTGTCTTAAGTCCATGTATAAGTACTGTCTATGTCTATACTGTCTATGTCCTTACCTAGATTTAGTCTATGTCTGTATGGGAAAGCAAGAAATGTAATTTCAAATTCTTTGTATGACCAGTGCATGTAAAGAAATTGACAATAAAACCTACTTGACTTGACTTGACTTGATAACCTGCTGATAATAACTTGATTATGCTGGATACATGTCTTGAGAAACCATTTTATTAGCCAAAAACCTACCTATGCGAATCGGGTTTTCTCATAAACAGATAACTGCAATAAACCGATTATTATAAACCGTTTATTCCATTTATATGAGCACTTGAATAAACCGGTTACTCCAAAAACCTGATCATAAACCGTTTATTGATGTGCATATAAACGGGCTCATTGCCTCTCACAGAGACACAGAGCGAAAGTTCATTATTGACATCTGGTAGCTAGGTCTTCCCAGCACAGTCACAGCCCCAGCCCCATGGTGGGCCTTTCTCTGCCCCACTGTGGACATTGTTAGCCAGCCGTTAAAAGTTGCTCCCTGGGATCTGCTCCTCACCGCTCACCACCATGCTGGGGTTTAGTCCCTGTCCCTCCAACCCTCCTTAGGATACTGGCCTCCAGGGCAGGTACGGATCATGACTCCCTCCATGGGCCCTCTGGGCCAGACAACAAGAAAAGCCCCCCTCCATGGGCCCCCTGGGCCAGACAACAAAAAAGACCCCCCCCCCCCCCCCCCCCCCCCCCCCCCCCCCCCCTCTCCATGAGTGTTGCTAGTTTCCAAAAAAAATGGATGGTTTTAGAGACT
>NC_085880.1:36572720-36720220 GCF_034702125.1 Engraulis encrasicolus
AGAGCGAGGCAGAGAGAGAGAGAGGGGGGGGGGGCAGAGAGAGTGAGAGAGAGAGAGAGACAGAGAGAGAGAGAGAGAAGACACCAGGCACACTGCCCAGCTCCTGCCACTCCTTTGTCCCTCACCGTCTCAGTTCTTCATCTCAACAGGCCACACTGTTTGAACATCTATTTCCTAACAATGTGACTGAAAAAAAATCACCAATTGCTAAGATCTTTCAAGAGCCTTTTTTTTTGTTTGTTGAATCACTCTGCTGTGTAACAACGGGCTAAATCCATATTTCTCAATTAATCAATATTTTTCGACATGAGGGAGATGATGGTTGATCGTTGTGGTCATTAGTTTGTACACATTTATCAGATGACTTGGAGTAAACGGTTGCTCATACCCTTAGATGTTAAAGGAATTAAACATATTAAAATAGTTTTGTATTAATTGAGACTCAAGTTGTGATAGGCCACCGCTCATCTGTTTAGAAGGTGCAGGATTCAGATTTCATTCATAAAACGGAGACAATCCGCACACTTCAGGTCTCTTAATTGAGACTCAAAATAAATGCATGTTTATAAGGCATTTTGTTTGGCAAGACAAATTTGTTTGACAAATTGGACAATAATTCACACCAATCTAACATTTGTTGGTATTACTGACAATAATAAATTAAGATATGCGGAAGCAAACGCTAATGAGAACAGATAAAGGGACCAAGCTGTCAAAATTGAGGAAGTCCAAAGAGAAAAAAGAGCAAGAGGCAAACAACCTGAAAAGATAGAGACAGACATTAATGAGAAAATCAGTAAACACAGAGTGGCTGACAGAGAGAGAGAGAGAGAGAGAGAGAGAGAGAGAGAGAGAGAGAGAGAGAGAGAGAGAGAGAGCAAGAGAGAGAGAGAGAGAGAGAGAGAGAGAGCAAGAGAGAGAGAGAGAGAGAGAGAGAGAGCGCAAGAGAGAGAGAGAGAGAGAGAGAGAGAGAGAGAGAGGGAGAGAGAGAGAGAGAGAGAGAGCGAGAGGGAGAGAGAGCAAGAGAGAGAGAGAGAGAGAGAGAGAGAGAGCAAGAGAGAGAGAGAGAGAGAGAGAGAGAGAGAGAGAGAGAGAGAGTTGTTTTCATTGAGCTGGCTGGATGGATAGGGCTGGTGGAGCTGGGCTCTTCGTTAGCTCTTCGCTGGGGTGTGTGTGGGAATTAGTGAGAGCAATGACACCTGATTAATGATAGGCAGTGCTGAATGCCACCACTCTGTTCACATGACAATGCCCCCTAAAGCCACCGCCTCCCGCCACCCCCGCCACCCGCACCGCCACCCCCGCAGCAGATGGGGCCGAATACACACACAGCACTGAATCACACTGAAGGACCAGAGCCTTCAAGCATCAGAGGGTGCGGGTGTGGGTGTGTGCGCGCGTGTGTGTTTGTGCATGTGTGTGTGTGTGTGTGTGTTTGTGCATGTGTGTGTGTGTGTGTGAGTAAGGGTGGGATTGAACAAAAAAAACCCACAATAAAATATGATAGGAGGAAGTAAAAGTTAATAAGATCCGATAAGGGATGAGAAACAGTCGATATTGAGGACGACAAAGAAAAACACAAATTGAAAAGGTAGAGAGGGGTCCAAAAAGGGAGGCATATTAATGAGAAAGACAGCAAATACAGAGTGGCAGACAAAGGAGAGAGAGAGAGAGAGAGGGAGAGAGAGAAAGAAAGAGCAAGAGAGAGAGAGAGAGAGAGAGAGAGAGAGAGAGAGAGAGAGAGAGAAAGGGGGGGAGAAAGAGAGAGAGAGAGAAAGAGAGAGAGGCAGAGAGATGCAGAGAGATGCAGAGTGTAAGAATGTAGCATATAGGCCCCTAATGTTTGTGAATGATGTTGCTGCATCTCATCCTGCTTTTTATTTTTTTCATTTTTTAAAGATTATTTTTTGACTTTATTTGATAGGACAGTGTGAGAGGTGGACAGGAAGTGAATTAGGAGAGAGACGGGGAGGGGTCGGCAAAGGACCGGACCGGGAATCAAACTTGGGTCAGCCGCATGGCAGGCGAGTGCCCCACCGGTTGGCCACGGCAGGGCCCTCATCTGGCTTCTCTAGTGATGAGAGGACGTTTGCCTTCCACTGGAGCTGTTGACTAAATATTAACAGGGTGCTTTGATAAGACATTTGAAGGAGACATTTTCTTTTAAAGCATTTTTGGGGGCTTTTCAAGCCTTTATTGGTTTTTCTTCATGGCATTACAGTGGAGGATAGACATGAAGCGAGTTGGGAGAGAGAGATCGGGGAAGGGTCGGCAAAGGGCCCAGGTCGGAATCGAACCCAGGTCGGCCGTGCATAAGACGAGTGCCCTACCATTAGTGCCATGGTAGGGCCTGAAGGAGACATTTTTGCATGGTTATGGAGCTGATCCCCAAGGTTTGGTTCCCAAGTACGCACCAGTGTCGCCAGATTTGTCTGATCAAAACCCGCCCGAAAGGTTCTCAAAAACCGCCAAAATGTGTTAAATTCCGCCCAAATTACATTGACTTCTATGGGCCCAAAACGGCTGAAAAAAACGCCAAATGGCCAATTTTTCCCGTTTTAACCCGCAGACGCTCATCCCAAGTAGCCCAATTGGGCGGGCACCCGTCCAATCTGGCAACCCTGGTGCGATACTGCTGCCTCCTAATATCCTAACTCCCGTCTTCCCTTGTGCTTGTGGCCTCGTGATGACGTCATTGCTGACTGAAATTTATTTCAACATCTCGCAAAAGCGCAATTCAAATGTAATTTTCTCATTTGCAATCGGGATGTTGAATGTGGAATAGTCCCCAAAAAGTTGTTGGGGCTAGTCTGACAGCAGGGAAACTTTATTGGTTTCTCCATGAAGGCAGGACGTCAGTGGGGCGCAAGGCCACAAGTACAGGTCGAGGACGAGAGTTAGGACAATGGAAAGAACACATAGGTGATAGCAGTGTGCTACTGGTTCCCAGTTGTGAGGTTACACATTGTCTCTGTATTCCAATATGCGTACTTCCGTCCTCCCTTGCTCACTTGCCTGCCTGTGACCTCATGATGATGTCACTGATGACAGAAAATGAATTCAATATCTTGCAAAAGGACAATTCTAATATATTTAACCTTGTAAGTGCCCCCCCTGGAGGGGGTTGGGCCAGGTACTGCCATGACCCTGCCTGTCGCCGGTTTGTACATCAGTACACATGCATTTCTCTAGCCTGGCGAGCCAGACCCGTACAGCAAAAAGCCGTACTAGGGTCTGGGCGAGCTCGGAGAGAGTGTGGGCGGGATAAACGGTTGTCTATCAAAATGCCTTGGCACTCACCGCCACGCAATAGGATGGTGGAACAACCAATCCCCACACACTTCTATGTAACGTCACAGCTGTCTTTCAGAACGTACACGCGACACGCCCCTTTGTAAGTGAAGCGGCAACTTCGAGCCGTCGTAGGAGTGAATGCGTGTGATCACCACAGCCACAAACAAGTTTCCTAATAAATCGTGTTTTCACTTACACAGTTCAAAAATGCCTCGTTTTCAACCACATGGCCCTCCTTGATCAACCAGCGAAATGTTGAGCAATTTGGGGCTTGTTAAATGGTTATATTTATGATTGTTGTCAACATGGCATGTTCGGTGTTAGCTAGCTAGCTGTATACCCTTAGAACACGGCTGGATACCTGCTCTGTGTAATTGACGACAGGTTGGCTAGCCGCTAGCTCGGTAGACTAGGTGTCATTCCCATCTATTTAGTAAGCTACTTAAAGACTTTCAAAGCTCCAAAATCTCTCGTTTTTAATGACATGGATCTTATTAGAATTTGGGGCAGGCATATAATACAAGGCTGGATACCTAGCTCTGTGTTATTGACGACAGGTTGGCTAGCCACTAGCTTGGTAGACTAGGTGTCATTCCCATTTATTTAGTAAGCTACTCAAATACTTTCAAAGCTCCCAAATGTCTCGTTTTTAATGGCATGTGTCTTATTAGAAATTGGGGCAGCAAATTCATTCTACACCTACAATAGTGGTCTGATAATAGCGTGTGACTATCTGGTTCTGTAAAATGCTCAAATTAGCTTACCGAGCTAGCTTAAAACACTGAATGATCAAATGGTAATGTGTAGTGATCTATTTGTGTCCGATGAGTTCAATCCATGTCAGCCACGAAATGTATTATCATCCAGGTTTTTTTAAATTAAGTAAAAACTTTCGTGCTGTAAGTAGCACGGATGGCCTTAATGTTTCTTCTTAGAAAGTTCCCTGTTTACTAGGTAGCCCGGCTCCCCATCTCGCTCCTCGCGATTTGATTGGCCCTGTCATCGGATAACTTTCAGCCTCGCAAAACGACCGGGGTCCGCTAGACTGCCCCCGGGAGCAAATTCAATTTGCAGTCGCTAGGGGCGTCTAGATTTCTAGGCTAGCATTTCTCATGTTGACAAACATTGGTTGTGCACGCAGACAGGGATTCCACAATTATGTTATGCGGCTAGGTGTTTTTCATCCCATTGGAGCTCTGCACAGTGAGTGACAAGAACCTGCTGTTTTGTCGGCTAGCAGTTTTATCCACTTGCTCGGATTTCGCACTCTTGATGACACCGCTTAAGAGAACATACTGTCATGTCCCTCGGAATTCTTTGGCATGCTCCCTAAATAACACTACAGTAAGCGGTAGCCACTGCTGACAAGGTGGGGTTTCGGGATTGGAGGCAGCCTCTGATTGTTTGGAAGCTGTCACTCAAATGTTGCCCTCATGCGTGATTGGAGTGATACAATATAATTTAATTCACAAAGCATATAAATAGATTCTGACATACTCACATTAAGATATGTTCTCCCAGAATTGAGTCGGTAGGATCACAGAAACCACAGGGGAAACACTCTATGTTCCCACAGCCCAATGGTCCCAGCTTATTCCTGCTGCTCCATGTTTCCACATTTTAAAGAAATTATTCAAATATAGGCCCTATGTTCCACACCTCCATGTCCCACATTTCTGAGTTAACTAAGGCCTAATTTTGAATATATTCTAACAAATGTGGAAACATGGAGCAGCAGGAAGTGTGTTAAGTCTTAGTGATGTGGCACTAATGGGCTGTGGGACCAGTGGGTTGTGGGAACATAGACATGCTCCGGAAACCGCTACAACATCCAGCTGACTAGAAAACAAGTTCTAACCACACACTACACTGGTCCAATGGAACTTCCTGTCTGTTCTACTTTGGGTGTCCATGGTCTTTCTGAATGATTTAACACTAGCAACTGCTACCCAGATAGTAATAGCACAACCCTTGTAATGCCGTGTGTACACCAGGCGCTACCTACGCGACCCAGGTAGCTAGGGTGGTTGAAGAAGTTTCGCCATTAATTCGCTTTATTCGCTGTGGACGCGGGATTGACATGTTTGATACAGCTAATCACATAATGGCTCTGTCTTGACAGCCTGGGACAGTCGTCGATATGAATGTTCCAATTGGTTGTCGCCGAATCGCGTTACAGTGATTCGCTTAACAATTACCCTGAGTTTAATCGTCAAAATTCGCTCTGGTCGCTCAGTTCGCTTAGCTCCTGGCGAATTCGCTCTGGTAGCTTTATTCGCCTTCCCTCCATAGAGAAATCATGACTTCCGCCACTCAGGTGGCGTAGTTCGCGCTTGGTGTACATGGGGCATTACGTGGATAGGACATCTGTATATTGCCTCCTTGGCAAGGCAAGAGAACGGCCCTCAGAGCAACATGGTATAATAAAAGTACTGTAAGTAAGATAACAAGCCGATTTGAACTGTCTTTCGCGTTTGGGCTCTACGCCTTCGCATGTTGACTCATGCTCCACAACGACCTTTGACAGGTTAGGGATGGTTTTGCAACAATTTCACCATTTCCCTTGGCAAAAGTAAAGCAGCAGAAATGTTGCTCTACTGACAGGTTAGGGCTAGGAATGGTTTTGATTAGGGCACAGCAGAGCATTTTCGAGTTTAGGAACAGAATGTTGCAACAGAGTTCGCAGACATTGTGGGAAATGGCACGAACCTGGTCACGTGACAAAAGTTCTTTCCCGTGGTGTTGAGGACCATGACTTTACTCACACAGGTGTCGCATCTCAATATAGAACGTACTGGCGTGAAATAAATACACCTTTACATGATGCCAGTGTGCTCTGAGAGACAGAGACCGTTCAAAGGCCAGGCCATGCACGCTGTGTCTGTACATCAGGAATGGACTAGACAAGGTATTTGTTGGGTTCGGACTAGGAATGGATAACCAGGACTGAAAGGCCTTGTCACGGTTTCCTTCTGCCTATGCCCACAACAGAGGTGATTTTACTAATAAGTGAACCTAAATTGGGAGCAGCTGACTCAAGGTAGAACTGCACAATATATCGAAAATGTATCGAAATCGTGATACTTAGAGTGGCGATATGCGAATCGCGAAAATGACTTCATTATCATGAACAAGTAAAACATTTCTGTGCCATCCAATCACTTGCTGAATGTCAACAAATGTGCAAGAAGCCTCCCATGACCAAAACCATGCCCCCCACACAGACCGAGAAATTAGTGACAAGAAAAACATTCGACCATATTTCTTAATATCGTTTAAATATCATTATCGAGGTATTGAATGCTGTTATTGAGTATCGATTTTTTTTTTCTGATATCGTACAGCCCTAACTCAAGGGCACACAAACTTGTGGTGGTCAGAGTGAAAGGAAAGAGTGCTGTGATCATTTTATTGGAAACACATTCAGATGGACAAGAACATTTTTTCTCAGTCACAGTAAAAGCAAAATAACTAATAAAATGTTCGGACATGTTTGTAATTTGACTGTGTGTGCAGGTATGTCATCCCTCTATCCCTCTGTGTGTGTGTGGGTGTGGGTGTGTGTCTGTCTGCAGGGTGATCTGTGGACTACTAGGAGTCACTAAGCGAAGCCTGTACCCCCAGGCCAACAGATGGCAGGCAGTAGCAGTGTCTCTTAATGGCCGTCCGTCCCGCATAGCTGGCCTCCTACCCTGGTAACTGCCGTCAGTGTTGCCAGATTTGTCTGATCAAAACCCCGCCCAAAAGTTTCTCAAAAAACGCCAAAATGCGCTAAATTCTGCCCAAATTTCAATAAATGACATTGGTTTCTATGGGCACAAAACGGCTTAAAAAACGCTAAATGGCCAATTTTTCCCGTTATTACCCGCAGACGGCCATGCCAAGTAGCCCAATTGGGCGCCCAATCTGGCAACACTGACTGTTGTTGATGCTGCCATCCCCTCAGGGCCGCTGACAGCTTTGGCGGGGCCCAGGATAAAGTCGTCTGAAAGGGCCCCCCATCCCAATACATACAGTACACTGTAATGAGGACCCAATTCTGGGCCCCCTATCTCCCTGGGCTCTGTACAACTGTCCCCTTTGTCCAACCGCCCCTGTCGGCACCCCTGCCATCCCCTTCTCCAATAACTAATATGTTTGTTCTCTCTCGTTTCTCACACACTAACGCATATACACGGGCACACACACACACACACACATTCATGTGTATCATGCACATGCAGTGATTTACTGGTAACAGACACAAAAGCACATGGGCATGGGCACGCACACACACCCGAACCCAATGTGTACACACAGACACAGACACACACACTGCATATGCAAATAAGCACACCGAATAAGCCTGCTTCCCATCTCAATATGAATAGACAAAGAGAAGGAGGCAGAGAGAGAACAGTGAAATAGGCAAGGCAAGGCAAGGCAAGGCAAGGCAAGGCAAGGCAAGGCAAGGCAAGGCAAGGCAAGGCAAGGCAAGTTTATTTATATAGCGCATTTCATACACAGGTGCAACTCAATGTGCTTCACAAAGTTAACAAATGTAAATGAAAGGAAAACAGGGAAATGAATTAGAGTCAAAAAACATTTAAAACATTAAGATAAAACATAAGGTAAAAATAATAATAAAATAAAACATAAATAAACATAAAACCTTGAAAAACAATTCTTATTTTACTAATTTACTTCTCTTATTTTACCGTCTTTTCATTCAATAATTTAAGAAAGCATCTGAGAACAGCTTTGTCTTGAGTCTAGATTTAAAGCTATCAATAGTGGGTGCATTTTTTACGTCATCTGGAAGCTGGTTCCAAAGCTTTGAAGCATAGAAGCTAAAGGCTGCCTCTCCACATTTTGTTTTGACTTTTGGAATCACCAGCAAATTCTTCTCCGTTGACCTTAGTGACCTGGCCGGTGCATACAGCTGAAACATATCCAGTAGATATGTGGGTCCCATTCCATTTAATGATTTAAATACAAGTAGCATTGCCTTAAAATCAATTCTGTAGCTTACTGGGAGCCAATGCAGCGATCTTAAAATTGGAGTAATGTGGTCAAACTTCCTTGTCTTTGTAAGAACCCTTGCAGCTGCATTTTGTACCAGTTGAAGCTGTTTAATGGTCTTATTTGGGAGGCCAGTAAACAGACTGTTACAGTAATCGACTTTACTAGAAATGAAGGCATGTATTAGCTTCTCCAGATCATGTTTAGACATCAGGCCCCTAAATTTAGAGACGTTTTTTATGTGATAAAATGCAGACTTAGTAATAGCTTTCATGTGACTGTTGAAATTTAGGTCACTGTCAATGAGGACCCCAAGATTTTTAACTGTTTCCCTTGGTTTCAGTCCCTTAGTTTCAAGGATAGTAGCAATCTTTTGTCTCTCCTCTCTTTTCCCAAATATAATTACTTCAGTTTTTTCTGTGTTCAGCTGGAGGAAATTGTGAGACATCCATTTGTTAATTTGGTCCATGCAATGATAGAGTGATTCAAGGGGGGTGTAGTCATTGGGGGACATATATAAGTAGAGCTGGGTATCATCCGCATAGCTATGGTAATTTATGGAGTTATTCTCGTTAATGTGTCCCAGTGGCAACATATACAGATTGAACAGTAGTGGTCCCAGAATGGAGCCCTGGGGGACCCCACAATCCAGAGACATTGGTGATGAAGTATGTCTTCCAATGGCGACAAAAAAACTTCTTTGTTGTAAGTACGATTTTAACCAGTCGATCACTATGCCCGTAAAGCCAACCCAGTGTTCCAGTCTATGTAGTAGTATAGAATGATTAACTGTGTCGAAAGCAGCACTCAAATCAAGAAGTACCAAGACGGATGATTTGCCAGCATCAGAATTCAATCTTATGTCATTCATAATTTGATAAGAGCTGTTTCAGTGCTGTGGTAGGCACGGAAACTTGATTGAAACTTATCAAGGTAGCTATTAGACGTTAGAAAGGCAATTAATTGGTTAAAAACAATTTTCTCTATTATGAATGGTAGATTGGATATGGGCCTATAGTTGTTTAGTACCAGTGCATCCAGGTTGTTCTTTTTCAGTAAGGGTTTCACAACTGCTTCTTTCAGACAGCCTGGGAATATGCCTGTTTGTAGTGAGGTGTTGATGATCTGAAGTACATCTGGTGATATTAGATGTAAGATGGATTTGAAGAAGGCTGTTGGTAGAATATCTAAAGTCGGATGTAGAGGATCTAAGACTTTGTACCGTTGAATGAAAATTTCTCATGAGGTTAAGATTTAACTTCACCGTAGCAAATTGGTCCGAATCATGGGACGGTTGCACCTGTGTGAGTATGTTTGAACGTTTTTTTCAATCTTTCCTTTGAAAAAGGATGCAAACTCATTGCATTTGCTGACTGAGAGGAATTCAGAGGGCATTTGATTTGGGGGCCTTGCTAGTTTTTCCACAGTGACAAACAGCACGCGTGCATTATTAATATTTCTGTTAATTATGTCAGAAAAAAAAGATTGCCTAATTTTAGAAATTTTTCTTGGTTGTGTTTCGAGAGTGTGTGTTTATAGATTGTGGTAGTGGACTTCAAGTTTGGATTTACGCCACTGTCTTTCAGCCCTCCTGCATTCTTGCTTTAGCAATATAACTGTGGGATTCATTCTCCAAGGGGCTTTTTTTGTCCCACTGTTTTGATTTTTTCGGGGGCAATAACATCCATAATATGGGTCATCCTTGCATTAAAATTAACCATGAGATCATCAGCATTCTCTGAAGTTTGACTTTGGATCTCTGAAAGTGCTTGCTGAAAGAGTGAGGCTGTCTCACAGTTGATTATACGTTTTTTGACTGTAACAGATTCCCTTTGAACATGAGGGGTACATAGAAACATCAGAAAAAATGCAGTAATGGTCAGAAAAGCCATAGTCTTTGACACTAGCACAAGCATTGAGGCCTTTTGTTATTATTAGGTCTAGAGTGTGACCTTGGTTGTGTGTTGGTCCTGTTACATGCTGTGTAAGGCTAAAAATGTCAATAAGACTTAAAAAATTCCTTAGCATAGACATTCTCTAAGTCGTTTACGTGAAAATTGAAGTCGCCTGTTATAAAAAGGCTATCATAGTCCACACAAACATTCGACAACAGCTCACCAAATTCCTCTAAGAAGAGTGGTGCAGAAAGTCTTGGAGGTCTGTAGATAGTTAGTTAATAACAGTATGTCGGAAGAACATTTTAGAACTGCAGCTAAGTATTCAAAAGATGAAAATTCACCTAGTGCTGTCTTTTGACATTGAAACAGTGCCTTGAAAATAATTGCTATCCCCCCTCCCTGTTTATTTTGCCTTTCTGTACTAATGAAATGAAAGTGAGGCGGGGTTGCTTCTATAAGTGTGATAGAACTAGTGGATTTTTCCAGCCATGTTTCAGTTAAAAATAAAAAATCAAGGTTGTGGGTACAGATAAACTCATTGACAATAAAAGGCTTGTTCCTTAGAGACCTGGCATTCTGTAAAGCTAATTTAACATTGAGCATTGGAGGCATTTCCACTGTGGTATTTTGAGTGAGTTTTTTTGGGACAGCACTGAGATATTCCATGTTTGCCTTCTTGGGGTAATGTATAGGCCTACGTGTCCTCAAGAGGCTTTGCTTGGTTGTTAGAACTGGAATAAGATTGTCCACGGGTCCCCTTATCTGCTTATTGTCAAAACCACAAATAGTTGAATACTTTAATTGCTGAGTAGTGTGCCGGGCCTTAGAATTACAGGAACTATTTTATTTTGAAATAGGTTAAGCAGCAGGTGGTTTGAATTATGGTTGACGACAACTGGAGAGTCGATTAGTTTGAATAATGAACTGCAGTGAATAGAGACACGACACAAACTCTAAAAGAACTGGCCCGGTTTGAAGATGTTAAAACATACATTGTTGGTCCATGCCTCTTGTCGATTTTGTGCTACTTTTGGTCCCCATTGACTATAATGGTGGAAGGCAAGTCCACTTTCAGCATTTTCTGTGAGAATGCAGTCTAGTTTAAAAGTGTAACTGTTATGATGAGCCATGTAGCCTAAATCATTTTTGTGGGCAAAGTAGAGAATCACTTCACTTGTGACTCATTGGGTTTCCTTCAGTCCATTCAGCTGTCAATGTGTTTCCTCTTTCCAGATAAATCTATCAGTGTCCTGAGATGTGGGTGTTCCATATTGACCATAGAAAATGCATAGACCTGTTAAACTTAAAGCGACACTTACCTTTTAAACAACCTTGCGCTCTAACACTTTATTTGACCATACTGCATGGAAATGGGGCAGTATGCTGCCACTTAATATAATTACTTAGTTATTACTTAAAGTCAAACCTATTCATCGCTTCTCTAACAGTGATCTGACGTGTCTTCAAATCACCAGGAGAAATATTAATGGCTCCAACGCTAATTGCGGGCTTAGACAAGATCATTTCATGTATTTCATAAAATCACCTATTTTTTGACACTACGATGGCGTTCTTTGATTGACAGCTAGCAGTGCTGGTGCAGTTGAGTCTCTGGCTGAAACTCATCGCAAAGATTATCTATCTAATGGTTTAACTGCTTATAGCCTTCAAATTGAAGAAAGAAAATATTAAATCACCTATCATTAAGAGATATTGCTTGGCCCATAATTCCCAAAAGGTTTATTGACGTACAATTACATTCATAATTTGCCTTTGAGGGCAGAAGGTTTGCACATTAACATGCATACGTAAAACTAAATAGTTGACCCTTTGGCCATTAGGCCTACAGATAGCAGTCAGACCACTGACGTTGAAAAAAACAAAACAATTTTTAATCTACGTATGCAAACTTGACAGCACTGAACAAAAAGGGTCCATTAGTGTCGTTTTCAAACCCATCTGCTTGCTCTCTCTCTCTCCCGACCAGAGTAACAGAGCAACCTTGCGGCAGCAGGGCTAGGAGCAGAGCAATGCTTCCTGTTGCGGTGGAATAACAGAGAGCTGCTGATTAAGTGCGGGCTCGCTGAAAAGGGATCGCAGGCTGGCCGGCCGGCCGTGTGGCTCGCTCGCTCTGCTCGGCTCAGGCAGGAAACCGTGCCTGCTTCCTCCCTCAGGAACACGGGCCAGAAGGAAAACAAGGGCCAGATTTCGCTTGGATTAGGAGATTACCCACCTTGACGGCACTCACAGTCGAACCTACAATACTGTACACACAAAGGCCTGTGATGTACAGTATTTGCATTGCATCACCTAGACCAGTGGTCCCCAAACTTTTTTCTCTGGGGGCCACATTATCGTTCCTGAATGTGATCAGGGGCCGAAATCAATCATGTGGGCTGTATACTAGGCCACTGCCCGTTATAGCCATAATTTCTAGCTCTGCAATCGCCATGACATGCTGAAGAAGGGCTCTGCCTGAAACGTTCATAGGCGAATAAACAGAGAAAAATCTGAAGAGTGCTGTCCTTTGCTTCCATCTTTCATAATTTCTAGCACAAAATAGTTCAAATGGTGCCTGTTCAAATGGTGAGATGCAGAGAGGTGGAGGGCCGGTCAAAGGGGCCTGGCGGGCCGCATCCGGCCCCCGGGCCTTAGTTTGGGGACCCCTGACCTAGGCCTACTACACCAATGGCATTTACATGGCTGGTCATGTCACACCAGAGAGACTGGATAATCCTCCTAGAATACTATACTATACTATAGACCAGTGGTTCTTAACCTTTTTCTCTCAGCGCACCCCCTTACCTGTTCACAAGACTAGCCGTGCACCCCCAAACCAACATGTATAATGTGTACAAGCACTAAAAAAGGATTTTAGTGATGTATTACAATGTTTTTTTTGCCAGAGATATTAATGAAAACCTTCATGACGTTAAATGGGGACCAAAACGTGTTTCAATTTGGTTTAGGTTTGGCCTAATTATAAAGTTTCCAAGCAGAATTTTGGTCACAACCTCAACACAAACAACATTCTGCGCACCCCCTATAATGTCTGGCTCACCCCCAGGGGGTGCCTGCACCCCAGGTTAAGAACCACTGCAATAGATACTATAACTTTGGAGAATTCATGGTTTCTCAGCCATTTTGTCAGAGAACCTGGATGATCACACAAAAGCTTTTCTCTCATTTAAGGTTAGTGGTTAGCCATTTATTGATAAAGAGCTGTGCTTACTCACAGTCGAACCTCACTTACGAAGCTCAGTGATTGCATCACGCACACCAGTAACATCAACCGTGTACATGATATCTACCATGACATCGCTGCACATTTTAAGGGGTGTGGGACAACGCATCAACACAGACATAAGGGAACTTTTGGCCAATCAGTTCTAAGGTGCATCACCACAGAGGTGGTACAGTATTCAGTCAAGGTCCGTCTGTATAAATCCCTCCATTTGGCGGCCATCTTGGCAATGGCTCAAGGCAGCTATTCCGTAGCCTCAGCGAAAGCCGACTGTTGACGTCGTCAAACAGTCTGGCAAAAGCTAAGAGGTTCCGAATTAAAATTCAAATTGTGCTTTATTAGCATTACAATATAGTGTTGCAAAAGCATACAAATAACAAGACAAAAGTGCGCAGGATGAGTTCTGCGTCACCATTCAACTGTTTGTTGATTAGCAAAACCGTGAGCGAATCAAGCTAGAGGGGTTTTGCCCGACAATGTGCGGAGCCAAAATCTTTGAGTGGAAGTAAATAGGATGGCATCGCCAGGCTAGCTATTCCAGGTCCCATGAGCCGACTGGACGGGGAGACTTATGTACCCCATACTGGCTCTCCCTCCGAAGTTCACTGTTGTAGGGAAAACCCCACATACATTTATAAAATTGCGAACTCCCAAAGTACGTCCACAAGAACGGCCAAGTATGTTTATGGTCCATACAGGTATCCACCGGCACAAAGACAGCCTCGAAACTCTAACCTTTTCAGAGCAGGCTAGCTCCAACGCAAGGCACACAAGCCCAGCATGCGCGACCATTGCCTCATCAAGTTCACCTGTTTCCCTAGTCTCTCTCCACAGCTGGCTCTCCCCTTGACCCTCTGACCTATGACCCTTAAATAGGCCCCAGAGGTTAGTCAGCGCCCTCTTGTGGTGTGGATGTGTTAGTATAATGTCTAATCTAAGTGCATGTATGTCAATGTTTGTGAATGGGCAGCTGCAAGGCCAACTACAAGGGTCTTAAAGACTGGCTCCTAACCATTCAGTACCTCAGTTATTGGAGAGTGCTGTGGAATTTTAAGGTGACTCTTAACCTCTTAATATGTCTTCATATTGCAATCTTTCTGTCACGCAATGCTTAGGTTCATTTTATGGTGTCCTGTGGTGTGACTGCTCTTATAGGAGGAAAAAAAAGTTTTTTTATTAATGAAAACACATATTAAGATTAAACACAATATCATTATCAAGTTAGCATGAGCTCAGATGTCAGTCATGTATACAAAAGGATTAAAATGGCCATAATGCAGTGAATTCCCTGTGGTGTGACTCCATTTTCCTGCGGTGTGACATGCCTATGCTATGTGTTGATGCAGGACACATTTTCCCAAAAATGGCAAAAATAAGGTGAAATTCCACAGACCACTAAGTGCTTTATTTTTTTCTATTTTTTTCCAATTTTTATCCATCATTTTTTTCAGGAATTTGAAAAACTTATTATTTTTTTTGCGTTACGCCCTTAAACGTCAACCACCCCTTAACACTATTGATGACGTGTATTCGCAGTATACAGCTTGACTGCTGGTGAAAGGATTTTGTTAACTCTTTTAGAAAACCAAACCACAAAGCAATTTTAGTGTTTTTAAATCAATTTTGTCGTAGAAGTCCAAAAAGTCTTACTAGCCGCAAATCCTTTTAAACTTAAAATTAAGAGGGCAGTTTTTGAATATGTTTATGATGCCATTTGCGACACTCACATAATGTGTCAGTGAAAATTCAGCAAAATATTTTCACTCTCTCATCATCTCTCACAGACACCAGGGAGCTTTGACTTGCCACACGGGCAGTGTTGCCAGATTGGGCGGGTGCCCGCCCAATTGGGCTACTTGGGATGAGCGTCGGCGGGCAAAAACGGGGAAAATTGGCCATTTGGCGTTTTTTTAAGCCGTTTTGGGCCCATAGAAGTCAATGTAATTTGTTGAATTTGGGCGGAATTTAGCGCATTTTGGCGGTTTTTGAGAAGCTTTTGGGCGGGATTTGGTCACACACATCTGGCAACACTGCACACGGGTTGCACAGGCGTCTGCTGCTCTGTGACGCTGTTCCAGCACTGGCATGGTTGGATGACTGGCATGGTTGATTGGCCAGAGAGCTCCAGGGTCTCTCATTTGTCTAATTACTACAAGAAGATGTAGTGTAGTGAGGAGAGGTTCAGAAGCATAGTTAGGCCTACAGTATATCATTTGCCACAATCTTGTGCACATGGAAGGTCCTCCCTTTTCCCAAGTATACTGACAGCCTAACATCAGAAAGATGTTGGACATCCATTTTGAATTCGATATTACTTTAAAAAAAACCCTTAACTTTATGTCAAAGTGTGAATAAGTTCATTATTGATCGAGATCATCATTTGATGCCATAGAGGAGTGAGTGGGCAAGACGGTGACACAGTGAAGGGGGAGGTGTGGGTGGGGTGGGGCTTAACGTAACACAATATGGACGGAACGAGGGATTAAAAAAAAACAAAAAACTTTTTTTTAGAAATATGGTCAAACTTAACTTCAGTGGTTGCTGTAGTGCAAGTATTGCCAAGGATTTCCAAAGGCACACTGCTTGATTAAATTAAAAAGCCTTCAATGTGATGAGCCAATGCTTTGCAAAGACACTTGTTTGAAATATGTCAGCCCATCACATTAAAGGCTTTTTAGTGAGCAGTTTCCTTGAGCCAAAGAGCATGTCTGCTTTACAGAAAAGCGAGAGGCTGAACGCCTTAATGACCACCAATTTCTTAGTGTTTCAGTATCTTTCTATCTCAGATAGGCTATTGTTTTAAACTTTCATTCATGTCTTTTTAAACTTTCATTCAGGTTCACGTCCGCCTGCTATCAGACCTAATGGGCATTTGCACTAACGCAGTACGACACAACACCACATGCCCAGGATTTGTCATCTTCGGAAATTTAATTTGCCCATGGCAGGATAGGAATGGGGCTGCACTGGGTTCAGGGGGCGAGCAGAGCAGCGGGGCCGATGGGCCTGACAGCTTGAGCGTTCCCCAGGAGCCTAATGAGGAGGACCCAGGGACGGAGGTATAGGGAGGACGAGCAGGGCATTTTCCCCAGGGCCCAGGGCACTCTTGTATTGGTGATGGGGGCCCTATTGTGACCTTGGCAGGCCATATAGGGGGGGCGCTTTAATTGTTTTGCCCTGGGGCCCTGTGTGCAATTTATTCCGCCACTGGGAGGACCTGCTGCCCAGTGAACGGAACAGAGACAGACAGGCAGATTAGGCCTCTCTACATGCATGCACCTCTCCTCACCCAGGGCCAGGGTTGCCAGATGAGGCTGATGATTTGCAGCCCAAAAAATGCTCAAAACCCGCCTGGAAGCACCGAATCCCGCCCAATTCTTTTGATTTCTATGGCCAAAAATTGGGCAGGTTTTCCTGCAAAATGCCATTTTTACCCGCAGACGGCCATCCTCAGCAGCCCAATTGGGAGGGAAACCGCCCAATCTGGTAACTGGGCAGGGCTGGGCAGGCACCAAAAACACTAGATCGGGCTCATTCAGCCAAAACCGGTTCGCCAGGCACTGAGAAAGTCAAGACAATGAAGCCATTTTTAGTCATCTATTACAAGCTATTTTGACCACATCAACCAAAATGAACGTCTAAATCTGATTCTGAATTTTACATCTGAGGTCAGCTATGACAGCATGGTATAGGACTGATACCACTGCCCTGCCCTGTATGCCTTATGGCCAATCCAGCCATGACCTTACCCAGGGACCAAAAAAAAGAAACACCTGGGCATTTTGATCTTAAACTAGCCCCTCGCACTTACTATAAGCCATTTTCATACTACTGTATATACCGGTATCCTGCTCGACTCAGTCCACTGCCTCTATTGAATATGGATGGACCAATGGGGCACCGACCGCCTCTAAACCATGGGCCTGTCTGTCCCTAAGAAAAAACAAACAAATAAACAAACAAAAAATACCAACAGTATCGCCCACCAGGAAAATGCCCTGTATGCCAGATGACCAGTTCAGCCCTGACCTCACCTCCTAGCCCTCCTTTCTATCACTCTCTTTTTTAATCCCTCATTCACCCTCTCTGTATTTCTCTATCACTCCACATTGCCTTCTTAACTATCTACCATCATGCCCCTCTCTGTTGTTATTGCTCTCATTATTTTTCTATTCCCTCCTTTCTTTCGTCTCTGGCACTCATTTTTCTCTCATCCTGTGCCCCCCTCCCATTTTTGGGTTGGAGTCAATAGCAACCGCCTGGACCAGCTCACACAGTACGCACACACACACACACTCTCTCTCCCCCCCCCCATGTCATCCCACCTCATGCCTAACACTCTCACCTACCCCGTGCCATCACCTACCCCTACCCCATGTTCACGCGTAACAGTCTCATGCCATCCCATCCCCCAACCCATGTCAACCCCCACCCCATGCCCAACTGACCATCACTCTCACCCACCCCATGTCCAACTGACTGACCATCACTCTCACCTACCCCATGCCATACCCCATCCCACTCCCATCACTCTCACCCAGCCCATGCCCAAGGCCTCATGCCATCAGGTTATTACTGAAGGTGGTTCCACAGAATGGACACATACGCACACACAAAGACCACATGTGCATGCATGCGCGCACACACACACACACACACACACAAACACACACACACACACACACACACACACACCCACACCCACACACACACACACACTGGGACTTGTATCGCTGCCAGCACCATTAAGTTATTTAGGCTTCTTGCAGTTGCCATTTTCATTTCTACCTCTTGTTTTCTCCCTTCTCCTTGTTCTGAGAGGTATACTGAGAAGCTGGCTCAGGAGTAAACCAGGTTAAGTTAAGAGGTAAATCATCTAATAGAAGAGCCTGGAGTCCTTATTTTCTTAAGAAATCATCTAACAGAAGAGCCTCAATGAGGACCCCCAGGCTCTTCTATTAGATGATTTACCTCATCTCACTTACCTCGCCTTAACTCAGTGGTTCTCAAACTTTTCCCATCATTCCCCCCTTTGGAGGGTCTGGATGCTTCCGAGCCCCCCCAAACAACAGCAGTACTCATGCAGACTGATTTTACGATCGCTGCGCTGCGCAGAATCAAAGGAAAGGTGACTGGTGAGATAAAACAAAGAGGGATGTGTGTTCATTTCCTATGCTATTCAAATTTATGACAATTTATAAAATAATATTGGTGAGGGCTTAAAATGTATTGCTTGGAGAGACAGGAAATAATTTCCTTGGGGGAAAAAAAAACAAAAATCAGATGTCACACGCCCCCCCTGCGATGCCTCTACCCCCCCCCCAGGGGGCCTTGCGCCCCACTTTGAGAAACACTGCCTTAACTTAACCTGGTTTACTCTTGATCCAGCTTATACGTATAGGCCCCTTGTCTGTTCCTGAGGTCATCTGCATGCACAGTAAAGCTAGATTTATGCGGCTGACCCGGGTTCGATTCCCAGCCCAGGTCCTTTGCCAACCCTTCCCCATCTCTCTCCCCATTCCCTTCCTGTCCACCTCTCACTCTGTCCTGTTGAATAAAGTTGAAAAAGACAAAAAAAAAAAATATTTATAAAAAAGAAAAGAAAAAGAAAAACACTGGTCGAGGGTGTAGCTTTTATCATTTCTCAGCAAAAAAAAGAAGTACATTCTGCATCTTTCAATGTAAGTAAAGCAAGTGCACCAACTAAACACATCTTTGGAATTCTGGATCTGCTATTTTGTATCGTCTATTAAACCAGAAGTAATCTTGGTCCAAATTTGTTGTGCTGATGAGAATAGACGTGTACAAATGTGTGTGTATTTCAGTGTTGTCAGATAAAAAACATTACCAAAACCTCTAAATTATCATTGGGAATGATTGTACACAAACCAAATGCAATTGTTTTAAAGCAACGGAATGGAATTGTGATTTTTTTTCACATTACTGATAATACAGAAGACAAAATTTTGGTATAAATGCGATAATTATCATACATCTGGCAACACTAATTTATTCGTGCATGATGTGTGCTGGTACCAGCAGGTAGTGTGCTTACTGTGAGTGGAAGTGTGTTTTATGTCTTTCCTATAGACACTGCCACCCCCCACTGTGTGCATAAGCGCACACACACACACACACACACACACACACACACACACACACACACACACACACACACACGCGCGCGCACACAGATCAAGCAATGCTTCAGATACTGTGTGCTGTGTTGAATGATCAGGGTTGCCAAATGAGATTTCCAACCCAAACAAATGCTCAAAACCCACCTGGGAGCACTAATCCCGCCCAATTTGATCTAAATTCCATCGATTTCTATGTTCATAAATCAGAAAAAAAACCACCCAAATGCCCTTTTTTTACCCGCAGAAGGCCATCCTAAGCAGCAGCTCAATAGGGAGGGAAACCGCCCAATCTGGCAACACTGATGAACGGTTAGCCAGGCAGGCGTTCTGTTGAGGAAGTGCATGTGGACCTGGAGGAAGCCCCTGCCAGTATCCGCCCTCCATCAGACCCGCATGGAAGAGGAAAAAAGGCCGCTAATGTAAACACAGAGCTGGCTGTAAAGCAGCGTGCCACAGCCCCAACACAATGTAGAGAGTATTTACTTTCTCTGCCCTCGTGGATGGCCTAACATAGAGCTTTGCTTTTGTTTGCGATGACATCATGCGGACGGACGGGAGACGGGAGCCTGCAGATGTTTTGCCCCACTTTCATGTCTGTTGGCAGGGTTGCCAGATGAGACGGAAGATTTCTAGCCCAAACAAAATCCTCAAAACCCACCTGGAAGCACTAAATTACTAATTCTCTTGATTTCTATGGCCATAGGTTTGCAAAAAAACCCGCCCAAATGCCCTTTTTTTAAAACTCATTTTTACCTGCAGACGGACATCACAATTGGCCGCCAACACAGTCAGTCTTGTTAGGCTGTGGAAGTGTATGAGTGGAGACATGTAGGACAAGTGCCCCCCCAGTCTAGTAAAATAGATGTACCCTACCAGAGGCAGAGACTCTCCTAGCCTGGGCTGCGTTTCCCAAAAACTCTTAACTAGTACTAAGGTATTTAAGTATGAGGTGCCCCATAGGCAATATGTATATCAGGAATAAGTCTCACATCATCACTAAAAGTTTATACATACACATTTTTTTTTACCTTGCACATGCACTTTGTGCAAGCATTTTATTGGCATGTACGAGAAAAAAAATATTGTATGTAGGCCTACAAAATTATTGTATTTATCATAAACCTTTAGTGAGATGAGATTGCCTTGGGGCACCTCATACTTAGGTATTACTTAAAGTGAAAGCAGGGACGTGAAAGCCCAACTGGGAAACTCCAACTAGCATTGTCATTGTGACACAGCACTCCACACAGGTGCACACTGCACACAACAAAATTGCATTTATGCCTCACCCATTCAAGGGGGCAGCCCCAAATGGCACCCGAAAGGGAGCAGTGCGGTGGGACGGTACCATGCTCAGGGTACCTCAGTCATGGAGGAGAATAAGGGAGAGCACTGGTTTATTACTCCCCCAACCAACCTGGCGGGTCGGGAGTCAAATCAGCAACCTTTGGGCTATCTGACGCCCTAACCATGACCGCCTTTAGCCATGACTGCCCAACTTAACACTAAAGAGTTTCTGGAAAACTGAGTCCTAGTCTAGCACTGCACCGGTGGAGGTCAGACTCATAAGGACGGCACATATGTCCTTTCCTCACAATGCTCTGTCTGTGGGACAAAATGTTTTTTCTACTTGAATACGAGTGTCGTTATGGAGGGCCAACAGGGTGACGGTCCTCGTTATTACGTGCCATTACATCGTGCTATTTTATGGTTGAGGAAAAGAAAATCCTCAACTTATCAGAGTGTGCAAATGACAAAAATGACATTGACAAATTTTAATGGGTAGAGATGAGAAAATTGGACATCTACAGTAGTTGTAGTTGTGGCAGAGCAGAGGGTTCAGATGGCTGCCACTTTAATTCCAAGCTCACCCCCGACTGGAAGTCACCAAACTTCACATTGTTTCAGGAACTGTAACCAATACTCTGCCTAAGTAACTGAATCGCTGCTTAGGAGAAAAAAACTTCAAAGATACGTGTAAGCCAAAGTGAGGACATGGTGAAGGGTTTAGTTTTCAAAACTAAAATTAGCCTACTCTATCAAAACATGTTTCAATCTCAATGAAACAACACAAAATGCACAGATTTACTCAGCTCTGTTTTGAAGTTGTTGCCAAAGCAAAACAAAAAAAAACCCCAATGTACTGTACTAATGTATTAAGTAAGCCGTTGGTTACATGTATGTGGATATTCTTATGAATTGATATTTGTTATACTGCTATACCCTACAATGACATCACAGAGCATTTTGGTCATTACCATTTTGTTAACAGGAACTCTGAAAGGGATCATGGAGACATGATAATATTGACAATATTGATATCAAAATGACCTTTGACCCTAATTTCGCAATTACTGTACTCGGCCCTTGATATATTTCTATAATGTAGAAAAAATAAGTAGTCGTGCAAAGGCATTGTGACATGGATGCATATACAAGTAGAAAGAATAAGGTTACAGTGTGTCACAGAAGCAAGTACGCTCCTCACGTTTCTACATATTTGTAAGTTTATCTTGTCATGAGGGCACAATAAAAAGTAACGAGTCTACAACTTATGTGACCATTTAAATGTATTGTTCACACGAGTAATTCAGAATACAGCCATAATGTGTCAAATGTGAATACAACCCTATGTTGAAATTGTATAGAGAGGCCCTGCCGTGGGCAACCGGTTGGGTACTTGTCTGCCAGGCAACTGACCCGGGTTCAATTCCCAGCCCGGGTCCTTTACCGACCCCTCCCCATCTCTCTCCCCATTCACTTCCTGTCCACCTCTCAAACTATCCTATCATCAATAAAGTCGTAAAAGATCAAAAAAATATCTTAACAAAAAAAAGAAATTCAATAGAGAGAATCATGATCTTCTGTAAACTCGTCAAAGAAAAAAAGGTGACAGTGTAGAGCGGTTGTTCTATTTCTATTCACGTGAATGACCTAATTGGCCGGGAAAAAGGTGACTGTCACCATAAGGTGACGAGTTTGCAGGTAATAGTCACAGTACATGTTGTGTTGACATACACTTTTGTTGTTTAAATCCAAACTTATATAAGCTGTACACTCATTGTGCCAAAGTGAAATTTCTTTAATGATGTCCCATGAAAAGACATTACATATAGTACTTAAAAAAATCTACAGAAAGTGAGTGGTGTGCTCACTTCTGTGAGACACTGCATGGCTACGGTGAGAAATGTGGAGGCAATCACAGCTCCACCCTGTGGGTAACTCAGAGACTGCAGTTGATTTTCACACCAGTCAGGGATACATTGTTGGGGGATAGTACCACAGACCTTACATGTCCCCGGCGCAAAAAAAGACAAGAAAGAAAAGGGATTGCGATAAAAGAACCCATTTCTTGCACCAGCAACTAAATACAAAACCAATTAATTAATCACATTTAGAAGAGACATAATCAGTACAACACACACAAGTGGAGACTGGATAGTATACTGGCCAAGCTGGCTTAATGTATTAACTCTTAATCAGTCAAAACTGAATTCAAATAATCACTGCAAGGCATTTATTTCATCATAACTTTCTAAAAAGTGACATTTGTGTGTCAGCACTTTACAGCACACAAGTGTACAATGCACGCAACAAAATTGCATTTATGCACCCGTGCACAGGGCAGCCTCCAATGGCGCCTCAAGGGAGCAGTCTGGCGGGATGGTACCATGCTCAAGGTATCTCAGTCATGGAGGAGGATGGGGGAGAGTACTGGATAATTACTCCCCCCATCAACCTGGTGGGTCAGGAGTCGAACCGGCAACTTTTGGGCTACAAGTCTGACGCTCTAATCACTTACCCATGACTGCACCATGTCTGTGTGTGTGTGTGTGTGTGTGTGTGTGTGTGTGTGTGTGTGTGTGTGTGTGTGTGTGTGTGTGTGTGTGAGTGTGAGTGTGAGTGTGTGAGTGAGTGTGAGTGTGTGAGTGAGTGAGTGAGTGAGTGAGTGAGTGAGTGAGTGAGTGAGTGAGTGAGTGAGTGAGAGAGAGAGAGAGAGAGAGAGAAAGAGAGAACCATGTAATATGAACAAATGGATTTATTCTGCAAAATCTTTTTTTTTTGTCTCCAGTGCAAGTATGCTTCCTGGACCTCAAATCAATTTGAAGTAGCCTACTAAACAAAAAGACACCTGTTACCACCAATTTCTGTGCTGCTGTACTGAACACTTTCCTGTCACATTGAGGGCTGGTGGTGCTGGTTACTGACTACAGGTATACAAGACAACAAGTAGGCCTATAGGTATGTTCTCAAAAAGAGCCTCAGTCTGCCTGCTGCATTGGCAGCTGAAGTATCCAACAGAGGGATTCACCCTGCCACTGCCACTGCGGGGGATTTGCCCACCATGATTAGTCAGGAACAAGAGAGCTTCCTTGGAATCCATGTCCATTTCCTATGGCAAGCAGGATGAGGCTTTCCCTACTCCGGCTATTTCCCCCTCCCATATCCTGCGCCCACCCTTTCCCAGGCTGCTTTAACCATTTAATCGCGAAAAGAAAACATACAAAGTATGGAAAGGGGAAGCGACATGGTAGACTGATTAAGGGCCCAATCCACAAACTTGCCCAAAGTGTGCCCACCAAGTTTTAATTTTCGTCTACTCATGACTTTTTAAGTCCTCTGATCTTTGATCCTAGTGGGCCCTGTTACTGTCTGGAACTTCATGGGGGATTTTTTTTTTTGCTGCTGAAGGCCCATTCAAACCCTATAGTGAGATATGGAGTCAGACCACACAACGTGGTTCCAGTGATCCATATCCTTGATCTGTCCATCTCTGCTTTAGATGGTGTCAAGCATGTGTGGTGGTAAACATTCAATTGAGTTTTTAAAAAGTATCGTCGGTTAAGTCAAGCATGTCGTGGGACTGACATGGTTTGGGGATGCATGAACACAGTCAACATTGGAAATCTGAATTTCACCTGCAAGAAACATGTCAACATCCACTAGTGTGACTACTGACGCACATCATGATACTCTCCATAGGATTTCATTCAAATCTCATACCCATAGCCAGGTGCAGACTCAAAATGTAAAAGTTCAATGTAAGGCAAGGTTGCAACCCACACTGATGACCTCGCTTTTAATGCCTTTTCATTTTGAGACGTTTCGGGCCAACATGGCCCCTTCTCAGACACTAGGCCTACAGGATTTTAACCTGGGGTGTAGGCCTATACTCACTTTTGTTTTCAAACGGTAATGACTGTATTTAGATTTTTTGTGAGTGAACAACAAATGTAAGCGGTTAGGCCTATATTGTTAACAGGTCACTAATCATTGTGTCGAAGTGAAATTTCTTTAATGTTGTCTTCTGAAAAGATATAGGCCTATTTAAACCTAGGACAATGGACATTTTCAAAATGAACACCAAATGAAATAGGGTCAGCATGTAGGCCTACAACAGGAATCGTACAGCGGATGAGTGAATCCATTGTGCACTTTGTAGTAGGCCTAGCCTAAAAGCATGAAAATTGTTCTTGATATGCTGTTTAGCATTAGTTGTGCAATTGACTGCCCCAACAGTATATTGTTTTAAAAAGAAATTAAAAACAGCGTTATTCTCATCGGCCTATGGTGATAGGCTACACACTATAACACAATATTGTTTTTTTTCCTTCTCTTCTTACCCACATTGAATGACATGTATGTAAACCTTTGATCATGTGCTAAATAAATATTTTTGATTGATTGATTGAAGTACTGTAAGTAAAAAAAACCTTCTCCCCCCGCAACATGGGGGTGAAATGAAATGCCATCAACTTCACCTTTCATGTGATGCATAGACTACCGTCGACTTTTTGACTGATCCAAAATGGCGGCAGTGTTTACACAGGAGTCCTTTGCTGTTGGCGCCTTTCTGGCCAACATGATATCACATAAATAGAGGGGCAGGCTAAATCACTGCCTGTACTTTTAACAAAATATAATGCTACAAAATACCACGTAAGCGGGGCTAATGCTGCTATGTAACTTACTGCTCCATGAAACTATACAAGAATGTGTAAGGCCACATAATACTTTGACTGACAATGCAAAATATTATGATATTACTGTCTGGCAATCACTACGACTGCATGTTTGGATTAGAGCGCGCGACCCACCTGTTGTCTTTCCAGGGTTTGTGTTGATGCTGCTCATCCACCAGTCAATTTCAAACTGTATTCTTTAGTTTGCTTTGAAAACAACGCGAATGTACATGCCAATTATTATGTTAGCAAATGCAAACCGCTCGTCGTGATGTTAAATATCCGGAAGAAGAAAACGCAGTCTGTTTGCAAGGAGGACCCTCTGTCTGGTGAAGAAATAAATGCTAAACTGACTTTGTTATGGCAGATAGTAACATCGTGCTATGGTCCGCGTGGAAGACTAAAGCATGTTCACAACAACTTGGGGAATCACATCCAGACCACCTCGACATCTGCTGTGCTTTTTAAAACTATCCAGACCTCCGAACCGTTGCTGAAGCTACTGGTCGCTTCCTTGCAGAATCACACACAGCGTTACAGTGACTGTGGGCTCTTTGCAGCTATTCTCTGTCTTGGACTTGTAGAAGGCGCTAAACAACTTATTAATCACAACGCCGCAGAGGTGATATCAGTCTACAAACACATACAGAAGCTATGCAATGCATACCTCATGGGGAACGAGTGCAAGTGTAAAATCGCAATTGATTTCAGTAGCTGTCAGGAACTTCTGGTCGTAGCTCGGAGTGTTATTACAAGCAAGCCAGCTTGTGGTCTGAATGCTGCTGAGACACTCCATATCAGCACTATGGTCACGAAGGCCTTCTTGCAAACCATTCCGACTAGTTCCTCAGACAGTGTGCACCTGGGTAAGACAGTAATGGTTGCTTTGGAAGGAGAGGCGGTGCAGAAATCTGCAGTTCTTCCAGGGGTTCTCATAGACATGCCTGACTCTTTTCCACCAGACACGGTGGTGGAGCAATATGCCGCAACTCCCTGTAGAGTAGCTGTGTTCAATGCCTCGCTGTCAGGAGACTTGTCAGAGGTCGGCGAGGCTGTCATGGAGATCCACCACCGTGGCTCTGATGTAGAGGCGGGTATCCTGGACACGCTTTTGGAGCTGGGTGAACAGATGAGGAGAGATGGGGTGAAGCTGTTCATGTGCCAACGGGTGATCCATCCAGTCCTGCAGCAGTACCTGAGGGAACATGGTATTGTGGTGGTGGAGAGGTTTGGCATTGCCCTCCTGGATCCAATCATATCCGCAACAGGTCATTTGAATCCACATGTTAAATCAACACGCACTGCTTTTAATGAGCCTCTGTACACACACACTCCACAAATGTAATGTTAGTCATTAGAAAAGGAAACTTTTATTGCCTACATAAAAACTGTGCTGTATGAGACACTGCACACTCCAAGGTTTGCAAACAGACTTGTAATGATGACAAAAATCTGTACAATGTCACTCTGAAAGGCTTAAGTTAATAGTCTCCCTACCCTTCCAGCCATGGCTGAAGTGCCCTTGAGCAAGGCACCTCACCCCACAATGCTCCAGGGACTGTAACCAATAACCTGTATCTAAATACTTTAAGTCACTTTGGATAAAGGTGTCAGCTAAGTGTAACGTAATGCAATGTTATTCTTGTCATTGCCTCTTTGTGATAGGTGCCCAGGCCATGGCGACAGTTGGCACTCCATTTCCCCCAGAGGCCTACGGACAGGTGGACACACTGCGGAGAGAGTGTTTTGGAAACAGACCAATGCTTCACCTACTGCCCAGTGGGAGCCCTGCGGTCTGCACCATGGTCTTGTGTCACAGGAACGAGACCGTGCTGAATGAACTCAAGGTACTATAGTGTAAAGTCTCAATCCCAATCCCCAGTTCATCAAATAAATCACAGTGAGGGACAGCTTTGGTGTGCAGATACCTTTTTGAAAAGTCTCAATGGGGTCATTTCACGTGAAATCAGACGCTTTGGGACCCGACCGATCCGGATTTCAATCATACTTGGTGTGCCTTTTTAGTAGCAAGGTAGCACCCCAGAACTGCATTGGTTTGAATCTGACACTAATATTAAGGGAGAAACAGACTAGGAAAGGTTCACATTTTAGGGTAGGACACTATACATTCAGCCTTGAATATATCAGTCAGTGTTAGTCACAAAAAGATGCCTGTGGTATTGTTTGAAAGCTCTTTTCTGGCTCTACATATTACACAATCAGCTTGGAATACAACAACTCTCAGAATATGAATTATGATAAATTGAAAAATTAAAAATTGAATATCTAAAAAAAATATATTTTAAAATGGCCAGTTCCTTGTCCAGACGTAGCCGGCAATGTCATTAGCAACACCTCAAATGCTGGTGTTCGGTTCTTTATTCATTTCAGAGAGAATTTGACTCACAAATATGGCATCATACAGACCACTTACTAATAATATGGTAATACCATAGTAGCATCACATGACAAAACAAAAACAAAACAAAAATGGTCAGTTTACATGGTCCCAGGTTTCAGAAACTAAGGCAGATGTCCATTTATACACACCAAATGATGATATGTGAATGTTTGAACATTCCTTTTCTGTGTACCTGTGTCATCTTCCCTTTACCGTACTTTAAAGAGATAATCAATGGCTACACTCTCATTTTGTACTCTACCAGTGCATTTGAAGCAGCAGCTGTGTCTTTTGTAGATAATGTATAAGTACGTCCCGTTGCAGTTACAGGTTCCACTACCAGAAGCACATCCTGATGATCCATGACAAGTCTATCTGGTCTGAAGGGAAAAGTGAAGGATGGAGATGGTCCATGAGGATGCAGGAAGTTCAGTTTCACCTCTCCAGTGCTCAGCATACATTCCTCAACACATGCTAGCCACCAGTTGCCATCATATACAGCTACAACATACCCTTTGATGCTTGAAAATGTAACACATTCCTTTACTGAGCTCACTCTTTCAACTCCTTCTCTGAATGCGGAAAATGGCCTAATGTCCATTGACAATGGGCAGAAGCTGTGTAGTTTTTGAGTACCTGGAATAGTTCTTGCAGATTCAAACCTCTTCAACAGGTTCTCAGCTTCATGATGGTGCATCTCACTCAAGAACATCCATTGCCAGTTTGCCACAACAGAGATGTACCATCATGAAGCTGAGAACCTGTTGAAAAGGTTGGAATCTGCAAGAACTATTCCAGGTACTCAAAAACTACACAGCTTCTGCCCATTGTCAATGGACACAGTGGAAGTTAGGCCATTTTCAGCATTCAGAGAAGGCAGAGTTGAAAGAGTGAGCTCAGTAAAGGAATGTGTTACATTTTCAAGCATCAAAGGGTATGCTGTAGCTGTATATGATGGCAACTGGTGGCTAGCATGTGTTGAGGAATGTATGCCGAGCACTGGAGAGGTGAAACTGAACTTCCTGCATCCTCATGGACCATCTCCATCCTTCACTTTTCCCTTCAGACCAGATAGACTTGTCATGGATCATCAGGATGTGCTTCTGGTAGTGGAACCTGTAACTGCAACGGGACGTACTTATACATTATCTACAAAAGACACAGCTGCTGCTTCAAATGCACTGGTAGAGTACAAAATGAGAGTGTAGCCATTGATTATCTCTTTAAAGTACGGTAAAGGGAAGATGACACAGGTACACAGAGAAGGAATGTTCAAACATTCACATATCATCATTTGGTGTGTATAAATGGACATCTGCCTTAGTTTCTGAAACCTGGGACCATGGAAACTGACCATTTTTGTTTTGTCATGTGATGCTACTATGGTATTACCATATTATTAGTAAGTGGTCTGTATGATGCCATATTTGTGAGTCAAATTCTCTCTGAAATGAATAAAGAACCGAACACCAGCATTTGAGGTGTTGCTAATGACATTGCCGGCTACGTTTGGACAAGGAACTGGCCATTTTAAAATATATTTTTTTTAGATATTCAATTTTTAATTTTTCAATTTATCATAATTCATATTCTGAGAGTTGTTGTATTCCAAGCTGATTGTGTAATATGTAGAGCCAGAAAAGAGCTTTCAAATAACACCACAGGCATCTTTTTGTGACTAACACTGACTGATATAGGCTAGGCCTATTCAAGGCTGAATGTATAGTGTCCTACCCTCACATGTGAACCTTTCCTAGTCTGTTTCTCCCTTAATATTAGTGTCAGATTCAAACCAATGCAGTTCTGGGGTGCTACCTTGCTACTAAAAAGGCACACCAAGTATGATTGAAATCCGGGTCGGTCGGGTCCCAAAGTGTCTGATTTCACGTGAAATGACCCAATGCAAGCCATACAGTAATTAAAATAATAAAACACATCTATCCAAATGCAATGCATTGATACACAGTTATGAATATCATGCAACCAAAGGCTCTATCAGTGAAAATAGAGTATTTGTATTCTAGTCTGTTGGCTATACTGCCGTGATAAAGTTTAGGTACCTTTGATATTCCATGGTTTCTTTTTCTGTCTGTGGAAAGAATGCATAAGTGATATATAGGCCAGAATGGGCCAAAATTGCAAACATCCAAAATTTCAAAAACCCAGTAAATAGTCCGGTACATACCAGCTAAACATTTTATGGTGGCACAGGAATGGTTTGAATAATAATGATTGTTTTCTTTTGTCTGTAAATGTCAGCTGACGTGTGAGAAGGCACTGCATGTGCTGCAGCTGACCCTGAAGGAACCCTATGCTCTGCTGGGGGGCGGCTGCACAGAAACACACCTCGCCGCCTACATCCGCCAAACGGTTTGTGCACTCATTACTCATGATTCACTTCCTGTGAGGTGGTGTAACCTCCAGACCTATTGTAATTCGTTTATTCATGGCTCCCTCATCATATTGTTTTTTTTCCCTCATGTATTTTGCTAAACATTTGATTAGTATCATGTAACTAACTTGTTTTAAAAAGCAGCCCACTCTTGATACGCCCTGAAAAGGCTATATAGGCTGAAATGCATAGACATTGTAACAAAAAAAGAAAAACCCTATAGAGTCTTCACTACTAATTCTATGACATGGCGTGACATTACAGAAGGCTTGTTCATGAGTTATGAAGGACTTATAACTGCTGAGATTTGTTTAACAAAACATTCTCTAGTAAAAACGAACTGACTAGAATTATCTAAAATATATCTGGTAACTTAAAAGTATATTTGAAAAGTATTTTAAAAAAAACCTACCTCTTGGACTTATAGCTTGCAAAATGCATGCAACTTACATTTTGAACAGAAGATTACGTGATGCCATGTCCATGTGTGATAGAACCTGATATTCTATGCTGATGGTGGCCCAATATTCTATTCTATGTGGGTGGACTTGCGTAGTTAATTTAAGACTCTCAAAAAATATACTTTGTGTTTTGTGTTTTTTTTCCATGTCCCCATAGATTCCGAAGACTTTGGGGATTTCAGGCACAGTGGGCTGTTCACCCTCAGACCTCCAGCTAGGGGCAGAGGCCTTCTGTCATGCACTGGAAGCTGTAGTAACGACACTTCAGCGTAATGTCGGACTATCCACAATTGACCATATGCCAACTGATCATGTGCCCTATGCCTCATCATCGTCCTCAGCTGAAGAAACGAATGCCGGCCAACCTGAGTCGTGCGGTTGTGGCCACTTCAACTCAAGACACCTTGAATTCTGTTCAGTACCTCCAGCACACTCAGCCTTCAACATTTCTGTGTTAGACTCCTTTCTGGCCAAAGTCAATGCTCTGAATGTGGCTGTGGAGATGGCCAGTCTCCTCCTGGACATTAAGTACATTATAAACGATGTGAACTGATTGATGGGGATGCTATTCAATCCAATACATCAACTTACACTGGAAAGATTTTTCACCCATTTGAGTATATCTTTACTGTTAAGGGAAGTACTGTATTTATTTATTTGTGTATTTATTATTGATTGTGCTATTTACATGCACAATTCAACTTTATTCGCTTTGTAGACAGACACACAGGAACATTCCATGTGGGACTACGGACTAAGGACATCATTAATGCACATTTTGCACTACTTGCAATAGCCAGACTTGCACTCACAAGATCTGAAGATATAACTTGCTTTCGCAAGACACAGCATCCTAGATGTCCTTGTCTCTTTTAACCGATCTCAGTTTTCAATCAGTAATTTTGTTCAGTTTGCAGTTGACAATGGCTTCCAGCCCAAAATGTCACCAAAAGGTGAGAGCCACATTTAATCAGTGAAAACCTGTCAAAAAAGGCAAGCGACACTACCTGTCACTGCTTGCTTTTTCCTCATTTCAAAAAACGCTTGTTAAATGCCCAAGCCATTCTTTATACCTCAGCCTCCAAAGCACATAAAATCTTACCATGAAATTTGACCATTTTTCCAATATGCATACTCCCATCCTCGGCCTGTGCTTGTGACCTCGCGTTTCGCTCATGCCCCGCCTCTGTGGAGAGAACAAAGGCCGTTTCCCAATGTCTAGTGTGTGTCCTTTGAAGTGTATCAGCCTTCGTAATCACGGCCAGTGATTGGATACTCTTTGGTGAACTTTGAGGAGTATCCATCAATCACTGGGTGTGACTTATTAGGCTGACACACTTCCAAGGCTCATACACTTGACATTGGAAAATAAAGAAAGTTTCCCCGCTGTCACCATAGCCACAACTTCATTCACCATCCCGATTGCAAATGAGAAAATATTGCGAGATTATGAGTGAGTTACAATATGCGACCTTGCCACCTCCACTTATGCTTGTCTCCTCGTAACAGGAAGTAATATGTCATGATGACATCTATGACAACAGCATTACATTTCAATATCTTGCAAAAGCTCAATTGTTAAGTCTTTTTCTCATTTGCAATTGGGATGGTGAATGAAAAACAGTCCCTCAAAAGTTGTTGCGGCTAGGCTGACCGCTGAGAAACTTTATCATTTTCTCCACGGAGGAGGGGCCAGGAGGCGGGCCGAGGAGACAAGCACAAGTGGAGGTTGTAACGCACTCATTGAAATACTCTTCTGTCGCCAGTGACGTCCTCTGGAGGCCACAAGGGTAAAGGAGCAAGGGAGGACGGGAGTTAGGATAGTGGATAGCTCTCACGCTAGGACACTGGGCTGCTATGCAGGTGACCCGGGTTCAATGCCGGCCCGGGTCCTTTGCCGAACTTTCCCCATCTCTCTCTCTCCCCACTTGTTTTCTGTCCAATCATAAATAAAGTAATAAAAGAAAAAAAAATGATGTAAAGAACCCCATGAGATGGTCCTGTTCAATCACACCTACTGAATCTCTCCATCCGGCCCTCCTCTGCCTCACCTCAGTGTCCTCATTAGAGTGCCACCAGAGCGGCCCTACTATGGCTCTAAAGCAGGGGTGGGGAACTTTTTTCATTCAAGGGGCCACTTCAAATTCCTCCAAGGGCCGTACTATGAAGTCCACCGATCGCCGTACTATAAACACAAACCAGGATTTCCCCCTGCACTTTAGGCCTATATGAAAGGCAATCACCTTAAAAACAGAACCCACCCTCTCTAGGTCCCCTGAATATAGCAAAATTGTAATGTAAATTTAATTTCTAAGATTCCTTTACAAAATATATTTCATGTGAAGATGCATAACATTGAAATTATTTCGGGGGGCGGATAAAATGGCCTCAAGGGCCCCAAACGGCCCTCGAGACATAGGTTCCCCACCCCTGCACTAAAGGTAGGGCACTGGACTGCCACAGCGGCAACCCAGTTTCGATTCCGACTAGGACTTGCTACCTGTCCTCAATGAAGTCGAAAGAGACCAAACATTTTTTTTAAGAGTGCCACAACAACAACAGTTGTGTGGTCAGTTTCTAGATTTCTAGATATTTCTGAAAAGTGTGCAGGGAGTATGAAAAATCTGTTTGCATGTGCTTGAGATGTGTAGCTAGGTATTTTGACAGAGGTCTAGAAACAACGGTCTGTCTCTCAATCAGGCATCTTTTATGGTATGAAATTCGTGGGATTGGGACACTTCTACCCAGTCAAGGTATCCTATTTTGCACATCAGATGAGCAGCACATCAAACAATCTGATAAGACAGTATTTCAACAGCCTCAAATTCCCCCTTGCCTGGCAATGACATCAGTGCAGGGTTGCGTGTACTCATTTTCATTTGCGCCATTTATGAACCTTTTCACCCCAATTGCTTATCCAGCTACATACTCATATTTACCTACATGCATGTGTCACACATATTCACCCATGTATCTGAATAGAAGCAGTGTCTCTTGCAAATTGAGTAGTTGTGGTACCAGTGAATATAAATACATAATCATTCACATCATATGGTGTACAAACAGAGCGCCATTTCCTTAACATCTTGGGAGTTATTTTCAGTCAGCTCCCAAGATAAAAATGACACTGACCCTAAATAATTCAACGCAGCATAAAATGTGGGATTTTGTCTTTGAGGGTACATTCATCTCACAAAGGCACCCTACAGTATAACAGCAACAGTATACAGTATGACAGTGATTCTCAAACTGTGGACTGGAGCCCACTGGTGGGCCCTGAAGGTATTCCAAGTGGGCCTTGAAATAATTTTCTAAAACTCCTAACTTAGTATATTTTTCAGTGTGTTGATCTAGATTTATTTGAGTTTTATTGTTTGGGGTTAGAGGAGGGCCCTGAAATTTTTTGAAAATTTTAAGTGGGCCCCAAGTTGGCAGCCCTGCAGTAGGACACTTGACACCAGACCGTTGGTGGGGGACAGAACACAAACACACACCAGGCAGATCAGTTTGAACTTATTTTACTCTGATTTTTTTGTTTGTTTGTTTCTTTGTAACATTGGGTTTGACCCTTGAGTCATATCTGGCAAGCATCCAGTGATGCTTCAATGTAACCTGAGATTAAAATAAAAATAATAATCAAGTTCCATTCAGAGAGTCAGTTCGCTCTTGACATTTGATGTGTGACAACGCTTACATTTAAAACAAAACATTACAGACTGAAATATAACATTGACAATGGGGGGAAAAAATGAAAAATAATTACAACAAGTGAGGGGGAAATCATCTAGACCCGGGTGGGTGGGGAGTGTATTTCCTAGAATAGCAGACAATGGACATGGATGCCGTCCTTCCTTGGAGAAAAAAAAAGACGGAGATCTTCAAAAACAAAACAGCTGGTCCTGCGCTGCAGAAGACTGATGGTTGGTGGACCGCACAAGAATCCTCCCCTGGCTGGCCTGCTTCATAAAGCAGGTGTGGTCAGGTTTGGATGGCGGTGCATGGTGTTGTTGAACACAGTATTACATTTAACAGAATTAAAAAATAATAATAACCCCTTGTAGTAACACAGCAATGTAACAGTGACCCAAGGCACATCTGCATGGTGTGAAGAACTGCCCCATTCCACAGAACACTTCGAAGTACACCCCCCACCCCCCCCTCTCTATTCGCCATGCTCCTTCATTCACTTAAAAGGGGGCTTCGTGTGATTGACAAGAGGTCACAAACACTGGATGAGAGAGGGTGTGTCTTTTTTTTTTGCATTGTGCTCATGTGGTAAAGTAAAGAAATTGTAAAATGCAAGAGGGTTTCACAACTAGCCTACATGAGAGCACAACTATTACTAAGTGTCCATAAGCTTTTTCTCCGCGTCTATTTTGTACGTGCCAACCAGCAAATATCCCTCCGCTACACAGAGCTTGTGGGAACTGTTGATGTGTCACTAAGACCAAACCAATCGAGGGGGCAATCTATAAGCGCCCCTTGCATCCAAGTACATCATCACACAAGCTACACGAAATCAGGGTAATAATACTACTAACAAATTGAACTAAAAAGGGATATGGTTAAATGCCAAGGAAAGAAGCAAACATGTATGAATTGAAAGGAAAGGGTCACCTTCTAATAGACTACTGGAAAAGCATAAAAACTTTTTTTTTTTTGGTTTTTATAGATCTATAGTATGCATGTTTGTCATACGGCTGCAGGTTAGTGAATTCGTAAGTGTGTAGCCCTTATAAAGCAATATCAAATAGCAGGCCTACACTGACAACACATGGCAGTAGCTACTTACTCTGCTACTCTCAAGGGATTTCATGGATATAGCTATAATCATGATGATAATAATAATAGACCACTTCTCTTTAAAATGTGACTAAGTGATATACTCCATACACCATTTTAATAGCATTTTTATGTTATGACAATATTACATAACTATAAAGAGTGCCGATGTAAATATTCCCATGTGGTGTGATAATCTCTTGAATTCCAATATTATAACTGAATGAGAGGGGCATCTAACAAATACGTTTAACCTTTAAACCTTCAAGATTTTCCTCCACAACTTCAAGTAAGCCCCGACCCGGTCGCTGAGAACAGAACACTATACCTTAAAATGCCTCATTCCAAATTTCAATATCAAGCAGTAATGTTAACACAGCCCTCTCTCCTTACCCAACTGAAAGCAACTGCTGACATATCCATGTGCGTATGGTATGGGGCTAGGAGGAGTTAGTTTCTAAATTGATACATATCAACTCTGCAAGTAAAAGGATTAAAAACTGCATTCAACGTCCGTGCCATTCTAATAAAAAAAAGGCAGGAGGTGGGTGGGGGGATGGTTGATGGGTGATGTGGGTTTATTGACTCAGACACACAGGGCTGGGACATGAGCTTAGGGACAGGGGGTTAGGTGATGGGGTGGGGTGGGGAGAAAGGCGGTGACTGGAGTCTGGGGACTGCGATGGCTTTTTGTCAAGGTCAATGACCTCAGTGAACAGTGAGGGCCCCAGCAGCGTAGCTCACGGAGCTGTCCGACCAGTTTCTGCACTGGCTCGACTGGGCATAGTTCAGGAAAGAGAAGTTCATATCCATACCACTGTTCTTCAGTTCAGCCACGGCCTGCGCAAATAATCCACCGTACACACACACACACACACACGCACACGCAAACACACACACACACAATAGCAGGTTAGACACAGTGCACAGAAAAAATAAACTACAAATCATTCTTCAATCATACTACTTCAATCATGTCAAGTGTCAAAGCAAATTAATTTGAGGCTCTCTCTTGAGCCTTAAATTAAAAAAAATAAAAGTAAACTTACGTTTAACAGCACTCCGATTGGATGACGACCACAAATAGTGTTATGATACTTCTTCAAGTAATTGCTAAAAGACATGGGATCCAACGTCTCTATGATGCCCATTCCCTGTGAAAGCAGACAGACAGCTCGTTAGTCCTTCCATTTTCTTTCACTGCCCAAAGTTTTTGTGTGTAGAAAGCATATACATTTTAAATTTAAATTTCAATGGTCAAAAAAGACTGGAGGAAAACTATCCATGGTCCAGGCACTTCAGTTAATTAATGTGTTGAAAAAACCAAACTTTATTAATTGGGTAAATGCATAAAAAAATCACCAACGCGCATCGGCCCTGCAGCCTTCATCAGGCCTGGACAAAGGATCTTTTTTGTGGTATTTTTGGTATTTGGTAGCCAATTATGATCATCTGGCAAATCAAATAATATAGTAAAAAAAAAAATACATATTCTAGTTCAGATATGATGGTGGCAACAACTCGCTCCCCAGCTGTGACAACATTCTTTAACCCATTGTGTCCTGGAGCGACATATACGCAGGTTCTTGAGATTTGAGCTGTTTTATTACAAATGTGGGTAAGTAAGAGCTGGAAAAAAAACACATTCTAGTGCAAAATGAAGGTTCTAGCTTTTAAATGCAAATTTAATGTTTTTATGTGCTTCGGAGGGTGAGATATTTAGGTTTTAATAGGGAGAAGGCAGCTTTTCCCAAAAAGGGCTTAGGCTAAAATGGGTTAAATGGAAGCATCATGTGCAAGAGAGAGGGCTTTGTCTAGATGAGGTGCTTAGGCAGGGTTACATCAGAGATCAAACTCTCATTGTTTTTCACTATTGAAAGACTGGAAAAAAACATAGACTGAATGAAAACTAATTACCATTTTGTCAAGATGTTCGATGGATCTATAAATCTCCCCTTGGCTTTCATCATAGTAAGTGTAACGGAACCGCTGACCTTAAAAACATCCAAATACAAAGAGGAATGTCAGTAGAAGGATCCATGTTTTTGTACCAATGTGACGAATGTGGTAAGGAAAGGAAGACATGAGAAAGTGATAGGCAAAGAAGGTAAAAAAAACCAAAAAAACAAAAACAAATTGACTTAATTCTGAAGAGTACAAAATTACAAAAATGACCATCAAGAAATGACCATTAGCTGGTTTACAATTATTTTTATGCTTTAGGCATAGAAATGCGGTAAAAAAAAGTATAACATGAAGTGAAATTAGATTGGATTGCTTAATTTCTGTAATGTTAAAATGCAGTGTGGTGTGATAGTGTAGTGTCATGCAGTGTGATGTGACGCAGTGTAGTGTGATGCAGTGTAGCGTGATGTGACGCAGTGTGATGTGATGTGACGCAGTGTAGTATGATTCAGTGTAGTGTGATGTGGCGCAGTGTAGTATGATGCAGTGTAGTGTGATGTGACGCAGTGTAGTGTGATTTGACGTAGTGTGATGTGATGTGACGCAGTGTAGTCTGTAGTATGATGCAGTGTAGTGTGATGTGACGCAGTGTAGTATGATGCAGTGTAGTGTGATGTGACGCAGTGTAGTATGATGCAGTGTAGTGTGATGTGACGCAGTGTAGTGTGATTTGACGGATGTGACGCAGGGTAGTATGATGTGACGCAGTGTAGTATGATGTGACGCAGTGTAGTATGATGTGACGCAGTGTAGTGTGATGCAGTGTTAATGTAAATGTACTCCAGTGTAGTGTGATGCAATGTAAATGTAAATGTAAATGTACCCCAGTGTAGTGTGATGCAGTGTTAATGTAAATGTACTCCAGTGTAGTGTGATGCAATGTTAATGTAAATGTACCCCAGTGTAGTGTGATGCAGTGTAAATGTAAATGTAAATGTACCCCAGTGTAGTGTGATGCAATGTAAATGTAAATGTACCCCAGTGTAGTGTGATGCAGTGTAAATGTAAATGTAAATGTACCCCAGTGACAGAAGTCGGAGGAGATGATGAAGAGGTTGCTGGGGTCAGCCAGGTACTTGCTGAGCAGTTTGCCGTACTCCTGTTCTTTGGACTCGCTCAGGGCGCCCACCAACACGGGCACGATGCTGAACTCCTCTTTATGGCTAAAGCCCCCACCAAGGATGGAAAGACACAGAGGGAGGAGAGGAGAGGAGAGAAGAGAAGAGAAGAGAAGAGAAGAGAAGAGAGACTGTTAAACCAGGATGCAAGTGGGTCAATGGTGTTTCAATAGTAGCACACGACAGCTAATGCCACTATTGGATGGATTTTTTTTAGTGGATCATCTAAGAAGCAGACATCTTATCTGTTCCCTCCATATTGTGCGTGTGAGTGAGTGAGTGAGTGAGCGAGCGAGCGCGGGAGAGAGATCTATCCAAAATCCTATCCCTGTTAATTCACTATACACACTCATGGGTGCCCTAATGATACATCATGAAGGCAGTAAATTAAATTTTGTGGTTTACCAGCCAAGTAAGTCAAATAAGTGCATAGTGGTGGCTAATGTAAAGTAATTAAAGGTGCACTGTGTAATATTTTTTAGTAGTTTATTTCCAGAATTCATGCTGCCCATTCACAAATGTTACCTTTTTCATGAATACTTACCACCAACGTCAAATTCAACGTATTCATTGACTGTGAAAAGTGCAATTTTCATACATGAAAAGGGGGATCTTCTCCATGGCCTGCCATTTTGAATGTCCAGAAATTGACAATTGTAGCTACAAATATTACTGTATTTTGGTCATACTAGTAAATAATATGAGCAGCATAGTTGCAATATCTACTCTGGCCACAATCTTACACAGTGCACCTTGAAGTGTGCCACTTATTGTTCTTGGCAAGCAGGGTTCACTACTAGATTATAATTATGGTGCTAAAATCAGAATACTTATCAGGCCTGATATGCCTTTGTCTGTTAGTAATTACAATACAATACAATCTGTATTTATATAGCGCAATATCACACCTACATTTGTCTCAAAGCGCTTTCAAAATACACACATACACATGATTAGTGCTCATTATTAGGGACGTACCAAATCCAACATTCGATTTCGGATGCGGCCTCATTGATGCGGTTCGGTTTCAGCGGAACCCTAGAGAGTGCAAACCGCACCAAATTCTACCGCTTCTGTAAGCATGACGTGATTATGTTATCAATGATTGAGAGAAGTTATTGCCCATGCTTTTACATTTTAAAGTAAAATGATCAAATATTTCTTCAGCATGAAGTAGAAAGAAAATACACTGTGCAAAGGTTTTCACTGCATTATTTAGCACTTGCTGATGATCAGAGAAGGATTCGGTATTCCGTTTCGGATTCAGGCGAATCTTCCGTATCGGCAGAACCTTAAAAATTAGCATTTGGTACATCCCTATTCATTATTCCACTTTTTTCAACATTCATCCAGATTTTGCCTCTGCTAATAATCAGGTAACTCAGGGCTAGAAGGGGTAATCGGCGTAAGTAAAGTAAGCAAGTAATCAGTAGTAGTCAGGGTTTCAATATGGAGACCACCTCAACCTACCTCTCCATGGCTTTAGCTGTGTAAGGCAGGTGCATCTCAATGCTGTGCTCGTCCTCATCCGTCTGCATGCTCATCCTCTCAAACATACCCGTTTTCCACAGATCCCCGTAAACTGTGTCCAAATACAAGCCCATCAAAGAGTACAGTGAAATACAACAGGGATTGCAGTAAATCTGTGTTTGGAGTTAGTACTGTATATTACCAAAAGTATTTGCTCACCCATCCAAATGATCAGAATCAGGTGGCCTAATTACTTGATCAGCATCAGTGTGTGTGCGCTAACCAATGTGCTTTAGGAAGAATGGTCAAAAATAAACACACCATTTGTTTTTCTTTGATTGTTTCACAGCTGGATTACGCTTCGACTCAACAGTCTTCATCTGATGAAGACTATTGAGTCGAAACGTAATCCAGCCATGAAATGCACAACAAATGCGATTTTAAGTGTGCGGACTCCTCACTCTGAAAACTACAGTCAGCCTTTGTCCTGCACCTTTTCCTGGGATGTGCACAATCTTAATCTTCACCAAAAACAAGTATACTCCTCAACCTCGAGGAGAGCCTTTCCAAATGCAGTTAAGTTCATATGTGAGTCAAGGAGGGTTATCAATTTCTTTTGGCAATATAGTATATGGCACTGATGAAGAACTCTTCAGAGGAGAAAAGCCCATGGTGGAGCCAAGTCCTCCTGAGATGATGTTAAAGGGGTATGCCACTATATTGGGGCTTAATACAGTTAAAATTGTTGGCTGGGGTTTATAAAGGTGGTAAAGTGTCTTATTTTTCATGTTAAGCGTTGTCTTGCTTTCAGACAAGTTAAAAGAGGGAATATGCTACACGGATCCATTGACTTTCACTAGCTTAGCGTCATGCTCCCTCTTTTAACTTGTCTTATTTTTCATGTAAGCCGTTGTCTTGCTTTAAGACAAGTTAAAAGAGGGAGCATGACGCTAAACTAGTGAAAGTCAATGGATCCGTGTAGCATATTCCCTCTTAACTTATCTGAAAGCAAGACAACGGCTTACATGAAAAATAAGACACTTTACCACCTTTATAAACACCAGCCAACGATTTTAACTGTATTAAGCCCCAAAATAGTGGCACCTTTAACCCCTTTAACATTGTCAGAACAATGTCTGATTCAAGTCCAGTTTTTAAATAAAAAAAAAGAACTGTTAATTTAATCCATGGCACAGAACACATTTTGCATTGTGTCATTGTCTTTTTCAGATGGACTACAAAACACAGACTGTGACTAAAACAAATCACACCTCGCCTGCAAGGATACGGCCAGTTTATAAACTTTATTATTTCATTTTCTGAACCACATCCTGTAGCTTTCTTCCACATTCACGTAGGCTACATGCACAAATACACACAGTCTGTTCATGTAAATAGTGCTAGCCTTTTCCCACCTTTCTCTCTCATACCAAGTTTCTCACTTCTTTCTCTCATACCAAGGTATTTCATATCTGTATGTGCTTCAGAGGCTGAGATATTTAGGTTTTTATAGCCGATCTTCCAATTCTAGGCATAAATGGTTGAAAGTGTCAACCCAGCAATACAGAAGATCGATATCGAATAGAATTAGATCGTAGATCCAGGAAATCTGGATCGATTCCCAGCCCTCTTAATTACTATTGTTTTGTTCCCAAATAAGTAAAATAGTAAAATACGAAAAGTCATCTAATATACACACTGGCCACCATTGTTGTCTGAACTAGCAGGCCAGGCCAGATATCCTGTGCTAGCAGAAAAAACTGACACTGGGCGTGGTTTGTCGGCATGGTAACAAGATAGATTGTTCTGTGCTATGGATTAAATGAAATAGAAGGATGCCAAATATGGAAACATCTTTATAACGGAACATTAGCCTAAAGAACTGCAGTTTGAAGACAGCTCCTACTACACACCTGCTACATCTGATAAGAAAACAAATATTTAAATGTGCCGTTTTACCCTTCTGGTCGATCTTGAGGTCGTACAGGGGAGTTCTGTAAACCTCTGCCGGCGAGAGGGCACAGCGTGACAGCGGCACATGATGTGAAGGTCCCAGGATAAACACCCTCCGACTGAAATCACACCATCATGGCAAAAATGATGTAATGTGAAGTGAAAGCCCAACTGGGAAACTCCAACTCCCATTGTCATTGTGACACAGCACTTCACAGCACACAAGTGAACACTGCACACAACGAAATTGCATTTCTGCCTCACCCGTGCAAGGGGGCAGCCCCCAATTGGCGCCCCAAGGGAGCAGTGCGGCAGGACGGTACCATGCTCAGGGTACCTCAGTCATGGAGGAGGATGGGGGAGAGCACTGGTTAATTACTCCCCCCACCAACCTGGCGGGTCGGGAGTCGAACTGCCAACCTTTGGGCTAGACGTCTGACACCCTAACCGCTTACCCATGACAGCCCTAAATTATGGCTTTGAACATTTATGTCAATGTTGGGAGTATGTTCTCTATTTGACTTTTATTACTATTCCACTACCCAGGTGTATTTTGTGATCAGTCAGTTCATTTGTAAAAGGTCTGATGCGTAATTTAAGTAGTTTTTCCAAAATGTTTGCTGCCCACTTACAAATGTGGTCTTATCCATTAATATTTACTAAGCAAATAAACTAATACTTATTGCTCTGACTAGAAGGATGGGGTGGTAAGTGTAAATTGTAGAGTAACCTTTTAGAGCCTGTCCAGCCATTTTACTGCCATTCTGCAGTGACTTGAACTCCATCAGAATTCTACCCCTGACACTAACAATTTTATCAAAGGGAAAATAGCCATCCAATTTGACACTTCTCCCTGTACAGCAGTCATAGATCAAATTCTGGGTTGCAGTTAGGGTTGGCAACTGAAAAAAATACAGGACACTTCATTGAGGCGGGGAGTCTGGGTTTCCACCCACAGAAAACTTTGCATGTCTGAGATGAAAATTCCTGCATTTTAATGCATTTTCACGTCCCGTGTCTCATTTCAGCTCAATACGGAACCCATACTTTTATCTGGAAATATGGGACGATTCCTTATTTCAAGGGACAGTTGGCAACCCGAGTTGCAGTATATACAGCAGGCCACCAGATGTCTCCCTCCTGTTCCTGATGCTTTGACGTCCTCTGGCATAACTAAACCAGGAAGAAGCTTCAACAGCATTTGTCCGCCCATCATTACCTTTGGCAGTGCTCCTACAGTAACAGTTTGATGATGTGTATGTGTGTTACATTGATGACTAGTGTTTCATCCCACTCTTTAAAAAAATGAACATGATACTGTGTGTGTGTGTGTGTGTGTGTGTGTGTGTGTGTGTGTGTGTGTGTGTGTGTGTGTGTGTGTGTGTGTGTGTTTTGTATGGTTAACTTTGTGGAAATGGCACTCACGTGATAGAGGGGTCCACCTGTTTATAAGCATGTGCTGCACAAGAACCACAGTAGGTATATCCAGCATGTCTGCAACACAAGAACACGCAAATCTGTCAAAACAACCATGCAACTAAGGTGGTGACTGCACAAGGTATTCCAAATGCACTGATGTTGAATTTCTACATATTACTGGAGCATATGGGTGTCTTTTCTCAAGCAGAAAAGCTGTTTACAACGTCATGATGCTTACGGTGCAATGATGGCTCTGGCAGGTTTGTCTGTGCATTGTGCTTGAGATAACCAGCCCTCGAGTTGTGTGTTCAGCTGGGATCCTTCAGAGAGAACGGGGGGAGGGGAGAAAAGGGGAGAAACATGAAGACTTGATTAGGGCACAACAACAACAGTCCATTATCTTTCTTTCTCTCTTTCTGCTGTCATGTAAGGACAAGGGCTGGTTACATTTGGAAGCACATATATGATACTGTTGCAGAGACTCTCTACTCGCCATGATCTTCTCTAAACTAGGCTAGTAAAATAGTGAAATTGATAGTCTTCTGGAATGCTAACTTTCTGGACAGTACTCGAATTCTGCCTTCCATCCCTAACAAAGCCGTCAACTGGGACAACCTTCCTAGTCAAATGGCTATTGCTAGTAAACACCCAAAATAATACCGAAATGTTAAAGACAGGGACGAAGTGTATTGACCGAGTAGCTTCAATAAGACCTTCCATTATTTGGAATACGATTGCTGTCTTTGTAGTGTAAACTTATAGGTGGCTGATATTAGGTTGCGACTGCGAGGCTAACACACGGAGGCCATCCAGTGTTTTCTATAACCTCAGAGACTCGGACAGATCGATATGGGATCAATTTGTACTGGACGGATATTCCCATCCTTTTTCGTACAGTCTGCGCGAAAGCCCGTGGTTAACGGATCATGAACTTAGAAAAGCTGGGTTGTGGTAGTAGTAGAAGTGGCTATGCTCAGTTTTCGTTCGTCATTCTGCGACTAGCTTCACACAGACAAGGCGAGTTTGTTGTTGCCTTCTGACACAATCTCTATCGACAAATGTCACCATACTCCCTTCTGTGGTTTCGAGACCAGTTTTGCACACAACATTAACCAGCATTTGCACCAGCTCCCCAAACCAGGACATTTAATTTTGTACTTTTTAAAACTGGTGACTAAATTTTAACTTTCAGAGATGATTTGTCGTCGACACTGAGCAGATAGAAGATTAACTATGAACATCGATGAAGAGTAAAACTATAGACCCATGGTAAATGGATTAGGTGTGCGTTTAATGCAGCCCTATGGATTATTGTATAGCCTTTCGGGTATAAAATCGAAGGCTAGTTGGTTAGCAAAACAACATATGGCGTTAATGCAACTTAACCTTACCCTTTGCGGAAAATAATGTCAATGGCAGATCATAATCAATAAGGCTCAGTCTTGAATGCTGAATGTCGAAGTTTAAGTGGTGGCAAATGGTAAAACCTAAACTATTAACTTTATAGTAGCTAGTTAGGCTAGCATTGAATGATTCCGACTAGCGTCAGCTTCAATCTTTGCAATTTGTTACAGGGTATGTCAATGCGATTAGGCTGCAATGTAACATAAGGGGGGCAAGGGGGGAAAATAAATAAATGTGGTACTGGGTGAATGTGTGCGAATGATAAAGAACGTCTCGAGGGAGGAAACATAAACATGTTTTGCTAGCTAGCTGTCGTCGCCTTTGTCTGCTAATGGCATAGCATGGCCTACCCCTAAGAAAGCTCTCCTGGCATTTAAACATGCACAGCTGATCACCGGACCCCGACCCAGAAAATATTTCTAAACTCATTATCTTCGGGTCTACCTGAGGCTGTATACCAGCTGCCGGCATGACTTGCTTCTCTGCACACCATTCGGTTTGACATCTTTGCACTCGAGCCTCCAATCTTGGACAACAAGAACGGTTTTCGGTGGAAATGGGTAAAATGGTGACAGCAACGCCAGTGAACGACAAGGGGAGCCGTGTGTCGAATATATTGGCAATGTGTGCTAGTAAGTTGATCTTAGCACAACAGTCCTACAAACAAATGTAAATTCTTCAAAGGCGGCGACCAGTACGGCTGACTAAGTCAATTTTGAGAAGAACAAAAGCACGAACTTAGAGACTGAACTGACTGAACCCGTTCACCCAAGTGCTGCCAAATTAGTACTCTTGTGCAGTTTGGCATAATTCGGCTGCCGTGCTTTGGCTTTACAGACGCCCCATTGGTTCTTTTTTTCTGACAGCGTAGAGCTGCGCCTATTGGTCAGGGCAGGGCTGAGGCGTGTACGAATCGTGGAGAATGGTCTGTTTGCAGGCAATGGATGTTGCAGGGCCGCAGAGCCACCAGCACATTGCACGTGTTGTATTGGTAGCAGGGATACACCAACTTCAACTCAAATTTATAAACCCGCAGATCTACCACCCCAGATTTGCAGACGCATGCACAGTAACCAATGAGAACGAACGTGTGGAGAAAATTAGTGCAGCTTGCATGTCAACAAGGAAATTTAAACATTGGCATTGGCTGATGGTATTGTGACACATGGGGAAGATTGTTACATAGGATTGCTGTTTTAGTCTCTTGATCAAATCGACACATTAATGACAGTGTGTAGTGGTCAATTCAGCAGGCCAGGGTATCAGCAGATTTTTGGTCAGCAAATGTAATGCTTCCACAGTCTCATCACATCAAACGACCTCTGGGAATAAACAAATACCGTAAGACTTATCGCATTGAAAACAAGTCCGATACAGCATTGGATTATTAACTTGACTGCATTTCCACAGAAAATGCACGAAGTGGGTTTGCCTCCCATTGTGAGCATTAATGAGAAAAAGGACAGCAGTCATGGCTCAGTGGACTGATTCAGTGGTGTAGTCTATGTAGAACGCGGGTATACGGAGTATACCCACTTCTAAATTTCAGGGATTTCAGTATACCCACTTAAAATGTATTGATCCATTGTTTTGAATGTTACAAATATATACAGTATACCCACTTCAAAAAATGCTCAAATATACAGTATACCCACTTCAAAAAAGTAGACTACACCGCTGGACTGATTCTATTGGGGAGTTTAGGGGGAAGATTCCAACACCATAGTTCAAAATTCTGGAAGAAAAAATAAACCCTGGCAGTTGGCCAGCGTGCTCAGTCTACACCTGAGAAGCCTCTGGTTACTACGCTGGAGGAGAGCATTGTGACAGCAGCCTGACCACAGAAAACCGTCCAGACATCTTTTCCCTGGTGCCTGAAATGCCGTGCCAGATCTTGAAGGATAACAAAATTTCATGTTTTTAAGGCCCACTGGCCTGGCCTGGCCTGCCCCCCCCCCCAATTTCCTTTATGAAGTGCTTAGATATCAGCAGTTGTCCTACAATCATTTCAGTTATAAAAAAAAAAAACGTACACAAATGCAGGTTATAGTAAAAGACCATGTTTAATGTTCAGGCAAAGAAGTCAGTATAAATAATGACATTTTAACAATTGCAAAGCAATCAGCTAATATCCTGAATAGTTCAGGGAGACTTTTCCACCCAAACTCCGACCAAACCACACAGCTGGCAAAAATCTCACCCTCTGGTGGTCTAAATGTGCGCTTTGTGCCTTAACTAAAGGCTTTGTCGAAGCTACGCTTCTGTCCAAAACCCCCTCTTCCTCTACCGCCTCCAAAACCCCCTCTTCCTCTTCCACCTCTGAAACCCCCACCCCCTCTTCCTCCTCCTCCTCTGCCTCCAAACGACCGTCCACCAAAGCCTCCACCTCCCCTCCGGCCCCCGAAGCCATTGGAACTCCTGTCGCCGTGGCTGCGCATGCTCTCCTCCATGTCCGGTAGTTCCGTGGCGATAGACAACTGCCACCGCCTACAGTCTTTCCAGGCCTCCTGAAAGGTCAAAGAGAGAAGACGACATTGATGACACTGTCCTGGTAATGGATCCGAAATGTGATGTTTCTATTCGCCAGTTACACATTGCAAAACACAGATGCCTTCATCCAAATCGACTAACAAAATAGGACATAAAACCAACATTGCAAGTAGAATACCACAAGAAAATTGCTCTTGGATCAGTCAGTACAATGTGTTTCATTGGAAGATGACAAAAGGTACTAAACATTTCTTGTGCCGTAAGCGTTGGTCTAGTTTACTAAGCCAACATTGTATCACCATGTAACGTGACAATTGGTTATTAACCGGCAGGTGGCAAAGTGCATAACTGGTTATCAATTTTGTGCCTTAGGCAAGCACCCCTCTTTTGTTTTTGTGCAAAAAGACATAGGCATCTATAAAAACCGTTTGTACATCTGACCGAGCACAGCTGATCTGGTACCTACATATTCTACTAAGTGCTAATGATGCATCATCATCAATGTAAAGTTGAATGCTTTCTTTTGCTTCATGTTCTAATTCTGTGGGACTTGGAGCCCCCCCAACACATTTGGTGCCCCAGGCAACCGCCTTGTCTGCCTATGCCTAGGAGGACCGGCCCTGACTGGTTGAACAGTACATGTAACGTACACATAGCCTATTAAACTAGACCCACCCACCAGCAGCCAAAGTTATTTTAGCCTGCGAGTGGGTCAGGCCTCGGACAATATCCTTGGGCCTGAAACTGGCAGGCCAATCACAATGCAGCAGATTTGTTTTGAATCTTTGGACTGGGTTTTGAGGGAGTGACGACAAAGCATTGGCCAATAGGCACAGTCAGTCACAGTTTGAAAAACAACGGGTTGTTCCCATCAACAATCTTCGGAGGTCTCATTGATCAGGGCCAGACTAAATATTCACACTTAATCTCACATTTAGGCTGGTTTGCCAGGCTACCGTACACACGCAATCCCAACCCCCCCATTAGGAAAATAATCCACAAGTATGGTTCTCACCTGATACATTTTCACCTTGTCAGATGGAAGATCAAAGCAAACACCCTGAGAAAGCAACCAGAGACAAAAATAGCAATCAAGATATTGAAAATCATGTATTGGAAAAAAGATGCTCCACAGGTCCGATATAAAAAGCCTACCTTCTTTCCCTTCAGGAAATTCATGCGTTGGATCTGGTTGTCGACCTCTTCTCCGAGCTGCTCCTTTAGGCTACGCCAGGCGAGGCTCATGCTGTGCATCTCAACGGAGCAGTTCATTAGCATTGTCGTGTAACCCTGAGAAAAGGACACCAGGACTTCATTACACAAACCGTAACAGCACATCACCAATAGTGACTTCAGGAGGTGAAAACTACTACTGCTTGCGAGCACTCAAAGTTGGCCAGTTCACTAATAAAGCATAGTTGCAATACCTCCTCTGGCCACCATCCTACACAGTGTGCCTTTAAAGGGGTATGCCACTATTTTGGGGCTTAATACAGTTAAAATCGTTGGCTGGGGTTTATAAAGGTGGTAAAGTGTCTCATTTTTCATGTTAAGCGTTGTCTTGCTTTAAGACAAGTTAAAAGAGGGAATATGTCGCTAAGCTAGTGAAAGTCAATGGATCCGTGTGGCATTGTAGCATGCTACATGGATCCATTGACTTTCACTAGCTTAGCGACATTAGCGACAACGGCTTACATGAAAAACAAGACACTTTACCACCTTTATAAACCCCGGCCAATGATTTTAACTGTATTAAGCCCCAAAATAGTGCAATACCCCTTTAAGGTCTTTTGCCTACTAAGTATTATGAGTTCGTAGACAGTATTGCAGCTCTAAGTGGGACTGACCGTATCGGAATTGAGGAGGGATCGTTGCTCCAGGGAGGTGGCCCCAGAGATGTGTGCCAGGGCAGCTGCCAGGGCTTCTACTGCCCCCTTCTCCTTTATCAGCTCCTCCGCCGCCTCGCGGAAATGCCCCACTGCTGCCGCTGGAACAGACTCAAGGAATCTGCAAAACACAAAAGCATTAAAAAAAAAAAAAAAAAAAAAATTTATTTCATATAAAAAGAAATGTATTACAATAGACTACTTACAAAATGATTCAATATACGGCCAGACAAGGCTTGCATGATACATACTACATGATGCATAATATGATGCATAACACATCCACTTTAATACAGTTACCCCTTGATCCACAAATGTCATTATAAAATCATTGTGAGATCATAAATCTCACAGTAAGATCATTATTGTATGTGAATGTTTTGATTGCTTGACTTGGTGGTCCATAGCAGTGAGGGGACATAAGTCGTTTCTACGCTCTGTCCAAGCAAATCTCTCAAACTTACTTTGCGACGTCTTTGCTTGATGATTTGATGATGTCGTTTGTTGTGGGCACTCCAACTCGTTTGAAGGTGATGCCTGCTTTCTGTTCCACATATCGGAGCTGGTCCTCCTCTTTCCTCTGGTAGAAGCAGATGCACACTCCCGTCCTGCCCGCTCTGCCTGTACGGCCAGACCGATGGATGTAGGATTCCACATCCTGAGGGTCAAAGAAAAATAAATTAATTTAAAAAATGAATTAAAAAACACGTCCTTACACTCTATTCATATAACAAAACACTTCCTTAAAGTTAAACTCTATTCATATTCAAAATACAAGCATGCACATCACTGAGGCAGGTGGTGTCCTCCTCCATGACTGAGGTACTTTGAGCATGGTAACATCCCGCCGCACTGCTCCCTTGGGGCGCCATTGGGGGCTGCCCCCTTGCACGGGTGAGGCATGAATGCAATTTCATTGTGTGCAGTGTGCACTTGTGTGCTGTGGAGTGCTGTGTCACAATGACAATAGGAGTTGGAGTTTCCCAGTTGGGCTGTCATTTGCGCTTGTTAGGACTGTGCAGTGGGATGATAAAATAAATAAGCAAAAATTAAATAAAAATAAAAGATGAAAATAAGCCAACGCACCTTGGGCGGCGAGCACTGTACCACCAGGTCTATTTCGGGGATGTCCAGTCCACGGGCAGCAACGTTGGTGGCGACCAGCACCTCGAAGGTGCCGTTCCTGAAGCCCTTCAGCGTCATCTCCCTCTGCTTCTGTGGGATGTCTCCATGGAGGGTTTGGCAACTCTGTTGAACACAATGGTACAGTAGAGGAACTTTATTGGTCACGAAAGAAGTCAATAGGTCCTGCAGCCTACAAATACGGCTGGTTAACGTGAGAAAGTGTCCACAATCACATACACACCTGTTTGACGGCGTTGTTCATGGCGAGCTCGTTGACCTCTTTCTTGGTCTCGCAGAAGATGATGGAGCGGCCATGGCTTCCACTGTAGACGCGCACCACATCTCCGATCACCGCGGCTCTCTGAGACCAGTGGCATGCTATAGCCAGGTGCTGCACACACACAAACACACGTTAGAAGTCAGTCTTAAGTGTATACCACAGATATCATTATTATCATACTCGTCATCATCAATAGTAACATTAACAGTGACAAAGATTTTACGAGTATAGATTTTATTAGTATTCCAAGAACTTGGTGAAGTGACAACCCTGGTTTAGTTTACCTATATGAAATGGTAAATCTAGTTTAGATAAGAAAATAAGGGCTCCAGGCCCTTCTATTAGATGATTTACCTCTAATGCAAAGTTAACTTGACCTGGTTGTTTAGCCAGGTTCTTGACAACTCCCCTGCATGTTTGCCTATATGTTAAAATAGATGTTGACATTTTTAGCCAACACCATACACAATTCATGATTTTTACCACCATCTTGAGCTGGGAGGTATTATGAATGCAGGTTATTACTAGTTATTATTTTACTAGTACTAGAATTTTACTAAAACACATCTTTTAAATAATGGTGAATGAAAAAAAGCTGAATGTGAAAGAGCCATAGGACCAGCAAAACCACCAAAATGTGTCGAGTTTTGTTTCTGTGGCGTTCCTTCAAACCTTACTTCAACTGTGGTGGCAGCTTTCTGGGTCTTCTTGCCGATCAGGTCCACATGAGAACACTCAGGCCGCATGTACTTCTTGGCCACCTCGTACACCCACTGAGGACACGTGGCGGAGAAGAGCAGAGTCTGGGGATTTTTGGGGGAGTCTGTGGAGATGTATTGAAATATCAAATTAATTCAAACAAACTGTAAACCCTTGGTTTTGTCGTGTGTGTGTGTGTGTGTGTGTGTGTGTGTGTAGTGGGAAGCAAATACTTCACAAGTGCAACACGGTTAACACTAAAAAACGAAATCCCGCAGCGACGCTAATGATGGGTCATTTCCAAATATTTATCGGAAGTTCCCATCAATGCGTTCCTTGGCGTGAAACAGAGTCTGAGCCACTAAGATCTGTGATGAGCTCTTTAAATAAATGGGAAAGTTAAAATGAACAGTTATGTTCCCAGAATTCTCCTGAATCACACACCTTTTTTATAGGACGTTGACAGAATCTCTTCAACCTGTTCAGCAAAGCCCATGTCAAGCATTTGGTCCACTTCATCCAGTACAACATGTTTCAGTTGGCTCAAATCCAGCTTGTTGTTCTCCAGGTGGTCTTTGATTCGGCCCGGAGTTCCCACCAAGACATCAATACCATTTCTGATGGCGTCAACTAAAAACAAGATAAGAACACAGACATTTGAGAGGGTGCAAAGCTTCAACATAATGTTAACTGTAAAAGAGATTCCAGGTGTTTCAAAGAAATGTTTCTCTCTTTATTTCAATAATAAAGCAGTTATGTTGGCTATGATTATGTCCTCGTTTGTAAGTCGCTTAAAGCGTCCGCCAAATGCAATGCAATGCAATGTAATTAATACATGCACAAGCCCCCTGTAATATGAAGAGTAAGATCAAACTGAATGTAAAGACAGATTATACTCACCCTGTGGGTTGTACGAGCTTCCACCATAAAAGCATGTAACAGATAGCTTCCTCGTAACATCCTTGAAGTCCCTGGACACCTGAATGGCTAACTCTCTTGTTGGCGCCAGAACCAAAACCTGCAGGAATAAAAACAAAATGCCGGTCAATTTAAAAACAGCAGTGGATGGGGTGGGGTGAGGGGGGGTTGCTTTCTCCTTCTCCACACACTGTAGCCTACAGACTTGGCAGTGTATTCACGACACCTGTTCTTTCAGAAAGTACGCTCTACTTCAAACTGTTTGTTTTTTTAACAAGGTCTTTGGGTGCGAGCACAGATCTGTACATTTTATTGCAGAAAAGCCTCACTCAAGAGTAGTTCTTGTATTTTATTTGAGCGGGTTACCGTGACAGACAAATGTCTCGGCCTAAGCCTTCTTCAGCGTCTTCTGACGGCTATGTGTAAACGCGGAGCAAGTCATACCTTAGGAGGTCGTCCTCGTTTTCGGTCATCTCCATCAGCCTGCAGTTTCTCCACAAGAGGGATGGCAAAGGAGAAGGTCTTTCCTGTCCCGGTCCTGGCTTGGGCAATCACATCTTTGCCATCATATACGTTGTTAAATGTCTTCGCTTGGATGTCAAACAGGTATGTGACTCCACGAGCTGTAGGTAGACAACAACAACAGGGCTTAGTTCCTCATGAGAGCTCAGTCTGCAGTGACCACAGCAAAATACTGACTTTGATGATGAATCTTTTAGAACTCACTTTTCAGACATGCCAGTTTTGCCAAAGTCATTACTCAATTACAAAGATTTTGTTAAGAAAACAAAATAGCACTGATTATTTCCCACTCCCGAGCACATTTCTGACCCAGCCTGATGATGCGTGCAATAACACCCACTCCAGTCATTAACAACTCAACAAACAAATCTGAGCTTAGTTGAATGAATGTTGTAAAACATTCCTTGCAATTATCAACATGTAAATTAATTTGGCTGTCAGGAGATGCTGTAGCACTGCTCGAGTTTATAAACATATAAAAATTTTATCTCTGCTCCTATTTTGTTTTATTATTTTTTTCATTACATAGACCCCTGCATGAGGGACGAATGAAACTGTGTTGTAAACAGAAATGATTCACTGTACTGCATTTAAAAAATATATATAAATGACAATGTACTACTAATATCATGGGTAAAATGTTATGTAGCCTTATTTCTCAAAATATAAATGGCTGAAATGTAGGCCTAGGCCTATAGTTTCTCCATGCGCCAATGTCATACTGTACTCATTGTTTTGCCATTTTGCATTTACACTGCGTGAATACAACCAGCCCCCCCCCCCCCCCCCCCCCCCCCCCCCCCCCCCCCAAAAAGGCTCGCGTGAAAAGACCCCCCCCCCCCCGGAAAAAAAAATCCCGGCTGCCCCCATAGTTTCCAAAAATTCTGTGGGAAACACTGAAAATGCATGAATAATAATGGCAAACACAGCAACTTTTGATGACAGAGCACCATTAACCAAGCAAGACTGTACCTTTAAGAAGATTGATTGTGTTTGGGGATATCCGGAAGTTTTTGAATGCTCCTTCTTTTTGTTCTGGGGTTTCCTATAGAGTTAAAGGCAAAAGGGGGACAGATATTGTTGACTGATTTCATTTGGAGAACTTCACAACGACCTCTACCAAGACATTAATGTGTATAGCCGGAGGGCATATTCAATCATTAAGATTGCGTTTTACCTGTAGTCACTTCATTCATTCCGAAGGAAATTGAGGTAAGCTTCGTAAAAATGTGAAGAAAAGTTTCTTTCTTAACAGAGTTGACCTACCGTGTCTTGCTCGGCATCACTTGACAGGTCTTCGCTGGAAGGGGTTGGTGGGCTTGATATGGAATGTTCATCTTTAAACTCTGTGATGAGTTTTGGTGCCATTTCCAGATTTCCATTGGCTGTTGCTGCAATTTCTGTTTTGATCTTTTTCTTCTGTAAGGATGTTAAAATGAAATGTGAAATGTTTACCATCTGGTGATAAATAAGCTCACAGAAGTCACCATTTACATTTAAAGACAAGCCATGGCTCAGCAGACAGGTTCCATGGTAGTTGATGATGTCTACGAGAGGCTTCTAACATAGATTCTAAAATTCTGCTTTTTAAGGCTTTAGGAGACATATAATTGACATGTAATTCAGGTATTTCAAGACCTTTTAAGGGTCAGTGTGGACCCTGAATTTACCAGTTCTGCCATTGTAGTTTAATATACTTTCAGCCCTACAAGGGTATGAGACTTCACCTTCACTTTGCCGTTAACATCAGTCAGGTCTCCCGTGGAGGTATCAAGCTTGTCTTTTTTCTTCTTTTTGGGTGCTGGTGGCTCCAGTTCTTCACCAGGATCTTCAACAACCAGCTTCTTTTTCTTCTTGCCGTCCTTATCCTTAGTCTTGTCCTTTTTTACCTTCTGGAAATAATATGAAAAAAAAAACGTTATTTACTTGATGCATGGTACATTAGTTAATTCTTCTATGTCTTTGTTTTATCGGGGGTTGTGCTTTTGACCAACAGGTATGACGTAGTTATCTGGCATGCCTGTGTTTATCCCAGTCTGTGCTGGCACATAAAGCGACAAACTGCATGCAAGTCAAGCTATTATTGTAAAATAAAAGTATGACTTGTGAAGAAATGCAACCCACCCACTATCAGATAATTAACTCGTCATGCCTTAGTCAGAAAAGAATATGAGGCAACACCAGGCTGCTAAAGAAGAAGGTTTGGCAGTTTTGAAAACCAGAAATCTCCACAGATAACAAGTGTGCTTATGGTGGACTTTGAAGAATAAATGGCTACTGTAGAATTTTACAGTATGCTTGTTCGATAAAGTTCTTGTCCCCCAGCAAAATGCTGTCACGTGCAAAATGGTTTTGTTTACACTCGTGAGGAATTCAACATGGCTGCCGCCCACGCCGAGTGCTGACGTCACGGGCCCACATACCGCATTAAAAACATTGTTTGAGAAAACATTGTGATAGCATAACAATCCCGTGACAATTGATAGATAAGTAAAATAACCATCCCTCAAAAAAGTCTGACAACTGTAACGTCGACATGAACCCGGTTGCAGTGAGAGTCGTTCAGCTGATATGGCTAGTTTGACACGTGCAGATATTTCCATTTAACGAGGAAGACACGTGGATTCAAGGCCTCCATGTACAGAAACAGTAAAAAGGAATTAATTTTAGAGCCGGATTAAATTAATAGATGCATGCACGCATATTTCATCATGTTCGCGTGACTGATGTGCATATAGCGCGGTACAGTTCAGTGTTTTTGTTGCACATGTCACACACTGTAGAAAGAAATCCGCTGTGGCTAACGTCGGTGCTAACAGCTGATGCTAGCAGCTATGTTAGAAAAAGCTTCTGTATATTCGGTAACATCTCTTACCTTGACTTTTATTGGAGTATCCATGCAATCTTCTGAAACACCACTGTCCATGGTGTGGATAGAATCTTCCAATATCTTGGACGGCATCCTTGGTGTTGACCCTCTCATACAGACAAGTGTACACTCCACGGGCATGGGAGTTAAAAGGAAGTTCTTTTCTTTTCCTTATTGGATGTAGGCATACTACGGCAAGTCGGAGTAGCCAAACCGAGCGGGAGGGTCTCTCTCTCTCTCTCTCTCTCTCTCTCTCTCTCTCTCTCTAGGATAAACTTTTAAACTTTAAATTCATTTAAAAAAAATGTTTGTAAGACCATTAAATATTTCAGTACAATTTAAAAACGACCAGATTAACATAGGCCTAATCAAGCATCCTCAAATGAATTCTAAAATGCTTCACTTGAGCCAGAGGCGTGCACAAACCCTTGCTTTCCCCATTATGTAACATTTGTAACCCAACAGTAGGCCTAGGCCTAAACACAAACGTGGCTGCTGCAAATTTACAATGTTATTTAAAATGGGAAAGGCTACATTGTAATTCAATAATATGATAGTACTTAACATACCTGGCTACTGTAGAATATAATGGATTTATTAACATTGAAAAAAAACTTGACCTTGTGAATTAAAATTGACAAAATGTTTGATTACATTTTCAAGTTATAGGGCATAGGCTAAATACATACCAAGTTCAATTTTCAAAGGGGTGAAATACTTTGATTATGGCCAAGTGCTACTTTAACACTAGCGTATACCTGGAATCATTATTAAACAATGACCAAATAGATTTAAAGAAAACCACATTGACCACACCAAATTGAGAAGAAATAATGTTCATTTTCATCTTGTTACTGCTAAAAGTGGTAAAAAATACCCTCCTGACTACTAGGGGAAAAAAAAGTTTAAAAATCTTTGTTTTTTTTCACTCCCCCAATTGTTTGAAGGCAAAAAATGAGATTGACAACATTTTTTTCGAATTTTTATTTTTTATTTTAAAGATTTAATGTGTCCATTACAGTGGACATTGGAAGGCCGTACATTGAAAATGTACCTTAATTGCTATCAATCAATTTGGATGAAAAAGCATAACAATCAGTTTAATAATTAGTAAATTTGAGCATTTATGAGTTTACAATGAGTGTTTTATTGGTTTGAGGTGGAAACTGGATGTGTCTGTGACCATTATCATTCATGCAGGTCATCTCAAGTCAAAGCAATTTTGTTTTAAGCAACTGGACTTGCAGTTGAAGCTTGAATGACATGTGGTCCCTCAACTGAGAACTTTCACCAGAGTTGACTAATTTTATAGTTCTGATGTGTGAAATATGGATTATTATCTCTGGAACAAACATGTGTTCATGTCTGTAGGATTAATTTAGTCTTAATTTAATTTTTGGTTGAAATATTGTCCTGCAAAGTTCAGACACACATCAGAGTCATGCTCCACATGGGGCGACAAATGCATCAATAGGAAACGTTCTGCTTATTCTGATTCTACTTTTCCTGCTTGAAATGAATCCTAAGAGGTCTCTGAACCTTCAGCATCTTCCTCAAACATCACATCTAGGATTATTTATCAATAATGTGCTGTAAAGTTCTGATACTGACTTTCTGATTAGAAAAATACTAGCAAAATGGAAGATGTCACTACCAATGTCCATTTTAGAGGATATTTCTTTAACGCCTAAATATGGGAATTAAATAATGTTACATTAATTTAGAAATTGTTTAATTGTGCTCTGAAGAGATTGAAATAGCATATAAAGATGATGTTTTAAGACAATAATTTCCCACTTTAAAGTATTATGCATTTACTTTCCCTTTAGCCAAAAGCGGCCTATTTTTAATGGACACCATTTTCCTTGCAAAGAAATAGAAAGTTCCCAAAACCCCACCCCTACACACATGGTATCATTGGAAAGCTCTGAATGTCCTCTTCAAAGACCATTGGGAGTTAGCAGAGTAGTGTGTATGGGGTGGTAGATATTGCGGTTTACAAATGTCCTCTAGAGAGGACAAAAATGAACTGCTGGTAGTCAGGAGGATATATATATTAGGACTTCAGGTTGGGCTTCTTCACTAGACCCATGGATGACTGCAATTGATCAGAAATGTGTAAAACTTCTTAAACACATAGCATTACGAAGCTGATACTTTTATCCAAAACGACAATTATGTTTCAGGGTCACAATACCTGCATCAGTTGTTAGGTGCCTTGCTCAAGGGCACTTGGGATCCAATTATACAACCTACACATTGACCCTAATCACTAGGCCATGGCTGCCTGCCCACATATGCATCTTCAGGAGTAAAAGACAGTAGTTCCTGGGTCTCTTTGAAGTATAGACAGCCTGAAATCCTGATTCCGCAGTACTCCACCATGAACCCCATAGCTTATTACGCACATCATTCTGGCAAAAAATACTGTTGGGCCTATATGTACGTATATATTGGGTAGGGACATTTTGGCCAAAGCATAGGCCTACTTGCTTGTGTGTGTGTGTGTGTGTGTGTGTGTGTGTGTGTGTGTGTGTGTGTGTGTGTGTGTGTGTTGACTTTTGCATTTGAGCTCTAATTTTAGTGCGACGGGGTGTATCTTTGTTTTACACTACAGTGTGTTTGGGGTGGGCACAAGCCTAAAAATAGGCGTAGGCCTAAATGTAGCCTAGTAGCCGCGTGCCCCTGTCACAAGAGAAGGGAAAACTAGTACGAGGAGGCACGTGGTGGGTATTTGCACAGTGGAGGGGCCTTCTGATCTCTACGTGAGGTTTGGCAGCGAGTACACCGCTGGTGGAATCGCACGTCCCACAAACAAAGTAGGCCACTTTCCATGTGGGCACACTGTGGTGGGTATGACTTGTGACTGTCTGCAGACACCTAAATAACTTACAGGCCAGCAAACATAAATCACTGTCTGGCCCCTATCTGCCCTTTTATTTTCGTCTTGCTGCTGATGATTATATAATAACAATAATAATAACAATAATAATAACAATAATAATAATAATAGTAATGATAATAGTGATAATAATAATGATAATTATAGCCTAATAATAATAATAATAATAATAATAATAATAATAATAATAGGCCTAGTTGTTGTTCTCACACATTTATACAGAACATTGCTACTAATTGCATGGTCATAGAAAGTGTAGGACTTGTGTGCCTCAGTTCATGAGCATTATGGGCACAAATTGGCAAAAAAATGAATGTTGAATAGTGAATGGTGAATATTTCCCTAACTTATCAACTTACTTTGGAATGACGGAATAATGCCAGTGGTGTTCCCCAAAAGCCAATTGTTCAAGCTATGCAACTTGAAATGTTTTTCTGAGTGCATCGAAAAACGCAGGTGTTTCCCAAAAGCAAAGTCTGGACGAACCACTGAAATTTGCATTGTTAAATTGTGTAGTTCAAACAACTAGCATGGATGTTAGACTGTTTAGAAGACCTGAGTCTATCAGTCCATGTCCAAAATCTGATTTGAGCACTGAGTGACAGGATCCCTCAAAAAGAACAATGCAGGCCAGGGAATCTAATGGCCACCTCAAGCTGCAGAATAACTCACAAAGCAATATAATTTAAAATAATAATAATTAGGCCTACTATTTCAATCAACTTGCGTTTACATTTTGATAGTCACTGCATTTGTAACTATCAACCATTGATGTTGCACTCAGTTGTCACCAGCTGTTCAAATAGCTATAGCCTAGGCTACATTGGGAATAATACAGTTTTCAAAACAATCCTTGAGGCCGATTATTAAGAAATAGGTTTATTTTAATCAGTGGTGTAGTCTACTTTTTAATGGTGGGTATACTGTATATTTGAGCATTTTTTGAAGTGGGTATACTGTATGTATTTGTGCTATTCAAAACAAAGGATCAATCAATTTGAAGTGGGTATACTGAAATCCTTGAAATTTAGAAATGGGTATACTCCGTATACCCGCGCTCTACGTAGACTACACCACTGAGTTTAATACAACTGTTTAATCCAAACGGTTTCGGTGCAAACCAAACATTTTCATCGTTATGCAAGCTCATCGCGTTCAGCAGGCCTACCTATTCATTTTCCCATCCACATCACATTATTCAAGACCCCAGATCTAGGCATCCGTGCGTCCTAGAGTCGCCGAATTGTTTTGGAAAACAGGCTGCACCTTACGGAATCAAGATCCAGAGAAGGGGCTAAATACAACCGGTGGTGAGTGTGCTTGCCTGGCAGATGTACGTCGTAATGTAACATTATACAGTGTAGTGCCTACGATGCTAGCACATGATTGGCCGTCTACATTTATGGAACTATCAACAACGCGTCATGGGGGGCTTGCTGGGACTGGGGAGACGCAGAGCGCATGGGAGCGCATGAGACTGAGCTCTACTGTGCGGAGCGCCACGCTCCTGGAAAGGGCGACCTCGTCAACTACAGCGTGGAGCCGACGTCATGGCAGGGACTCCCTATAAGCATCTGTCAGGGTGTCACGTCTTTCTATGAATGAAAGCGCACGTAGTCGCTGCAGAGAGTCAGTGTCTCTGCATGAAAACTTCACTGACCACGTTTGAGAAGATGATTGTGAGTATGCCTTTATCTTTATAATAGAGAAATCTAAACGGATGGACAAAGTTAATTTCTGCCTTGAATGTAGGCCTAGACCATGTGTGTGTGTTTTTCATGAGGCTATGTGGTTTGCTGTACTGTGTAATCAATATGCACATAGAGTCAAAACTCAAGTAGAATGCATGATAACTAGAATGCAAGAAGTTTCGTTTTAATTAGTAATATAATAGAAAATACTCTACTGTATTTCAGACCTAAAACCATGTCTTGTGCGTTAGAAATGGTGGATAAAACACACATCACAAACACGGTAGCATTTTTTTTTTTTATCCCTATATTTGTGTTTTAGGAGCCAAGTGATTCATCAATGGACTCCACACATGCTGTCGCCCTTTTGAAAGGGTTGAACGTACAGCGAGAAGATGGCCAGTTTTGTGACTGTGTCATACAGTTGCATGATGTGTGCCCTGGGAGGCTTTTCTTAGCCCACCGGTGTGTCCTCGCTGCATCGAGCCCCGTACTCGCCTCCCTTCTAGTCAGGCACGGAGGAGCCCTCTTGGACCTGAAGCTGACCTGCCTCTCCTCGGAGACCACCTTGGAGTACTTGCTAGATTTCATTTACACGGGAAACCTCCCTCCCAAAAGCCAAGACGACCTGCTGCTGTCTGTTGCTGTGGCCCTTCAAGTGCAGGGACTCATTGATGACTTGATGCTCCGAAGGAGAACACCGTCTGCAACTTTGAACAGTGAGTATAAAGTGTGTAATGGAATACAAAACTGCTGACAGTGATGCTGTTGTTTATCATTATAACAGGGGCAACATACAGAGTGGTTCTTGCACCAGATTTATGCACACAGTTATTTGCATCTGTGGTCCCATTTTACAGAACATTGTATTCCATGGCTTCATTTTATGGCCACACCATAGTGAGCATGCCCAATCATAATTTGAATGCATAGTGTGTGTTTTGTTAACCCATTTTAGCCTGGAGCGACATATACGCTGCATGCAGGTTCTTGAGATTTGAGGGTTTTTTTTATTAAAGATGTGGGTATGTTAGAGCTGAATGAACACATTCTAATGCAATATGAGGTAGCTTTTAAATGCAATTTATTTCATGTTTTTATGTGCTTCGGAGGCTGAGATAGTTAGGCTTAATAGGCAGACGGCACCCTTTCCCAAAAAGGGCTTAGGAGGCTAAAATGGGTTAAAGCATGGTGATATTGTTTTTAAGTTGCTATTTATTTGTATGTTAACAGGTCGAAAGCGTCCATTTCCTGAAACCCAACACAACTCAAATCCTTGGTCTCCGCCATCACCAGGTGGATGTGAAAGCCCCTTGCCATCCTGCTCAAGCTGTGAGGCAGTCCCTGTCATTCGACATGTCAAAGCCTGCGGGACATTGTCACGCATTCAACCAACAAGCATACCAAACTATGACATCAACTTTGACATGCAAGAGAAGAAATCTAAGAGGACTAGAAATGTGGAGAATCCCTCATATGTCCAACATTCAGGTGATGACGACTTCCGAAATATGGCTTGTAGTGATGCTGACTTATATGAACCAAAATCCAAAAGAGCAAAAATTGTTCTTCCTTCAGATGTGACCTGTCACTCACCTCTAATTGACAGAAACAGAGACAAGGTTTTGGAACCGAGAGGCAGGACAGTTGTTCAAACAAATAGCACGTCTCCAAAGACAGCCTATATGTCTGCTCAAATTGGACAGGGCAGACATAACGATGAGGTTCGGGATGTTCAGGATCTAACCCTTTGCGATGCTTCAAAGGAAAACCGCCACCGTGGTGGTTTGCATTTCAACAGTGGCCATGAACATGGTGGCCTTGCATCATGCCAGTTACAACGTGTAGAAATCGACCACAACCTGCCCCCTAAGCCTGCCTCATGTGCGTCCTTGCAGTTGTGCGATATTTCTTCTTACGTTCCCGTGGACAGCTCTCTGTGCATCAGAGGTCAGAGTTCAGATGAGGGACAACACAATGTTATGCGTCATTTACAGTCAATGGCTAACACACAATATCCGGTGCACGTTCCACTACCAAGACATGAAGATTACAGCTCTCCATCATGGTCTGAAGCTGGGTCCAATGTACAGGAATCAGTTGTTTTAGGATACAGCACCTCTGCAGGCTCTCCGGCAATCCCCGACTCACCCCCAGGTGGTGGCAGCATCTTCGCCGCTTCTCAGAGGTTTAGCAGTGAATGGGACAATGTGGACCGCAGCAGTGGCCCTCAGAGCTCTTGTGTCCATCACACCTTCCATGGACAAATGAGATATCACTGCTTCAGCGACACAGAGCGACAGGCCACAGGATCTAGTGATTCGGACGAAGAGGAGGAGGAGGAGGAGGACAGGCTTTGTGTCACTCGGACAGATGCCGGCGTCAGCGGCAGCAAAGACTCGCTTCCTATCATGAGACCTCACGCCTCCTCCTCCACCAGTCAGACCGTGGATCTGCTCGCTGACCCCAGCGAGACCCAAGGGAATGCCCCAGAGATGAACACGGCGGCGCAGCCTTACCAGTGCACGCTGTGTGATCGTGCCTTCAGCCAGCGCGGCTCGCTGAACAGGCACATGCGCTCCCACCTGGGCGTCAGGCCGTACTCCTGCCCACACTGCCCCATGACCTTCTCGCGCCAGTACCGGGTGACGGAGCACATGCGGGTCCACCAGCGGGGCTGCGAGGACTTCCAGAGGGCAGGGCCAGCCTGAGCTGTGCTGCCTGAGCCTGGCTTCCTTTGAGCAGTCATGGGTAAGCTGTTAGGGCGTCAGACTTGTAGCCAAAAGGTTGCCGGTTCGACTCCCGACCCGCCAAGTTGGTGGTGGTAGTAATTAACCAGTGCTCCCCCCCATCCTCCTCAATGACTGAGGTACCCTGAGCATGGTACCGTCCCACCACACTGCTCCCTTGGAGTGCCATTGGGGGCTGCCCCCTTGCATGGGTGAGGCATAAATGCAATTTCGTTGCGTGCAGTGTTCACTTTTGTGCTGTGGAGTGCTATGTCACAATGACAATGGGAGTTGGAGTTTCCCAGTTGGGCTTTCACTTTCCTCTAGCCAGTACTGAATCACAGAGTCCACCAGCATGCAGTGTGACGCAGAGGTGTAGTTGTGATAGAAAAGTAGATCGATATATGCCTTTATTGTCCCCAAGGGGGGATGTTTTTTCACCACCAGCCAAAACCATCATACTGCACACATATACTGCATATAAGTACTGTGGAACAACTGGTGTAACAGCTATGTAATATCATGTACTATTGTTATGCTTACATCTTGAGTTCACGTCTATGTTTATACAGCTCAGCTGTGAGGACCCCAGCACTGTAAACTTGTTTACTCAAGCCATACACTCTTGGGTACTACTTTATTTTTCAAGTGCAAGACTGCCAGCAAGAACATACAGTATATTTTGATTGTGTGTTGTTGTGTTGTATTATGTGTGGTTTCTATTATCACAGTGATATACATTTTGTTACATCAATATTCCTTGTGACATGTATTCCTTGTTACACTTTCGGTGTCATGCATTTTGTGTAGCGTCACATTAGATATTGTCGCCAAATTATTGACCTAAGCACTGGAAGTTTGCACCGCTTTACTCAAGCCTTACACTTGGGTACTCTTTATTTTCAAGTACAAGAACATACGTTTTCATTATTATTGTATTTAACAAATGAAGAGTGTTGTGTCTATAATCACAGTGATATATATTTTGTTACATATCAATATTCCTTGTGACATAAGACAAGATAAACTTTTATTGTCTGTTTGCACAGAAATTTGTCTTGCATGACACTTCTCCACAATCCACATGTAAACGCACATTAAAGACGCACAAAACACAATATGGCCTATACTCATCTAGGTCCATAAGCTGTTACACCAATGTACCAATGCACATTTTCCTGTGTCATGCATTTTATGTAGCGTCACATTATATATTGTGGCCAAATTATTGCATACAGCACATGTAACAGTAGAGATAGTATATGGTGCTGAATAAGTAGTTCAATAGCATTTACGTGTACATAGCACATTTAAATACAAATATGTTATGTAAAACTAACTGTCCCAGAAAGTCCCATGAAGCGAGGTAATGACATGATATTTTATAACGATAATGATATATCATTGATAATGATATTTGGTAATGATTTATCAACTGCATAATTGCATTTAACCCATTGATGCCTGATGTTGTGTTGCAAAGCATTGGCCCTGGCACCTGGAGCTGCATTACCCAAAATCCAGACTCATAAGATTTGAGACAACTTTATTAAAAATCTCTGTTTGTTTGAGATGAATGAACACATTCTAATGAAAGATGAGGGTCTTAGCGTTTCAATGCAACTTAGTGCATATTTTTATGTGCTTCAGAAGCTGAAATATTTAGGTTTTTCTAGGCTGAGGGCAGCTTTTCTTAAAAAGGGCTCAGGCATTCAGCACCCTTTTTTGCAGGTGCCTTAGGCATCGATGGGTTAATGTGATTATCTTTAAGCATCAGCATGTAATGAAAGCTTGGTGTCCAAGTTCCACCTGGTCCAGCATATCATTGTTTTGTTATAATGCAATAAAATGTAAATGGAGTGCAACAGTTTGGGGACTCTTTTCATTAAAAAACAAAAAAAATGTGTGGGTGGATAGCTGAAAGGTTGCAGCACAACCTTTACATTTTATTGATTGATTGATTGATTTATTTTAGAAATACATTTCTTGTTAAACCTTGTAACAACATCCCAGTGATTTCATTATTATGAATTTGAGTATTGGTTTAAGAGGTTATCTGGAGAGTATGGGCAGTGTCTCCACAGTCAGAAATGTGTAGTACAAAAATGGAGAGTTGGGGAGCGTTGTGGCGCAGCACGCTAAGCCCCCCACATTTGGGTTGCATGCCCACAGGGACCGCGGTTCGAGTCCAGCCGGGGTCATTTCCCAGCAATGCCCCATCTCTCTCTCCAAATCATTTCCTGTCTACTGTCATACTGTGATGTAATAATAAAGGTCAAAAAGCCCCAAAAAATATGGAAAGTTACACAAATGATCTTTGTCAAAGAAAGCTGTGGAGGAGTGAAACAGGCTGAACATGGTGAAAATGGTAACAGCCAAGTGTCTGACCAACTAAAGAAAACAGCTAACCCATGGCACTTGTGAAGGCAAGATTTGTCACACAATGGTAAGGGAATGTTACAGAGCCAGATTAGTTCTTTTAGGTAATCTCTTTTATTACAAATTGCATCAAAATATTAAGCATTTTTGCAACTTCCAAAATATATAATAAGCATATGTACAAACTCAACAAAATTACAAAAACACATATTACATTAGGTTGAAAATGTCGTTTTGAGTAGAATAGGTGTGCTTTGGCATTGGTATCTAATAGCAATAGAGGGGTTATATCCGTCAAGGCCATTTAGGTAAGCATGCGTAAATGGTCTCTTCTGAGCAAGTGAAACTAAATATGAGCTTATATATGACAAGAAGATGCTCTAGCATTTACACTATTTGTCATTAAGTTCCCATTAATAGGCTACACGTGGGAATCACTGACACTTTGAACACTCTGCTTCTTAGTTTTTGCTGTCAAATCTGTATGATTTCTGTATATCACAGTCATTTGTGATCACATTTCGAATGAACTACAAGTACTCAGACTGGTGAATATCACAGTGGTGAAGACTCATTTTAAAAATACGGATAACCCAAATCTATTTAAAAAATCTGGCACACTCTCAATGCGTTCCTGAAAATTTCATTGAAATCGAGACACAAAAAAATGTCAACCTACTAAAGATGGCGTTAAAAAATAGTTACACATTGTAATTCTTATTTAAATTACATCATTATTTTAAGTTACTTTTGAACTTCAGTACTATTTTTGTCTTTCCTAGATAAATGCGCAGCATTCCAAGTATACCACAGCGATGTAAATTAGCTTTGCAACTAATACATACAATCCCACATCTCACCATTTTCTCCATCAATGGTGATCTGTTAACACTAACCCTAATGTTAACCCTGTTGCTCCTAAACTACATACCCATATGGAGTGTTAAAAATCACAACTCCAGGGCACATTCTGTAAGAGTGTACTGTTAAAATGGAGCTGTAATAATTCCGTATTTTATTTTCCACTGACACTGGCCATGTTTACATTACGTTTTGAATTCCGAATTAATAATTCCGAATGAAATAATTCCGTCGAGTTTACATTTAACTTTCATTTCATTCCGAATTGTGAAGTGTTTACACGACGTTTTCAAAACGGAATTAAGCTTTATTCAGAATTAAATTGAGTTCATTCTGAATTAAATATCTCATGTAAACAAGACCACTGACTGTCTCGTTGGCGTGTTTGTGTTGGCTGTCCCACTCCCGAGTCCCATAATGCCCTCCCCATCTTCCACAATGACACCAGCCAGCGGATCTGGGGCCTATACTAAGAAACTGGTTCAGGAGTAAACCAGGTTAAGTTAAGAGGTAAATGTAAATAATCTAATAGAGGAGCATGGAGTCCTCATTTTCATAAGCAAAGGAGGACTCCAAGCTCTTCTATTTGATGATTTACCTCTTAACTTGCACAGGTTTACTCCGGATCCAGCTTCTTAGTATGCCCCTCTGTGCTCAGTTCCGGGGTTGAGAGTTGAACTCCTGGCAGATGTTTTGTATGATCTTGGGCACAAACTTGTACAGGTTGTCAAACTCGTCCACAAAGAAGGAGTGCTCCTTGTCCGGATCTGTGGCGATGTACTCCAGCTCATCCTGTGCGGCCCACGCGATGCCAATGGAGTACGCGATTACACCTGACAAATCACACAACAAATAAGGGCATACACATTATTGGAAACACCAAGAGATTGCATCAAATATTCAGAAGTTTCAAACCTTTTTTTGTGTCACCTTGGTGAACATTGTTGAAATGCAGAAGTAAGTCTGTAATTGACGAGGGTTGAGGCTCATCTACCATAGTTTCTGAGTTCATTTCGTCAGCTGCCCAATAGTTTATCAGTCCAGACGAAAGTGCAAGTCGAACTACGAGGTGGTATGCTACAGTATACAGTATATCCACTATCATGACAGTCTGCTCTTGAACACAGCTAATTCGTTTCCATTGGAATACCGAGGATGTCAACTGATTCACCTGAACTAAGTGTAACGGAGGCTAACTAGCACAGAGTTGGCGTAGAACGTTGGTAAACCTCCCTCCGATAGCTTCATACAGTCTCGTGCCGTTGGGCCGAGAGACTAGTCTCTTGGCCCAGCGGTATCGTACTGTGTCTCCCATTGCCGAACCGTTGTAGTTGACGAGGTCGCACGTTCGATCCCCGAGGGGAGTGAACAGGTGCAAGATGACCTCCGTCACAGTGGTGCCGCTGACCCGGGATGAGAGTGAGGTTTAAGGGGGAGAGTGTAACGGAGGTAAACTAGCACAGAGTTGGCGTAGAACGTTGGTAAACCTCCCTCCGATAGCTTCATACAGTCTCGTGCCGTTGGGCCGAGAGACTAGTCTCTTTGCCCAGCGGTATCGTACTGTGTCTCCCATTGCCGAACCGTTGTAGTTGACGAGGTCGCACGTTCGATCCCCGAGGGGGGTGAACAGGTGCAAGATGACCTCCGTCACATAAGGGCTTGATGATGATGATGATAAGTAAGCCTATTTTAATTGGTCATTCAAAACCCATTTTGTTTACGATGGTGTTTCCTTATTCTTCTCTTGTGTTCTCCTCTCTGTTTTCTCCCATATTTCTCTATGGAGGTGGGACTATAGTCTTGCTGATGGTTACTGTCGTTATTAATTTATCCAACATGAGATAAGATGATGTTAAACCTGTAGTCTTGTATGCTTGGTACAGCTATGAAACCTATGAACCTACTGTATGAATCTTTATTTGATATGTAGTATTAGCATATCTTTATTGTTTCATATTTGTACCATTGCCATCCACCATTGCCATTAGGCCTACTGCAGTGGTCTCCAATTACTTTTCTCCAAGGGCCAAATTATGTAGAGCAAGTGAGGCTGTGGGCAAAACCAACGCCCCCAACCCCCTGAGAAACAAGTTAGATAGATAGATAGACAGATAACAGATTTTCACTTTTACGTTTTCCCTTCTTGTCAATGTCTGTTATGAAACTGTTAGCATAAGATCTAACTCTCTGTGAATGCTTTGGAGAGATACAGTATGACTCACAGAAGTTTTAGGGCTCAAAAATCACAAACCGTTATGTTTTCATTTGTTCTGACCTCATAGCGGACCAAATGTTTGCCATGCCAAGGCCGGATTTGTCTCGCGGGCCTTTGTTTGGGGACCAAGGGCCTATACAGTGTTTTTTGAAACTAAGAGGTAATTCCAAATGCATTTGATGCCCCCTGGTGGCCCAGTAGCCCTACTTCACTTGTGTCGTGGACCACCAGTGCTCTGTTGAAATGGGCATTTGTCAGACAACTTCTGGTGAAGAAAAAGGAGTTGTCCGTTACAACATCAACTCTTCCTCTCTTCCCCGTCCCTGCTGAAGGGAGACACAGCGAGAGCATTATCAGAGAGAGTAGAGAGAGAGAGGTTCCATTGGCCCATTGTTTCCGGGTTCTATTATTGCAAGGGGGAGGGGGGGGGATCCCCCTTTAGGCAGACCTAGGCAGACCTAAGGACTGTTCTATTCAATGCTAGGAGCATTATGACACGCCACTTTAGGCAGACCGGAACCTGGTCATGTTAGGTGCCCATAGCAACCTATTACATTGGCATATCTCTATATACTTAAAGAATCTCTGGCATTATGGCAGTACCAGCAGGTTTGACAGTGGGGGTGGGGTGTTGCGGCTGAGGTAGTGGTACTTTCACACCAAACACAATGTTTTTATTCTCTGTTTTGATTCTCCTCATCTCTACTCATATGCACTGTTGACATTGGACACCTTTTTTTGGGGTGATATTTTAAGTATATCAAGGTGTTTCACACACTATGTAAACAACCCATGCCTCAAGTTAACTTGCTCGAATATACAGTATGAAAGGTCTAGAACACTGTTTTGCATTCGGGCCTCTACACCCCCCTTGGAGGCGTTAGGGAGCCCTTGGGGGGTATTGAGAGGAGACATCTGAGAGGGGTGGTCACTCAGTTGCAAATGGGGGGCAATAGTGGATTTTACTTTTTCATTCTAAGCGCGGCCTTGGGCAAGCTTGTGATGAGGTCAAGCGACCGCTTTTTTCCATAAAGGTTGACAACCACTGGTCTGCAATGAAAATGTAGCACTTTCAGGTAGGCTCCTGACAAGCCAATGGTAGCATGCAGGAGCAATACAACTGTATGTAAAAAATGTCTGGAGTTCTCCTTTAACAGACCTCTGAGACCATCACAGACCAGCTGTATTTATACTGAGAGAGTTGATTACACACAGCGTTGCTCGGTAATTAGGTCAGTAACCCTCATCAGGCAACATCTGAAGAGAAGTAGTTGCGGAAAGTTGAGGAAAGGGAGAAAAAGATGGGCTCAACACTTTTGATTGACCTCCTTTCCAAAGCAAGTTTAAAATCAAATTGAATTAAAAACAACAACAAAAAAATCACAATTATGCGCAACGTTGTGCTGGTATTACCGTATACATAAAGCTAATATTATTTTTTATGTTTGTGGTTGTAGTGTGGCAATATTTTGATAAGTTCAAAAGGAGTATGAATACTTGTTACGCAATCCCAGCATCCCACTGTAAGAAAATGAAGCAACACTTTCCTCTTAAGTTTTTAGCAACTTTCTTTACAAGAATGCCCTATGTGACTACATTTGCCTTGTTTTGCCCTGCATCCCCTTTCAGCTTGGTGTAGAACAGGGGTCAGGAACCTATGGCTCTAGAGCCACATGTGGCTCTTTTGGGAACTGTATCTGGCTCTTGGGAACTGGATCTTGCCAACAGTCCCTTGAAATACAGACTCCTCCCATATTTAGAAAAGTATGGGTTCTGTATTGAGCTGAAACGAGACATGGTATCTTAAAATGTGTAAAAATGCAGGAAAGCTTTACAGAGAAAATAGATATTAGCTTTTCTATTTCTTAGTACCCTTAGGATGGTCTATGTATGACACTGTTTTAGATGAGATTCATATCTGTTATGCATAGTACAGGGATAACCCAGTACTCTGAAATTGTTGGGCAAATTATGAAATACATGTTTGTAATTGTATTCAGTGTTTCTGACCTTATGGGGGGGGCTTTTACGAAAATTCCTTTTAAAAAATGTGGCTTTTATGGCTCTCTCCACCAAAAAGGTTCCTGACCCCTGGTGTAGAATATATTGTTCCATAACTGCACATTACAGTCTATATTATAGTATATTATAAAGTCTACATTTTATTTTTTTTCTACAGCAAGGCAGATGAGGTAGGTTTTAAAATGGCTCAGATGTAGACAAACCCTTGAGAAAGACAAATACTTTCAGACATGGGTCCATTAACCTGAAATATGGAATTTCACTTCTAAGACCTCTGTGTGTTAACATATCACATTGAAGTTTCCTTTCTTTCCCCCGTTTCTCACCTTTTCGATGTACAGCCAGCGCTGGCGCCCTGACGTCGTCGTAGGAGCGTCCGTCGGTGATGACGATCATGATCTTGCGCTTGTTGGGTTTGGACTTGCTGAAGAGCTGCTCGGCGGCGTATGTGATGGCGGCCCCCGTGCTGGTGCCCCCGCTCCAGTAGTTGATGCGCTTGATGGCGTTGAGCAGCTCCGACTTGGCGTTGTACTGGCCGAACGCAAACTCCAGCCGCTGCTCGTAGGTGTACTGCACGGCGCCCACGCGCGTGTCCGTGTCGGAGATCTCGAACTCCCGCGTCACGTTGGCCACGAACTGCAGCACGGTGCGGAAGTTGCCCGTGCCCACGCTGCTGGAGCCGTCGATGACGAAGGCGATGTCGTTGGCGTTCAGGCAGGTCTTGCTGCACATCAGCCGGTCCGTGTCGCACACGCGCTTGACGAGCGGCTGCACGGCCTTGCGCAGCCCAAACCAGCTGGGGACCGACATCGAGTAGTAGCCATTGGTCCGGCACACAGCCTGTAAACATAGGAGAGACGGTCACTATGGAAACAGGATGAAAGACAGTCACTATGAAAACATGGAGGACAGTCGCCATGGGAATATGTCTGACAGTCACCATGGGAATATGTCTGACAGTCACCATGGGAATATGTCTGACAGTCCTTATGGAAATATGAAAGACAGTCACTAAGGGCAGTCATGGGTAAGTGGTTAGGGTGTCAGGCTTGTAGCCCAAAGGTTGCAGGTTTGATTACTGGGGGTAGTAATTAACCAGAACTCTCCCTCATCCTCCTCCGTGACTGAGGTATCCTGAGCATGGTACCGTCCCATCACACTGCTCCTTTGGGTTGCCGTTTGGAGCTGCCCTCTTGCATGGTGAGGCATAAATGCAATTTTGCTGTGAGCAGTAGTATGCACTTGTGTGCTGTGGTGTGCTGTGTCACAATGACAATAGAAGTTTCACAAGTGGGCTTTCACTTTCGATTTCACTTCACTATAGTTCAGATGCAAAACCCCCTAACTCCATTTCTGAAGACCTGCACTTCTATATTTTTAGAGAACCCCGTTGTTGATTTGTTTGGTCATGTACTTGATAATACATATAAATAGTTATATTGCAGAAATAAAATAAAAAAATATGCAATTTTGATAGCTTTGTATCAAATAAAAATGAATTAAGATTATTTTCTGAAAAGGCACTTAGGGGGGTTTGCACCTGAACTCTTCAAATATGGAAGATAGTCACTGTGGGGGACTTGAAAGGGCAGAATCCTCAGCCTACTCCTGCACACAGTACATTTTCACAGATGAGTTCATTCAACACTAATCACTATTAAAGGGATATGCCACTATTTTGGGGCTTAATACAGTTAAAATCGTTGGCTGGGGTTTATAAAGGTGGTAAGGTGTCATATTTTTCATGTTAAGCGTTAAAGTGCAAAGAGTGGGGACCATATACAGCATGCTAAGGCTAGTGTTAAAGGGGTATGCCACTATTTTGGGGCTTAATACAGTTAAACTCGTTGGCCAGGGTTTATAAAGGTGGTAAAGTGTCTTATGTTTCATGTATGCCGTTGTCTTGCTTTAAGACAAGTTAAAATAGGGAATATGTCGCTAAGCTAGTGAAAGTCAATGCATCCGTGTAGCATTGTAGCATGCTACACGGATCCATTGACTTTCACTAGCTTAGCGACATGCTCCCTCTTTTAACTTGTCTTAAAGCAAGACAACGGCTTACATGAAACATAAGACACTTTACCACCTTTATAAACCCTGGCCAACGATTTTAACTGTATTAAGCCCAAAATAGTGGCATACCCCTTTAACACTAGCCTTAGCATGCTGTATATGGTCCCCACTCTTTGCATCTTGAAATACCACTTCAATTTGACTTTGGCACTATTCTTGACTGTATACAGTGCCCTCCATAATTATTTGCACCCCTGGTTGAGATGTGTTTTTTAGCTTCCAATTATTTTATTTTTTTTCTAAATAATATGGGACCTTAATGGAAAAAAAGAGAAAAATCCAACCTTCAATACAAGTGCATTTATTCAGTGGGGAAAAAATCCCACATAAAGAAATAATTATTTGACATCAAATAATGTGTGTCACAATTATTAGCACCCCTGGTGTTAATATTTTGTACAACCCCCTTTTGCCAACAAAACAGCACCTAATCTTCTCCTATAATGTTTCACAAGATGGGAAAAGACAGAAAGAGGGATCTTCAGCCATTCCTCTTTGCAGAATCTCTCTAAATCATCCAGAGACCTGGGTCCTCTCCTCTGTACTCTCCTCTTCAGCTCACCCCACAGGTTCTCAATGGACTGAGATGGCCATGGGAGGAGCTTGATTTTGGGTCTGGTGAACCATTTCTGTGTAGATTTGGCCATATGTTTAGGGTCATTGTCTTGCTGAAAGACCCAGTGACGACCCAGCTTCAGCTTTCGGGCAGAGGGCAACAGATTTTGATTTAAAATGTCCTGGTATTTCAAAGCATTCATGATGCCATGCACCCTAACAAGGTTCCCAGGGCCTTTGGAAGCGAAACAGCCCCACAGCATCACTGACCCACCCCCATACTTCACAGTGGGTATGAGGTGCTTTTCAGCATGCGCATCTTTCGTGGTACGCCAGACCCACTTAGAGTGTTTGTTGCCAAAAAGCTCAATCTTGGTCTCATCTGACCAAAGCACACGGTCCCAGTTGAAGCCCCAATACCGCTTGGCGAACTCCAGACGCTTTCGTTTATGATTGTGAGTGAGGAAAGGTTTTCTCCGTGCATGCCTCCCAAACAGCTTGTTGGCGTGTAGACAGCGCCTGATGGTTGATTTGGAGACTTTGTGACCCCAGGATGCTACCATTTGTTGTAATTCTGTAACAGTGAGCTTTGGAGATCTTTTGATTTCTATTACCATCCTCCTCACTGTGCGTGGTGGCAAAATAAACTTGGGTCCTCGTCCAGGCTTGTTTACCACTGTTCCAGTTGTTTTGAACTTCTTAATTATTCCTCTCACAGTGGATATGGGCAGCTGCAGTTGAGTGGCGATCTTCTTGTAGCCTCTGCCTGACCTGTGAAGGTCGACGCACATCTGCCTCACTTGTATGCTGTGTTCCTTTGTCTTTCCCATGTTTAAGAGTGGATAAGAGAAATGGCCTCGGTGTCACGTCATATTTATACCCCAGGGAAACAGGAAGTGATGAATTACTAATTAAATGTTCCTACATACTCTGGTAAACTTTGTAAACTACTGTAGAAATGACAGAAATGCTTCAATTATATTTATTTCATGGGAATTGTTAAGGGTGCCAATAATTGTGGAACAGGTGATTTAATGAAAAATAATTATTTTTTAGTCAGGGATTTTTTTATTTTCTTACAATTCATTTGAGTTGAAGGCTACATTTTCCTACAATTTTCAGTGTGACAGTATTCTTCTGCAATAAACACTGAATTTATTTTAAGGCTTTTAACACATCTCAACCAGGGGTGCCAATAATTATGGAGGGCACTGTATATACAGTATATAGTTTTGTAGTGTAGGTTTTATACTTAAAAAGAGATGAATAGTGTGAATGAGCACTGCACGATTTACCGTGCATCTTTGTGCGAGGTCATGGGAGAGTCTCATGGAAGTATTGGCTCAGCAACACAACTAACATTTTGAGCTTTGGTGGCACTATTGGATTAGACCATAAGACAAGGTCCAAAACCTGTACCACAATCAGAGGCATTCATTCATAATCCCACATTGTTCTCCTGATCTTGTAATGTGAACTATTTTACAAGTAAGCCAAATTGTTGAGTTCGCCAAATTCCAGCGGGCAGTCAGCACAGTACCACATTATATAAAATACATATAAAAAGAATGAATGTATGTTGAAGCAAAACATGAATCAAAACCTGAGTTGAATAAAGTCGAAGTAGAAACCCTCTTACAAATATAATTACAACACTAGTGGTATGATATTGCATGGTTTCAACTTTGTAATAGCCTACTATGAGTCATTTAACAGTTAAAAGTTCCATGCACCATGTTCGCTCTAATAAAATCAGCATAAAGTCAATAATGTGTGCGGTAGACTTCTATCCTTTGAAGTATTGAACATTCCTGCATCTACCAGCACCTAGGAGCTGTGCATGGAACTGTTCGCTCTAATAAAACGAGCATAAAGTCAAGAATGTGTGCGGTAGACTTCTTTCCTTTGAAGCCTACTATGAGTGTTCTTCTACTTTTTACAAGTCTGATCGAAACCGAACTGTTCATCATTCATACCTTATCCACAAAGTTAGGCTCCACCACGTTTTCCTTCTCGTTCTCATCTGGGCCTTCGATGGTGACAAAGAAGATGTTGATTCCTGATTCCCTGGCGAGCCGCGAGGCCTCCTCCACCTTGTCAGTTGGCCAGCCGTCCACCAGCACCACCGCCACGTTGGGCGCACCGCCACGGTTGCCGTTGGCATCACTGAAGTAGTGCTTGTTGATGTAGGACAGGGCCTTACCTATTTTGAACAGCAGGGGGCAGCATCAGATCATATCTGTCATCAGACTGAGCAGTGTTAGGCCTACTAGACTCTGGTTATCTCCTCTCTCTGCCACAACTACATGACTATCTGGACACATAGAAAAAAACAACCTGCATATCTCCACAATACAAGAAAAAAAACATTCATGTCGTAAAATTGTAACTTTTTTTTCTAAATTCATTCTCCATGCAAGGCATGAAAACATTCATGCTTCATAGGTTTCAAATGGGGTGGCTGTGGGAGACCTACAGGTTGCTTGATCACTGCCTCTCTAGAGTAGTGTTTCCCAACCAGGGCTACGTGTACCACTAGGGGTACGTGTACCACTAGGGGTACGCGAGCACATTGCAGGGGGTACTTGGAAAAGTGTTATTATTATAACAAATGTATGGAGCAGCCACATCAGGACAGAGAAAATGATATAGAAAATTAATTAGGGGGTACTCATGGCACAACTAAGAGGCTTAGGGGGTACGCAAGACAAAAAAGGTTGGGAAACACTGCTCTAGAGTAGAAGCAATAGTCATTTTTTATGTCCTCTTATTTAGCCTATTTTCACCTACAAAGCACCAGTCTTGACACACAAACACTTCAGAATGATGTGTAGCTGCCCTAGTATTTGTGTGGGGGGGGGGGGGGCACATTTCATTTTGGGTTGAGAGGAATCCCACAAGCTTCCCGTTATTCGTGTCGGTCCTAAAGTGTCTCTGGTTAAAGGAGGAGGCACAGCTGTGAGTGGCGCCTAGCACGGATGCCGCAAAGCAGAGCAGAGCAGAGCAGACATCCACCACCAAGATGGCAAAGTGTCACCACCACCACTACACAGGACCGGATTAAGATGGCCCGGGGCCTCTAGGCTACAGGTTCCTGTAGGCCCCCATGGAAGACACATTCTTCACAAAATTATGGAGACAGCATCATTATTCCAAACCATTAATTAATAAGATTTAAAACTGTGCCTGACACGACTGACTAAGTTATTAATACAGCATTTTGTCACATATTTCCAATTACGTTGATTTTGTCCCCCCCCCTTGGCCAACTGGGGGCCCCCTTGGCAGGTGGCGGGGGGCCCTAGGCTCCAGCCATATCTAGACTGTGTGTTAATCCGGCCCTGCCAGTATATAACCCCCTGGGTGGATGCAGCTCAAGAATTTGGTCAGCTTCTCCTAACTAAGGGAGAATAGAAGAGGAGAAAAAAAAATAAAAAATCACCTCACGACCTACCAAACATGTAATTTACTGAACAGTTCCTGCATCAAATTTAGATTTAATTCCTAGTTGACATGGTGTGTGTGGGATAGTAAAAAAGGGCCATCTCTACCATGTGATAATTGTAGGCTTTCCCTTTCTACCCATAACGTTTGCACACACACACACAAAAAAAACAATCTCCTGCCTGGAAGAGTGGCATGCTTCTCACACATTATCGCATTGGATTTCATCAGTGGCACCGTAGAGTCCCTCGGCTTCAGGCCAATGGCTTTGGCCCACGTTTCACGATCGGTTTAGGACGAGTGGGGGAGTAGGTTCCCTACCACTGGTTTAGGATATTGATAACTTGACTAGCCAGTGTCAATAACAATTTAAAAAAGGCTTCCTTTAATACACAACGTTTTGGTAGTTGTGTATTAAAGCAAACAGCGAAATGGTCAGTGTGCAGGAGTTTTTCCAAATTGTCTGCCGAGTGACCCAACGCACCTGCCATCTGAGGTGTGCGAAAAAAATACAAGTTTAACTGTGTCAATACCATAAAGCATACGGGCCCTTGTTGGCTATTTAATTCCTGCACGACGTTGCAATGAAATGTATTTAGATGAGCCAATACAGTAACCTACGTACTTGGTTAACCTCAAACCCTGGGGGGTGGCGCTGTGGTGCAGCGTGCAAAGTCCCCCACATTTGGGCTTAGATTGCCCATGGGGACCCCAGTTCGAGTCCGTCCACGGTCATTTCCCAGCCCTACCCCATCCCTCTCTCACAACCGTTTCCTGTCTCCTCTCATACTGTCATAATAAAGGCCATTAAAAAAAAACTAAAACAAACTCAAACCCTGTGTCTTGGGTGGCCATTTTAAGAGTGTTGTGTGAGAGTAAAAGTCGTCTTTGTTGTAAAGAGTATCTGTGGGCCAGATGAAATGTCTCATGCGGGCCACATGTGGCCCCCAGGCCTGAGACCTCTTATCTGCTTGGCCAAGGCCTGTTTACATCAACTACAACGGTAACTATAAAGATAACTACAACTTAAAAGACATTTCCGTTAACACTTGCCAACGATGAACAGGAGGAATCACATCTGCACCTTCTAAAGAACATTCTAAAGAACTTTTTTCATCATGGATGACCTGTACCTCTTCCGCTATCCCAATGTGACTAAGCTCAATATATTTGTTATTACTAAATTTTTCCACATACCCCCTGTAGTGTGCTCACGCACCCCCAGTGGTAACACTGCACTTAAGTAATTACGATTTCAAAAGTTCGAAGTCAAAGTTGTCGTCATCTTAAGGCTCTTTTCCACTGCCGCTTTTCTGGTAGACCTACAGCTTGACACACCACTTTTTGCTTTTCGATTGGGCACGACACAGCTCGAACGTAAAACAAAACTTGGAGGTGCGCTGTGTGGAGCTGTAGGCAGCTGTAACCAGAAAGCCGTCAGTGGAAAAGAGCCTTTTGTTACCACTGTAGATAGGAGCGGGACCTTTAGTCTACTACTCCATCCCCCCCCGTCTTTCTCCTTTTTATCCGTTTAATAAGGCACTCACCCACGTTGGACTGGCCTCCCTTCTGGGTAATCTTGTCCACAGCTGGCTTAAGCTCCCGGGAGCTGGAGTAGGCCCTCAGGCTAAACTCTGTCACCGGGTCATCTCTGCCAGAGGGGGGGTGACAACAGGGTATCAACATGGAAGAGGTAAGCGGTGGGGTGGTGGTGGGGGCAGATGGGGGTGGATGTCAATACATACAGCACCGTAGGAAACCTATTAGACTGACAAGCGCACCCCACCCCAAAAGTCAACTTCGCACCACCACCACCAACCCCACCACAACCCTGAAGAGCCCAAACGTTTGATGTTTTACTGCCTCTGGGGCTGCAGTCAAGCTGTCTGCCAAGCATGTGTCTCTCAGATGGTTTGCTTAAGCTACAACAAAGCTAAGACTCCCTCCAGACCGGCCCCACAGGTGATGACACAGACCCTCGGTCGGTCTGGGAACCTTCCCCTGCAGTACGGGACGAGGCCTGGCCCCCATTTTGTTGAGATTTCGACGCTGGAACGTGTCCAGACACAATAAATGTTGCCGTGTTAAAACAACACTGAGAGGGAGGGATCGAATTCCACCGTCTGCGTGTTGAATGAACAACACTGCAACCGTACTGTTTTTTTTTCTAGAAAGACACTTCAGTGATTGGGCAAATGTTTCAGCTTTTCCGAAACTTGGCTTTTTACAGTATACATGCTGTAGTAGCATTCTGATGTGTATCTGAAGTAAAACAATCCCATCTATTCATGGGCTTGCTTGCAATTGCCAATCCATTTGCCTATTTAGAGAGGTAATAATGACGGGTCAAATGGGTACACAGACTATTGATGTATTTTGGAAATGTACAGTACAGTATGTATAGAAGCAGCAAGACTAAGCACGTCTCTTGCAGCTTTCAAGAAGCAAGTAAAGACTTTCGTGACTATATGCTTGAGCTGCCCTAGCCCCAGGCCAGACTCTTGGCATGTGTATGTGTGTGTGTACTCTACTTTACTTAAAAAAAATGACACTTCTTTGCATTTGCACTTGTTGTTCTGTATATTTCCTGTGCACTTAGTATCTGCTAGTGATGTTGGCTATGATTATGTCCTCGCTTGTAAGTCGCTTTGGTTATCAAGTGTCTGCCAAATGTAATGTAATGTAATGTAATGTAAAAGCCGAGACAACACACATACCCATACTGGATGATTCCCATTATGGGACCAGCCAAACCAACATCCAACGCTTGGGACACATCTACCAGGAAGTCCTTCTGGATCTTAAATCGCCTCTTCCCAATGCTCCAGCTGCCATCCATCAGGAAGGCAATGTCCACTTTACAGTCTGAAAATGAACCAACAAATAGATAAGTGGTGTCAACAATAATCGATTCGGCAACGCATCGTAATGCGAGGCAGAACAATAATCGATTCAGCAAATGCCATAATCGGTGCATCATATTTTTTAAAGTTTCAATTACTTTTGTGGTAATTTCTGGAGCAAATTAACTTTTCAATTAAGTTAAAACACTTCAAAGCATTGAAAGCTACAGTCCCTGATACACACAACAGCCAATAAAATGCTGTTCAGTATCTGTTTGCATTGCCTCATGACAGAAGAAAAATTTGCCTTGCTTCAGTAGAAATGCAATGAATCGTAGAATCAAACTGAATTGATTCGAATAGAATGGTCACCTCCTGAATCATAATCGTGTCGAATCATAAGGGCTGTGTCAATGCACACCACTAAAATACATAAAGTAATAATAAAATGGTCACAGACCCTGTAACACCCAGAGGTTAATTAAGTCAAGTCAGTCAGGTGTACTTTATTGTCATAAATCTATGTAACAGGTTTAACACAGAAGTTTGAAATTGCGTTTGACCAGTCTCCAATGTGCAGTGAACCTAGACACATATAGGCCTAAAGACATTGACAGTAACCGCACACACACACACACACACACACACCCACACCCACACACACACACACACACACACACACACACACACACACACACACACACACACACACACACAATTTAGCAACAACTGACCCTTTACATGTAATGTCAGACACATTTGAACACTGAACATTTCAATACATTTGAAGCAGGTTTGAGGTTTGTGAAAATGACTAATTGATTAAAACAGAACAGACACTGAGGCATGCCATACAAGGGACGGTGTAATGTAGTAAATTGTCATACATACTTGGATCTCCCTGGGAGACGGGCTCAGGGGCTATGGGCAAGGAGTCCTGCTCGCGTACATTGAGGCCTGCAGGGCGGAGAAGAGATGAGGCATTAGAGATCAAAGGGGTGGACTAAGATGCTGGTTCAGGAGTAAACCAGATTAAGTTAAGAGGTAAATCATCTAATAGAAGAGCCTGGAGTGCTCATTATCTTGGAATCTTGTAAGATTTTCAATTAGATGATTTGCCTCTTAACTTCACCTGGTTTACTCCTTTTTTTTGTCTTTTCAACTTTATTGATGATAGGACAGTAGTAGAGGTAGAGAGGAGAGAGGAGAGAGATGGGGAGGGGTCGGCAAATGACTCGGGTCGGAATCGAACCCAGGTCGCTGGCATAGCAGCGTAGTGCCCTACCGTTAGAGCCACGGCGGGGCACACATGGTTTACTCCTGAACCAGCTTCTAAGGTGCTGTTTCCACGTAGCTGGATATTTTTTAGCAGGGTATTTTTTTCTTCTGTTAGGTGTAAACGCAACATGTGGATAAAAATAAATCCTCCATTGTAACAAATGCGTTTCAGCCCCCTAAACTGGATATTTTTTTCTCCTGCTTTTTATACCTGGATTTTAAATATCTGCTACGTGGAAACGGAAGGCCAAAACCAATGCAAAACCAATACAACCAGGAGAAAAAAATATCCACATATAAAAATATCCAGCTACGTGTAAACAGCACCTTAGTATAGGCCCCAGACCACCTGCCCACCACCTGGCTCTCACCTGTTTCCCCATGTACACGCCACGGTTTATTGATTTATATATCTCTTTTTTACTCCAAGTAGGAGCAAGGACTCAAAGTGCTTTACAATGTAAATGCCTCACATTCACCAATTCACGCACAGGTGCAAGAGGCTGCCATGCAGGGTGCCAAACTGCCACCAGGAGCAATTTGGTGTTAAGTATCTTGCTTCCCCACAGTCCCTGTTATAAATTAACTGTTACCAGAATGGCAATGACCAAGTCGTAATGTATTACAATGTATTACTTGTGCACTGTCATAGTGGTGTAGTACTATGGTAGTTACGTTTTTAAGCAACTATTAAAACGTTCCAGTGATGGATCTGTGCATGTTAAGGGGCTACAGACACATCAATGGGGTCAGGTGGATCAGAGCTCGGACCTGCAACCCTCTGGTTGCTGATATGGCACTTGCACTGCCTGTGTCACCATCACTCCATGAAACAGTTTACTTCATGTGTTCTGTTGGAAGCAGTCTCAAAGAAGCTGACTGCATAATAGACCTCAGAGTGGTACCTTAGCGTCAGCATTAGTTCTGGCCAGGCCAAGTAGTTGCTGCTTCTGATTTGTCTCAGGTGTTCTAGATCAGCTAATCAACTCTCCGCACACCTCACTCCCTGTGCTGCTGCCATCCCCGGATCTCTGCTTTACACGGTGCTTATGGAAAACCAGGGGACTCTTCTGAACAGAGCCATACCACCAAATCCTATTCATATTTTTTTCAATATAAAGAAATTGCATTCATAATTGTCTTGTCTTCTTGAATGGACCTGACAGATGTACTATAGTATATTCTCCTTCGTTATCCCAGTAAACTGAAAAATGGCTGGAACATGCAAGGGGACTCTGAATGTTGGGGACGGGGACATGATTGATGCAGTCAGAAGGGTTCAGGATATTTCATTAGTAACTAGCCCAAGCCACCTCACCTTGATCATATGGGGATAGATCAGTCCTCCAGGCATCCAGCGGCTCCACTGTGGCAACAACAGCATTTGCAAGCTTGAGTTAGAGGAGCTGGAGCACTACGCCAAAATGCATAGCCAGCTTGCATATTACATTACATTTCATTTTATAGTAGCTTAGAAAAGAATACATTAGCATGTAGACATAAATATGTAATGTAACATAGAACAAGAAAAGCAAAACAACATTAGTATAGCCAGGGTATGGCAAGGTGTTGACGAGTGGTGTTTAGTTTAGTCAGGAAGTAGCTAACTGTACACACTATAGAAACGTTCCCAGAAGAGCCGTCAGTTTGCCCCTGTGGAGGAACCCCAAGAAGTTCTTTGAGGAACCTAAACGTTCTCAAAGGGAAGAACTCTGGGGTTTTCTTGAAGGTTCTTCAAAGGTTATTTGAGGATCCTTTGATTGATATTGTGGATGAGCCCCTAAAAGGAACTTTGTGGCTCTTCCCAGAATGCTAAGTTGCTTCAGAGAACGTTGAAGTTCCCCCATGATCCAGGGTTCATTTGAGGGAAGTTAAAGGTTTTATTACAGTGCAACAGTGTGACGGGTGCCTGGCTCTGGCTGGATATGTGCATATCTTCTTGTGAGTTTGAGTATGACTTCGCCTTTTGTATCTTCGAGTGTATGGCAAGGAAAAACTTTATAAAAATGCCATGAGTGTTTCGCATCTGCTTTGGTCAAGATAAGCTGCACAAGTTCCACATTATTTTATGACCGTTACCAACAGTATATCCTGAGAGGAGTGTGCCTACTAGCCCGGTGAAGGCCTGGCTCCGGCATGTACTGTATGGACTTCAATGAGCATGAAAGGGTTGCCAACACAGCAATACAGTATATCAGCGATACTTACCCCTGGTGTGTGTCATCTCAGGGAATGATTTACGCCCGGCATCTGCCTCAGTGCCTTGATGTGCGGGGAAAAGAAAGACAGAGTGACAGGAAGGAGGGCAAGAAGAAGAAAGAGACATCATCTTTAATCAAACCGTGGGAAAATTACAGACAAGAGTTTAAGAGACGGAGTCAAAAACGTCTTTTGGCCTCTATTCTTTTCTGTCAATTTTTGATCTCCCATCATTGTGGCTCTGGGATAGCAATTGCAGCTTTTGCCACATTTTATTTATTTATTTACGCAAGCATACTCAAAACAGTTCCATTCAGGAAACCCAACTCATTTGAATGTTAAGACGATGCCCCATGCAGAAACAAATGTGGATGGCCTGTAATTTCCTGAAGACTGTGACAGGATGCCATTTGCATCTTTGCCACTTGTGGTACGTGCGTGTGTGGCTTTTCTTGCCTCTCCGGATTCAGAGCTTGTTCAGTGGTACTGGGGTGAGTTTCTCAAAAGAGAAGTTGTTAGCCTGTTAGCAACTTCGGTAGTTGCCAATGGGAAAATGCATTGAAAACAACAAAGTAGCTAATGTAGTAAGCAACTTTGGTTTTGAGAAATTCACCTCTGGCATGGAGATGCTAAAACACAAAAATCTGGATGCCTGGATGAAAATGGAAAACTCTCATGAATAAGAAGTGTGCAGATATTCCTTGGACATCTATGCAAGTTTTGTGTGTAAACTTAATTCATTCAACCTCACACTTCACACCTCACACTATGTCATTTACTTTGCATAAAAATAAGCAGCAGCATACGACAGGTGCAGTGCTTTGACACATCGAAGTAATGCTAATAACCAAGCTTATATTATTTTATAACATGTTTAGTGGAATCACTGGAGACTCATGAATGAGGAGTGTGCTCCCGTTCCTGTAGGCTGTAAGTTATTTGTAAACCGTTCGTTTAACACGCAACCACCTCACAGCATGTTATTTACTGTATACCACTGTGGTCCCCAGCTTCCAATCTCCACCTCAATATAAGTCACACTGCTATTTAGAGTCATTCATTTGGTTGAAGACAGACCAGATTTTGTGAAATGTTGTGTAAACCATATGCAGTAAACCATGATTTATCACCAAGAGTCAGATCCAAGCAAAAACAAGTACCGGGCAGCCTGGGTTGGAAAGCTGCAGTCTAAATCCACATGGTACAAATTCATCTTTTTCCATCTGTGCCCTTCGCACATATTGAAATAGGCCTTATCACACTTATAAGAAAGCCAAACATTTTAAAGGCTGTCACACAAAATCAATTCAATCAATAAAAAAACTTACCTGTATTAACTTGGATTTTTTCCTTGTGACATACTTTGTCACCATTGGAAAATATCAGTTTCTTTGATTTTACTATTCGCAGTTTTATTTGTGAGCAAAACAAACAATGTTGTTTTATTCATTAACATTTCTCCCAAATACCAAATATTCATTTACAGTATTTGGTTGCAGAAAGTGATCAAAACAACAAAACAGATGCAGTGCTTTCATACCTTAAAAATGCTAATAAATCAAGTTCATATTCTTTTATAGCTAATAAAAAACTATTTGGTGGAATAACTATGATGTTAAATGACATATTTCATGCGTCTGTAGATCTGCGCTGTGTGTTATGTTGGCAGCCTATGTGAACATCCAGGAAAAAAATCCTTTGTGACCAAATAAATAAATCTTGAATTTTTCTGAAATCTGCATCTTAACATGTATTACACCTACGTATTAACCTGTGTCAATTGAATCCCCCCATGTGTCCATGTGGCCTGTACTAGGTAATTACCTGGATACTCTACCTCATTTTTTCTGGACTGTGCACTCTACTGTATGCTGCTCCACTCCAGTCTACGCTACTCTACTCTATGCTACTCTACTCTACTCTACTCTACGCTACTCTACTCTACGCTACTCTACTCTACGCTACTCTACTCTATGCTACTCTACTCTACTATACTCTGCGCTACGCTACTCTACTCTATGCTACTCTACTCTACTATACTCTGCGCTACGCTACTCTACCCTATCCTACTCTACTCTACTCCTCTATGACAAAATTGGAGGTCTGAAAACAATGCACTTTCCTTGCCATTTTGTTGATTGGAAATAAATGTTCCACAAGTCAATATATTTGTATTTGGAATTATAATGAAAAATATCAAATTGATGTCACAAAAAATACACCATACCCTTTAAATCATTGTAAATTAGGTATGAGATTCATGAAAGTGTGTAACAGAATTTACAGACAAGTTTTAATGGTTTTGTCACCACGTGTTCTCAAACTGATTTAAGCTCTGGTTCTGCCACTGCTGACCATGGGTGCATTTCTCAAAAGCGTAGATGCTAACTATGGTAGCTACTTTGTTGGTTGCAATGCAATTTCACATGGGCAACTACCTAAGTAGCTAACTGCTAACAACCACACTTTTGAGAAATGCACCCCATGTGGATTGCACACAACTGTATTGGCATTTCATTCTGTGCATTCCCTTTCAATGGCTGCATTCATTTTCGACTTGCAGTTGGCATAGCACAGACTTTGGATATCTGTTTGGAAGAAGGTGATGACAAAATAATAAAGCGGTACCTGTAAATGAATTCTATTACGATTTGGAAATCTAATGAATCTAAGTAAACACCCATTTTACAATGATTTTAAGTGTGTACATCGACACATTTTTTTGGGGACACCCTTGTGTACACATACACACCCTACAGTATATAGGGGGAAGTATGCCTTACCTGTGTTTTCCATTGCATCCACCTCAGTCCAAGAATAGCCCATGTCTGGAGAGTAGTTATCTGAACATCAAGATGGCAAGTGGGAATGGGGCTTTAGGGGCAAGAGTGCTCGAAGTGGCAGTAGACATTCATACTAACAGTATTTATAGGCTGTCATTTCTAGTTTTATATGTTTTTATATGTTAGGTTTATATATGATTTTACAATAGTTCATGTACAATAGTTTTATAAGAGTTTTATAATAGTTAATTATAGATTTCTGTCATTTCTGCCACAAAAGTTTTTTTTTAAAAACCATTTTATTTATTTCATGTCATGTTTAGAAAATTGGAAATTCATGGTTATGTTTGATTAAAATTATTATAGCAATCATAAGGAAAGAGGCATTCATTCCCCTTGGTTCTGGCCAGGGTACCTGTGGGTCTCCTGGTTCTGGGGTACCACTCGGGCCGAGGGTAAGCATAAGGAGGCCAATCTCTCCTAGCAAACACTGAAAAGGAAGAGATTAGACATCTGTTTGTTAGGCGTCAGTCAGCTGGCATACACTGTAAACTTTGTAGAGTTCCTCAACAAACTTTCAGTTGCACTGTGGGGGAACTTACATGTTTTCCATTGAATTTTAAAAGTTCTCAAAAATTCTTGGAAGAATCCAAAAAGGTTCCTTGATGAAACTTTAGGGGCTCTTCCAAAGTGATAAACTGAAGGTTGCTAAAAGAACCTTTCAGTTCTTGAGTTCTCTGAAGAACTTTCAAGAGAACTTTGGGGTTCTTCCAAGAACCAATTTGAACCTCCAAAGTGTCCACAACACAAAGGTTCTTTGGAGAGAACTTCATGGAATTGTTACAGTGTGGCGCAGGGTTCCACCGCGGAACACTCTTTACCAACAAACACATGTGATACATTAAACCAGGCTCAAACTACACAGCTTTAAAATCGTATCGGATGTGAACATTGGGTTGTGGCACACACAGGAAGAGAATTGCCAGTGTCAATCTTATCTGCGATTGTACACGCCAAGACAATACCTGAAGTTCTATTTCGAGTCGTAAATATCAAACAGTGTTTGATATCTATCTGTGATTGGCGACCCTTTGAACCGGCAAAATTCTATGTTAGAACGTCGTTCACTGCCATCTTTCCCGACAATCGCTTGCAATGGTCTGGGGTTTGGGGTGTAACGTTCCACCAATTATCGTAAATGGGGTTTTCGGCTGATAATCAGGCCGATAGTAGTGAAGTTTGAGCCTGGCTTACTCTGCATTAATAGCCAATGTTAGAACATCTGGCCAGTCCAAGAGCAGTGGTAGCTGAGGTCACCTGGGCAAAGAATCGTATATTAGGTCAAGATACTCATACTTTGCCTGGATCCATGTTTACGCTACTTTAGGAGACCTTCGGTTACGAAACCTTTGGAGATTACAGTAGACAATATATGGAAGTTGAAAAAGAAAAAATACCAAGGCACTCTCATCTATCAAAAGTAAAAAGCCTTTATTGCATGGCTTGGTTACAATAAACCTTTAAAAAACTCCATGAGTGCCTTGGTATTTTTTCTTTTTCAACTTCTACATTTGCCCATCCAAAGAGCACATCAAAGAGCACCTTTTTTGAGTCCAGGAAGCGCTCTTACAACAAAGACTTTTTGTGACAATAAATGGAGTTCCCTTAGCGCTGTAGATGGCAGTAGCACAAGCCCACCACCAAACATCACCGAAAGAGAAGAAGAAAGAGAGACCGAACTTCAGCACACTCCTTCGCATAGAGTGGGCAGAGTTTGACTTATCTTACTCTAATATATGACTCTTTGACCTGGGTTTGCATGTGTTTGTTGAGTCCCCAGGAGAGAGTAATGACTTTAGTGCAGGGGTATACCAGTAGAATTGGTCTGGATTCAGGCCACATGCTTTTGAGGGCTTTCTCCATACACTTCACACAGAACAGCCACCATGACTGACTTGCATTGATTGTATCCAGACTGGTCTATCAAAGCGCTCCAAAACCCACTAACTGCTGAACACACTCATGTCCATACTCACAAGCCCTACCCAATTGAAAAGAGGCCAGAAAATCAAAACAACAGTCTAAAAAGCCTTTCTATCCCTAGCCACTTGTAGGCCTATTGCCCATCGATTGTATGTTTACATTACAATGTATGTTCATTGGTGCTGCCAGATTATTCCCATTACATTACATTATATTACAATTAGCTGACTTTTTTATCCAAAGCGACATACAAGGCAGTCATGCGTCAGAGGTTAGGGCGTCAGACTTGTAGTCCAAAGGTTGCCGGTTTGACTCCTGACCCGCCAGGTAGGTGGGGGGAGTAATTAACCAGTGCTCTCCCCCATCCTCCTCCATGACTGAGGTACCCTGAGCATTATGTCAACCCTTGGCCGCTGACAGCTTATGCTGGGCCCAGGACAAAAATAATCTGAAAGGGACCCCTACCCAATATATGCAATGTAATGGGGACCCAATTCTGGGCCCCCTATCTCCCTGGGCCCGGGACAACATTCCCCTTTGTCAGCCCCCCTGTCAGCGGGCCTGGCACGGGTGAGGCATAAATGCAATTTTGTTGTGTGGAGTGTTATGTCACAATGACAACGGGAATTGGAATTACTCCGGTGGGCTTTCACAATTCACTTCAGAACTTCAAAACATCCATTTCTGGAAATTCAAAATGGCTGCCATGTACAGTATGAAAAGTGAAAAGTTCCCAGTCATAATGAATACTTACAATGTGATGGTGGTGGTAAAGTATTCGTGAAAAAGGTAACCTTTTTTGAATGGGCAGCATGAATTCTGGAAATAAACCGCTTTAAGTGGCTCTTCCTCCTGCTGCCCACTCTCCCATAGCCGGAGTGGAGTGGAGCAATGGGGTCCTTAGAACAACACAGGCTCGACAGGCACTGCCCCCGACAGCGGCGCTCAATGATGCATGCTTGTGTTGACTGTGCGTTTGTCAATTCAGGCGGCTCCGCTGGTCACCCCTGCTGCCAAGCCAGTCAGGCGTGGTTGAGCTGGGCCGGTTCACGTCCGGATTCTGACCTTTCGGCCCCGGCTCTCGGGTCGCTACACGCGGCGCGCCTGCTGCACGCTGCTACCACCAGGGCCGGACTAAGATGACCGAGGGGCGCCTAGGCTACTGGTTGTTGTGGGCCCCCCCAGAATGCAAATTTTGCAACAAATTTACATAGATCGTGTCATAATAACAAGGTAGGAATTAAGGATAACGTGTCTACCAACTGTACTCAACACAACAGGTTCATTTTCCAGCATTGGATACAGACACAATTCTGCCATTGTTCCACGTTTGGTCAATCAAGGGCCCCCCTAGCAGGTGGGGCCCCCCTAGGCTGCAGTCATATCTAGCCTGTGCATTAATCTGGCCCTGCTCACCACTGCTGTGCTGCATGTGCAACAGAATCGCATGGAATGTGTTTTACATACATATATGCTGCTTACACAGAATGCTGACAGGAATAGACGGCAGAGGGTGACCCAATATCACCACCATCATCACCACATCAACCACGATCTTCTGCAACGCCTAATGTCTCTCAGCAGGGTCAGAAATATCCATAAGGGCAATATCCACCATCTCTGCAGCTGGCCTCTGGCAGGCACCATACCTTCCAGAAACAGCTTGGACTGATTTTTTTTATTCCCCAAGTCGGTCACCATACTTATTTCTAGTTTGCACTGAAAATTGATTCTAAGTCCCACTGGGAAACATTGCACCATGTACACATTTAAGGAGACAATTTGAATCTTACCAGAAAACCAGTTCTTCTCCAGTGCAAACATTACCAAAGATTATTTTGAATGGTGATTAAACTTTTGACCTGCTAATTAACAGCCTACATATCTCCATTGTTGTTTTCAATAATCTGTCCTCTGAAAACTTCTGTTGTTGTCTCCCCTATACCTATATCCTTGTTAAGGTACAAACGTGCAAAATGCAAATTCTTGCCCTTTTTCAACCGGTCTGAAGACTTTGAGCAAGAGTGACAAGTCATATAAAAATGACTTGACTACTGAAAACGGAGAGGTAGTTGGAGGGTGTGGGTCATGTCAAAAGAAATATGGTAAATGAATCCACCACTTCAAGAGGTCAGCACAACCATCTACAAAACTTACAGTATCTGCCTGAAGGCTCTGTTAAAAAGTCAACTCCCTCAGTAAAACCACAAGATTTATGACTGAAGTTGTCAAAAGTTAAAACCAAGTTCCGCACCAGAAACAACTTTCCATTCCAATAACACAGCCATCGTGTCTTGAGTGTGACATCATGCCAGGTAGACCTTACTTGGGGACAGATCATGACACCATGGGCCCCATGGCTAGACAGCAAGGAAGCCCCCCCCCTGCTAGTTTCCAAAAAAGAACCCTATGCTGTCGGGAGTTCTGGGGTTTGCCACCTGAGAAATGTTAAAAATACAGTTGTGAAAAGTGCAATATTTAATGCAGCGCGGCAATGGAAATATAGAGGCTTGGGCTTCAAGGCCCTACTTGCTCTTGGGCCCCTGGGACTGGGCCTGGTAGGCCAGAGCAGTAACCCATGCTTGTATGTCATTTGACACGAAGCAGGTGGGCAGACACCTGTACCCTCTATTGCGGTTAAGCCCATTGATAGGCCTATTCACTCCTTGCAGAAAACACCCAACTGTATCATATAACAACATTGCTATGACACTACAAAGAGCATTACTGAACGTATTAGGACTTGGTCGTTACAAGTTTGGTGACAATAGATGTTGTGCGTGAAGGGACATGTCTGTGTGTGCGTTACACTGGGGAGAGCTTGAACAGGAAGCCACAAACAGAGTGAAAAGGAGGTTGCTCCTTAACAGCCTATGGACCCAAGAGGAGCAAAGGGCTTAAGTCAGGTAAGTCAAGTGTGTGTGAGCTGAAGGGGTTGAAGTAAGTTGTAAGTTGCTAAGTTGCTGACCTGGCCCAGATGGGGGTGGTTGTCTCCGGACGGCAGAGCCGGGTTCAGGCCTTCTCAGACCTGCAGCAGAAAAACAAAGCTATTTTACACATCTTTCAAATGATAAACACACATCATTAACACAACAATTTTACACATATTTGAAATTACAAACACACATCATTAACACATCAATTTTACACATCTTTCAAATGATAAACACAGAAGCACAACTGCGACCATTGTATATACAGAAACAGTATATCACTGGAAGAGAAAACAGAAGTCATTATCATTATCAAGTATTTTATTACAATGAAGGATGGATTTTTTTCTGTATACTAATTATACGGATCATATAAACAATAACATACTGTATGTGCAAGACAAATCCCATGATCAGCCGGTTTTAGCATGCATCTTTAGCCCTTACCGTTCATTCTTGTTTGCACCAAACAATTCATCGATTTTTGTTTGAATTACATGCATAATGAGGAGATGGTGTGAATTGTTAACAAGTGTAAGTGTCCCCAAAGAAATATCTACGTCTACAGGATGGGTTCAGCAGAGAACAAATACATACAGTACTTACCAATATTCAACAGTACTGTTTCTATTATAAAGACATGTGGCTTGAACGGCAGTTTATCTTTTCACAAATGACATAAATCGTGATTGAGTGTGCCATGCTTTTTTCAGCCACTGCTATTTCTACACAGAAGCGTCTTCTTATGTGTGCAGTGCGGTGCAGTGCGGTGTGTGAGGACCATTCATTGGCTTTTTTTTACTCCCCCCACATGTTTGGCTGCACCGGGGGAAGTTCTGGACGGGTCTCAAGAGCTTTGCAACAGGACGATTTGAGGACCATACACCAAAAAAAGTAAGTCAGGGAGGGGGGGAAAGAGGAAAAAATAAGAGGTGTTAGTTTTTTTTAGACGTGGGAGTGGACGCGGGAGAGGACGTTCCAAGTCAGCAGGCTGGCTTTACAGAATTATAATAATAAAAAACAGGACCGGTCATGCCCAGGATATTAAACATTTTGTTACTGCTGCTCACCGGGACGAGACAGCTGTTCACATAGAGAGAGAAAAGGCAGCATGCTGAGTATGAGGGGTGTGAACCCGGAGAGGAAGCGGTGGAACAAGACAAATACAGTTCAGAGGCTTTCTGGCACTGCAGGCCTGAAAATATCAGGACTCAAGAACGGTATTCATAGTATTCATTGAAGAGGGATTTACCTGCGTTTGGCCGAGGTGAAAACCTATTTGCAATGGCCGAGCTCCCTCTGAATGCTTTGGAGAAATGTTGGTTTGAAGTCAGTTTTTTTTTGTAATGCTTGGTGAAAAATTGGAAAAACTCAAATATTTTTTTGCTGTACACAAGATTCCTCGCTTTCTGCTTCTAATCCTCAGTTGAAAAGGTGTTTGTAGCACATACCTTGGGATTTTCCATGACCACTCTGAGTCTGTGACTGTCCTACAGTGAATGTTGAGAACAAGAGGTTTGTTCATGTCGGGTAGTGACTTGCCAAGATTGAGATATTTTGGAAAGCACAAGTGCAATTATAAACTGACCTTATTTATTTTAGCAAGAATATGTAGAATACTACTCACACAACACTGCATAACATGCAAACTGTGGCAAATCAGACGTAATGCAGGTATACTATAGAATACAACGCATGCATGTGCAGTTTTTTAATTGGACATTTACAGTATGTGTCTGGTTTTGCAATAAAACATATAACATGTATTTCATGCAAAACACAGACAAATTCAGAAAGAGCGATTCAACAAATCTAAACACATTTCTGAAATATCCTAATGGATATGTCAATGCAGATGTTCAGCAATTTCAGTGGAATGGTGTCGGTTTGGAGGACTACAACACTTATGGAAGATTTGTAGTGAAAGCATCCAGCAATATCCTTACGGATATAACACACAGATGACCTAGAACACCAGCTAATGGAGACAGGAGAACCATCACCAGACCACAAGCGGAGAGAGAGAGAGAGAGAGAGAGAGAGAGAGAGAGAGAGAGAGAGAGAGAGAGAGAGAGAGAGAGAGAGAGAGAGAATGTCCAAGTTGTTTCCCTCACCCCACCAACACCAAGTGAAAGCCCCTGATACTGTAATAGTCTGCACTTACTTGAACTGGCGGCTGCTAAAGAGGCATAGTAGGGGTGGATACTGTCTGGATCAGAGGGAAAAGGGAGGGATACTGCATGAAAACACAACAATAGAGGAAAACATAACTAGTAGATAGAAGGAGAGGGAGAGAGAGGGAGGGAGGGAGGGAGGTAGAATCTCTTCTGATGTTCCTCTGCTTTGAAGCCAAAGCAGTGATGCAGTGTTGTGTTTTGTATTAAAGTAAGACCATAGATTCATTGCCATGAAGCAAAGCTCATGGTCCTTTCAATAACATAAACACAAGTACAAAAGTAAACATCTCGGTAATTATCATTTTAAGTCACAAAGCAAGGTGGATTACACAGGACAGGCATGGTGAAGATTAAGAAGGTTTAAGAGTTAGAATGTAAAATGTGCACTGCTGCAGTTTGGGGGGTGTAATTAAGGGGGGATATAATCTCATGGGGCCTAATCCACGCAGTGAAATACTCAAGACAAGCTCTTCTCTGTTCATGTGATTAACCCAGTCTGACTACCAAGCCCCACCTGAGCCTCTTTTATAGTTAGGAATAGTTTAAAGGGGCACAATGTAGGATGATGTCGTTTGCGCGGTGCCCGTGGCATGCCTGTCTCAAAATCTACACAGTAATGAAAAAATGTTTAAATATACTCTGTATACTCTGTTTTTCATCAAGGAATGCCAGGACTTGATTCAAATCTGAAAACGGTATGCAAAGCGATTTTTTTCCCACGACACTCGTCAAAAGTTGCAAGTGGGGTTTTCTGACAGCGGACCGTGCAAGTGGTTGCGAGATCCATCGTTCACTTACTAATGACTCGTATAAGCATTGGCTGACCCGGGATCGTAATGAATTTAACTTTTAATCCTACCTGGAGCCCCTTTTAAAAATGTCAATACAGGAGTTTACAGCAGTCATTCATGTTCATATTCATACCGTACGTGACTACAGATGTAAAATTGGTGGCGCTACTGTGATTGACTTTGAATGGAGACGAGTGACAAAATCTCCTTCAATACAATGGCTTTGTCAAGTACATTGACTGTGTCATCACACATAGACATTTCTGAGACAGAAATCTCATTTCTAATCGAAGACCAAAAAGAGATATCTTGTGAAAATGCGTCATGACCACGGTCTTAGGTGTGTACTTGTGGATAGAGCTTGACACATTTATAACGCTGTATCTTAACAGGTTAAATGAGCATTCTCTTGCCCATTTTTCATGGCATGATGAGGTCCATTCAGATGCAACAGTGGCAGATTCTATGAGCTAAAAAAAAAACCTAAGCAAGTCTAGCACTACTGGACTGACATGTAGGGTGAGGACCGTTTTGGTGGTCTCCCCATAGAAATGGCTGGAGTCCGGTTGCTAGGGACACAGCAGCAAAATAACAGATGGTCAGGTGGTCTTGTGGAGGCAAGGGTGACCAGTCCTCAAGCGGGCCAGAAGGACGGGGGTCACAGTAACACACCACAATAACACACAGGGCAGTCAAGGATAAGCAGTTAGGGCTTCGTAATTGTAGCCCAAAGACTGCCGGTTTGACTCCCAACACGCCAGGCTGGTGGGGGGAGTAATTAACAAGTGCTGTCTCCCATCCTCCTGCATGACAGAGGTACCCTGAGCATGGTACCACCCTGCCACACTTGGGGCATCATTGGGGGCTCTCCCCTTGCAGGGGTAAGACATAAATGCAATTTCATTGTGTGCAGTGTGCACTTACAGTATGGGCTGTGGAGTGCTGTGTCACAATGACAATGGGAGTTAAAGTTTCCCAGGTGGGCTTTCACACTTTACTTTCACCACATGCACCGGGTCATAGTGCGGCGTCTCTACATGCTCCGCACGGAAGGATGCGAGTAATGACTGCAGAACACAATTAAGGAGCACTGAATGATTATGACCAGTGTGACATATGCGGGAAAGAGTGTCCCCAGTATCCGTTATGGGAACGCGTCATACCAGTGGAATTGGCGGTTTTCTCACTGGCAAAATTATTCAAAGACGTTAACTTAAGCTTGTTTACTTTGTGTTCGTCGAACATTAAATGTATATTTCACATTTTTGAAGGACAGACAAAATCAGCGTAGACCAGCCCTTTACACAGCCCCACGTTTTTCTACAATATTATGATCAGCTCAGTCCATTGTCTATATCAGTGATTTTCAACCTATGGGCCAGGGCCCACTGGTGGGCCCTGAATAAGGTATTCCAAGTGGGCCTCGAAAGAATTTTCTAAAAATTATTATTACATTTTGGTGTGTGTTGCTATTGATTTATTTGAGATTTATTTGAGTTTTATTCGTAATTGGGTCAGAGGTGGGCCCCGAACATTTGTGACAATTTTGAGTGGGCTCCAAGTTGGAAAAGGTTGGGAACCCCTGGTCAACATTAAAGATGGACCAGTGTACTGCCCCATCTAAATGATTGGCTGGTCTCAAAGAAAAAAAACACACAAACAACAAAAACAACAACAAAAATAACAACAAAAAAACAACAGCATCAACCCCTGAGAACTGTTGGCCCACTGGGAAAATGCCCGGTATGTTAGAATAACAGTTCAGCCCTGAATCCAAGACTGATGTCAGTGATATTACCCAGAGGGTTGTGCAACGCTTCAGATACGGACTGGCAGAATACACGTTTGTGAAATATCTGATAGTAAGAGTTAGAGAATGCTTTGCCAACACCTCTAACCACTAGGAGCACATTTTACAAAACTGGAAAATGTTTATAGAGATGCCGATTGAGAACACGATTCGGAGTGCACAGTCATTCTGAAGCAGGTTGAGACCCTTCCAATTGAACTAAATAACGTAAAGTAGGAATCATGAAAAAATCATTTGGAAACTGTGGGGAAACTGTATTCCAGACAAGTCAGTAGACTGAGGTCTACTACATTCCAGACAACTCAGAAAATAGCCTAAAATACTAAACACAGTAAATACCAAATGCATCTTTTAAGCAACTACTGTAAAGGGAATGTCAGACTCGGTCACCACACATAAGGACAAAAGTAGACCATCTAGCCTACCTGCTTATCTGACATGTTCTCTAAAGCTGGGCTTACACTGTGCGACTTTTGCCCCGATTTTGCCCCGATTTGGCACTCGCACGACTTTTTGAGAGTCGGGCCGATTTCTTGCTCAATCGCAGGTCAATCGTGAGTCTCGCATCGTGCAGTGTACATGGGGTAACGACAAGCGATTTCGCCTCACGATAGTGCAATTGCAGGGTCGCAAGAAAATCAAAACGGTTTGAAATTCTGGTCGTGGCTCGTGCGTAAATCGCACAGTTAAAGCAGTGCTACGACCCGATTTGACACTTCACATGCACAAATTAATAGGGCCGTGCGATTCGCTGTTGAGCGCGACCTCATCTCCACCTGAGGTGCGCATGTTCCCTCCTCTGCAGACCGGGGAAACATGCCTGTCGCGTCGTACGGTGGAAGCATTTCGCTCGCATCCGACTGTCGGCTTGTGTAGTGTGAGGACGTGAGTCGTGAGCTGTGAACTTTTAAACAGTGAAATTCCATCGTGCAGTGTGAGCAGAAGCTTAAGACCCACGAGTGAAAATATCGCACAGTGTATGCCCGGCTTTACGATGCCATGCAGACAAGATGAACGCCATGCAACCTACCCGCATCTCTGACTTTATGCACAGCGGGCCGTGGTTTGGCTGTGGTGGTGGTGGTGGTGGTGGTGGTTGATGTGGTCGTGGGGGCGGTAGTAGTGGTGGTGGCCATTGGTGTGGTCGGAGGCATGGTCTCAGCAACAACGGTGGTAGTTGGCTCCACGTCAGCTGTCGTGGCTGGTTCAGCCACCGTTGTCGCTGGCAACGCGGAAGAGGCCTGCGCTGCTTTGGCTTCCTTCTGGACTGTGGCGGGACAGATAAGATCAGTGTTGCCAGATGGAAAATGCTGAATTATCGTGCCAAAACTTCAAAATTATCGTTTTTTGGGTAGCCTGGGAGTACCCATGCTGCCTTGCGCGTTCTTTGTGATGTAGTCTGGCGTTTGCCGCCAGACAAGTTTTTGGGGGCTTTTTGGGAGGAAATTATCGTGTAAGACCCAAATTGTTGTTTCAAGGCAACAAAATGAATTGAATGAGAACTCTGAAATTATCGTACATCATGGTTTTTTTGATCGTACACAGGTCAAAATGGACAAAATTATTATACAAATACGATAATTATCTTACATCTGGCAACAATGGATAAGATGGAGGAAAAACACGACAACACTGACAATGACTGCAGTCTTTCTCCTTTAAGAGGATTCAGGGGAGTCCCCAGATATAATTTTCAAACCGTGTCTCGCTTACCGGTTTTCACTGTTGTGGGTTTGGATGGGCCGTAGTCCAAACTGGTGGGGTATATCACACCCTTCTTAGGCTTGCCCACTGGTAACAAACAAGAACACGAATAATGTCTTACTGTACTGCATAGCTGCCTGTTGTTTAAATTAAAATGAGTTTTTCAAAGGTTATTCAGCCAATTGAGTTTCGTGCTTTAACAAAAAACTGTTAACAATTCAGAACAAATAGCGAAAACTAGCAAAACAAATGGACTTGATAAAACATCAGAACACTTGATGGATATTCAAAGAATGTTTGTAGGGCTTGCATGTTCTCATGTTTGGTCATATTTGAGCTATTAGAAGCCATGATTTGTACTGGCAAGCAATCTCAAGATAAGAATCCTTCAAAAACATGCTTCATAGTCATGGCTAGACCAACACTTTGGCATACAAAATTCATTGGGTTGCGCTATCGTACAATTGTAAGTGTGCGAGCCTCCACAATAATACTGTCACATCACCAACATTTTGTTGCCTGAAAGGGTGATTGAGTACTTCTACAAAAAACTCTCTCCCCCTTTCTTTGACACACACTGACACCAGTTTCTCAAACTCGCTGCTGAGAAACTTGGCTGCCATGCCTGCCCTACATGACTTTCGTGAGTTCCAATATTTCAGTGGTCTGGCAGTCATTCAATCTCAATAGTTTAAAGAAACTCCCGCACACTGACCATTTCGCTGTTCTTTCTTTAATTAACGACGTGCTGTTAAAGAAAGAACAGCGTTAATAAAAGAAAGAACAGCGAAATGGTCAGTGTGCAGGAGTTTCTTTAAACTATTGCTGAGTGATCCATGGTGCCATCTCCGACGCACCTGCCAGCTGAGGTGTGCAAAATAAGCCGAAGTTTAACGTAGTCATTCAATCTCAAAAAAAAAAAGTACTCTGTCTCTATGATTTGGATTCCCTTACCGGCAACAGTGAAGGATTCCCTCCAGTTGGGAAGAGACAGAGAGCGAATGCCATTGGCCAGGCTTCCTTTGTAAGACGCCTGCCCAGCCATCTTCCTCACAATCACCTTGCCTCCGCCATTAGTAATGACACCACTGACAAAGACAGACACACACGCACGCATGCACACACACACACACACACACACACGCACGCACGCACGCACGCACGCACGTGCGCACACACACACACACACACACACACACACACACACACACACACACACACACACACACACAAACACACACACACACAATGATGCAAAACTCCCAAAGTAGAGGATATACACACACACGATCCCACTCTGAAGTGAAAAACTGATTATCGCCTCATTTCCACTGGTGGTTTTCTGGTAGGCCTACAGGTCGACACATCGCGACTTGGCCACCACTTTTTGTTTTCCGATTGGGCACGTCATAGCTCAATCAAAGAGCTACCTGTAAAAGTGGTGGCTGAGTCGCGCTGTGTTGAGCTGTAGGCCTACCAGAAAACTGGCAGTGGAAAAGAGGCATACAGCTCCAGGCCTTTTTATTAGAATACCATGAAAAAGTTGATTTATTTCCATAATTCCATCAATAATGTTAAACTGTCATGGATTGTAGATTCATGGCCCAGTTTTTTAACTATTCCAATCATTATTTTTTTTCTTTTTATATACGTTGGCCTTCCAGCTCAAAAAACCCATGAATTGGGGAATTCGCATTATTAGAATATTGTTATAAAATCTCATTTTTTTTTCATCAAAATTCGGGTCACATTAAATCATTTGAAATTTGGTACTTTCTACATAACATGCAATGGTCAATACTTGGTTAGGACATTCTCTGTCTTCATAATGGCCATGATGCGTTTAACATTGAAGTCAATGGCAAAAACAGTGCATGGGAGTTATGGAAGCCCAGATATCCTTGATGCTTTGCTGTCAGCTGTTCTTGTTTGTTGACCTGGTTCCCCACACTTCCCTCTTCAATATACCCGAAGATTTCCATGCCACGCTTTGGTGTTAACTCACCAGTTTAATTCTAACTCAACAGAAATTAAACCCCATTCATTTTCAATGGGGTTTCATTTCTGGTTATTTAGAATTAAACTGGTGAGTAAGCGCCAAAACTTGGCATGGAAATCTACAGGGTATATTGAAGAGTGAAGTGTGGGGTATCAGGTCAGCAAACAAGAACAGCTGACAGCAAAGCATCAAGGATATCTGGGCTTCCATAACTCCCATGCACTGTTTTTGCCATTGACTTCAATGTTAAACGCATCATGGCCATTATGAAGACAGAGAATGTCCTAACCAAGTATTGACCATTGCATATTATGTAGAAAGTACCAAATTTCAACTGATTTAATGTGACCCGAATTTTGATGAAGAAAAATGTGATTTTATAACAATATTCTAATAATGCGAATTCCCCAATTCATGGGTTTTTTGAGCTGGAAGGCCAACGTATATAAAAAGAAAAAAAATAATGATTGGAATAGTTAAAAAACTGGGCCATGAATCTACAATCCATGACAGTTTAACATTATTGATGAAATTATGGAAATAAATCAACTTTTTCATGGTATTCTAATAAAAAGGCCTGGAGCTGTATGTCATGAGAACAGTACCCGTAATAATTACCTGTGGATAGCAGCGTTGCATATGTCATGAGAACAGTACCCGTAATAATTACCTGTGGATAGCAGCGTTGCAGATGCTGGAAATGGAGGCAAACACCCCCGTGCCGTACACCCTCTGCTTAGTCTCCTTGCAGTTGGCGGGACATTTGGCAATGAACTCTGGGAGGTTGATCTTACCTGCACGTACATCGCATTCGATCGCAGGTACCACTGTGGAGTAAGGCAACACATTAAGCTTTGAGTTACTTATTAACAGGCATCTCTGAGTAAAGCCTTAAAGGTGCATGTCATATTTTTAGTTTATTTCCAGAATTCATGCTGCCCCTTCACAAATGTTACCCTTTTCACGATTACCTATCACCACCATCAAATTCTAAGTATTGATTATGACTGGGAAAATTGCTCTTTTCATACAGTACATGAAGAGGGGGATCTTCTCTATTGTCCACCATTTTGAATTTCCAGAAATAGACAGTTTTAGCTGCAAAACGTTCTGTACTTTAATCATACTATATTAGTTTATTTTTTTTTTTTAGCAAATATTCATGAAAAGATCAAATATGGTAAAAGGCAGCACAGTTTCAATAAGCAGCATAGTCGCAATACCTATTCTGGCCACCATCCTACACAGTGCACCTTTACGTAATGGAGCTTGCTGATGGAACATACAGCAGGCCATTTACCTTGTTTGTCCTTCTTTTTGTTCTTCTGACCGTTGGGTTTTGCCAGGTTACCGCATATGAGTAGAATGGCTGTGTGTGAGGGAGATGAGAAATGATTTGAGACTCAGAAGTATTGCATCATGGTTATTGAACAATTGAAGACTTTCGTTGCAAAACGATGTATGTCATTTTTTTTACTTTTGCATTTTATTATTGGAAAAATGACTGTTCAAACGGCCTCTCATCTATGTGTGAATTGTTGACATTCAAATATTTTGAGAACATACTTTTTAAACCTGTAAAAATGCACAAACCTATATAAAATGCAATACAGAATATAAAAAAGTCAATTTCCCAAACTGTTCCAAAATGGATATATGTAATTTTGCAAAAAAAGCTCTTGTCCCTAAGACATTAAAGTAACAAAAAAATGATATATAATATAAAAAATAAATATCTAGCTTAGTGTCTATAAAAAGAAGAAATACCATGCAATTTGCATAATGCTGTCAGAATTGGGAATGAACCAGAACTTCACAAACTCCAGTACCCATTAAAACACTTTATTTGTATACCGTAAAAGCCTACCGACACAGACGGTTGTTAGCAGTGCTTTGTGCATTTCTGTTCGCAGGAAAAGATCACTAGTTTGTGAGGGGTCTTCTGGTCTTGTCACTCAACCCTGCAAGAGAAAGACCAAATTATCATCTTGATGTTAAGGGCCCTATGGCTGTAGGCTGTGGAACACACAGTACAGAAGGGATGAATTTTCTAAATCTTCAGTGAAAAAAAAACTTTGAAATGCGGGAACGTGTGTGTGTATGTTTGTGTGTGTGTGTGTGTGTGTGTGTGTGTGTGTGTGCAAGTGGTTCTTCATTGCATTTGAGTGAGGCTAAAAAGCTGAAGTGCCGTTTCGTTTTTGCTTTGAAGGGAAGACACAACCAGAGCCCGAAGTGGACTGTATGGAGCAGTCTCCAGGCAGGGACACAGGCCCTGGTGCCTCTTCTGAACTAATTCACATTGATGACTACGTCATCAGTTTATCTGAGCACAAATAGAACAGTCTGCATAGCCTTCTATAAGCAAATCTCGAAAGTGTCACATTCTTATGTGTTCCTTTGAGGACGGGTGCTTTATCTTGTTAAGTAATGCTTCTCATCGGAGACGCTACAGCCCCCCAAGGGCGTTGAGAAGCCCTAGGGGGGCGTTGATAAGCATACAGCTGAGTGGAGGCGGGGCTTAGTTCCCATTGGCATTGGTATGCTTACGATGAGGTCAAGGGGGCGTTGGTATGCTTATGACGAGGTCAAGGGGGCGTTTGTTCAAAAAAGGTTGAGAACCACTGTTGTAAACAGACACCTTTGACACTAATCCCCACCTATTGAGTTACTGTGCTTAACTGCACACAAATAATTACGTTATTATATCTTTATTGACCACAAGAGGCAAACATTCAACAAAGGACAGGGAGGAATAAGTGCAACCTTGGATTCAATACGAGCTGTTGTGGTGTTGCAGCAATGCTCAATTGGCACTAAGGGGCCTAATACGTGTCAAGAAAAAATAGATGGGTTTTCTTTAGGGGTGGGCGATATGGCAAAAATGTTGTATCACGATTTTTTAACATGAAATCTCGATTTCGATCACAATCTTCCATCCAAAAAATAAAAACAATAAAAAACAACTTTCATATACTTGCAATTTGTAATTTGCAGTCAATAAAATGTTAACACACTGATGATACTCTCATAAAGTGTACAATTGGAATACAATAATGTAAAGAATAAAGTGAAGACAACAACACAAGTGAGAAAACGTCACTCTGATACTGATAATAAACATCCTCACTGCAAGACGATCTATATGATTTCTCCACTTTGGCAGATTCGAGACGATCTTTTACTCAATATCACGATTCACGATTTAATATCGTCATATTGCCCACCCCTAGTTTTATTTGTTTATCAACATGGTGTGAGGGACAAGACACTGACAGCCAACCACATGAGCAAATTTTTTGACCGACAGCGGTTTCCAACAATCAGAGGTTGAGTTGTGCGCAGCTAGTTTCGCGCAGTCAGGAGAAAATAAAAATTACCCATGTATACCCCACAACATTATATCACCAGCCTGAGGGTCAAAGACGTCCAAAAAGGAACTGTTATTCAGTGTAACGGATACCTTCTGCTGACTGTAACTGTAAGAAACATGACTCTTTTTATTTTTATTTTTTCCAGTGAATTCATGAAAGCCTTGGCTGTCATCCATTCACTTGAAACAATTTACAGTTACAGTCAGCAGAAGGTATCCGTTACACTGAATAACAGTTCCTTTTTGGACGTCTTTGACCCCTGAGCAGTTGAAGGCAGGATGGATCCATGTCTGACCCTGACATCCTACCAAATTGTAGCCTCAGAGTCCTGTTATTAGCTGACAAGAGTGGCAGCCGGAGTGGTCTTCTACCATAGGTACTGTAGGTTTGCATCCCCCCTTTTGGGCTCCCTAATAGAGGTTTTTACTGCAGACAAATGAGTGGAGTGCAGCAGCAGTAACATTGTTAAGAAATAAAGAATGAAGAAAAAAATGCACCACCACTTTAAAACTCATTCCGGTGCCCTTGTCTTCTACCGCTGCAACCCATCTGCCTGAATAGTCAACGCACGGTACATTCAGAGATGCAATTCTGCATACCGCAGTCGTAAAGAGTTATTTGAGTTACAGTTGCCTTTCTATCAGCTCAAGCCAGTCTGGTCATCCTCCTCTGACCTCTGGCATCAACACGACATTCTTGTCCACACAACAGCAGCTCGCTGGATATTTTCTCTTTTGCGGACCATTCTGACCATTCACACTAGATGTGGTTGTGCTGTGCATGAATCCCAGTAGATCAGCAGTTTCTGAAACACTCAGGCCAGTCCTACTGGCACCAACAGCCATGCCACGTTCAAAGTCACTTAAAGTGAAAGTGAAAGCCCATTTGGGAAACTCCAACTCCCATTGTCATTGTGACACAGCACTCCACAGCACACAACTGAACACTGCACACAATGAAAATGCATTTATGCCTCACCCGTGCAAGAGGGCAGCCCTCAATGGCACCCCAAGCAATGCGGTGGAACGGTACCATGCTCAGGGTACCTCAGTTATAGAGGAGGATGGGGGAGAGCACTGGTTAATTACTCCCCCCACCAACCTGGCGGGTCGGGAGTCGAACCGGCAGCCTTTGGGCTAACAAGTCTGAGGCCCTAACCGCTTACCCATGACTTCCCATTCGATCACCTTCATTACCCATTTTGATGCTCACTGAAAAAACCTACCATAGTGCTACACCACTATGAGAGTGCACACTTTGACCAAAGCGTCTTACAAGTGTGGCTGAAAAGGTATAGGGCACAGCACTGTTACGCCTGGGACCCGGGTTCGATTCCCAATCCTCCCCAACCTCTCTCTCTCTCTCTCAGTCATTTTCTGTCCCACTCTTCACTGTCCTCTCCAAATAAAGTCGAAAAAGCCACAAAATATATATTTTTAAACATGTAGTTACAACCCTTTACCTTTCTAGGGCAGCATAGCTCTAACAAAGTATTCTGGGGCTACACAAAAAAAACAAAAACAAATTGCTAGTACGATTGCTGGTACGCTCTCACAACATTCTGAAAACAGATGTGGTATTCAACGTGTTGTGTGCACAGCTATGTGTATACCCTAACTTGTGGCAATTCTCACTGCCTCCCAAAATATGTCCAATGGTGGCACAGGGACCAATTAGCAATATTTTGGGAGGCAGTGAGCACTGCCACAAATTTGGACCATGGGATTCCACTGAACACCACTAACCACTAGGTGAGTATCAGATATCTTTAAAAATGTTTGGCACATTTTTAAGGACAGGAGTGAGAATTCTCACATAGTGGCCATCTGAAGCAAGGGTGTCGATCATTCTAGGGCATTGCAGAAAACTAAGTGTATTGGAGAAAACTCAGTGCTAAATACTTAAATTATCCTTGAGCCTCTTTATAGCTACGGTGACCAGCTTGACAACAAATGCCCCTACATCTTGACTGCTCTGTCCCTCTGAGAGAAATGACACATTGATGCACGCATAGATACTGTGACAGTTGTAGAAAAAGAAGAAGAAAGCATTGCAATTCTGAATTAAAGCTCTTTTGGCTTATTTGTTGTATGCTTTGTGTTATACCAATCAGGAACTGAACTCGGGTCGCTGGATAACAAGGTGAATTAGGTACCCATCTATTGACTGGACTGAAATGATTGGATTGGAATAATTGAATGCAGATGTAACAAAAAAGTCCAGGATTTATGATGAAAATATTCAAACTCTGAGAAGAGCCAGACAAAAGCTCCGCTGCTGAGACAATCCAAAAGACACAGGGCAACAGTCTGAAAGCAAAAATTCAAGACACATCCAAGAGACAATCAAAACAATCCACGGGCAAAATGTCTTCAATTCAATGAACTGTAGTATAAATCCACAAGTAAATCCAAATAATCCACAGGCAAAACATTCCAAAAACAGAGTCCAAAGTAGAAATCCACCACAGCAAATCCAAATAATCCACAAAAGTTAAAAGTCTTCAGTGCAGAGTCCAACACAAAAATCCACAAAAAAAGTCATCACAAAAATCACAACAATCACTGACCAAAGCAGATTCACAAAGACTCTGTGTTGCAGTTAGAAAAGGCTTGGTTTAAATCAGGGATGGGCAACTTTTATGATGAGGTTTTTTCATCGTCACCATCGGAGGGCCATATGACCACAGATCTGACTCCAATTGGCAGAGTTGGAGGTGCTGTGGGTTGCTCACTGACTGACTGCCCATATTGTTTGGAAGGAATATAATGCTCTATACTCACTACTCTGCTGGCCAACAGTATAATGATTGATTACAGATTGATTCAATAGTCATTTAAAGAAATATATATGGTCATTATTTTTAGGCCTATTTAGGCCTACTGTTTTATCTATTCTACGGGCTGCATTGAGTGAGGAGGCAGGCCGCATGTGGCCCACAGGCCTCCAGTTGCCCATCCAAGGCTTAAATCCAGTCCTTGGAGCAATGTGGGGTTAGGTACGTTGCTCAAGGGCACTTCAGCCATGGTGTGAAGTAGGGAGTGGAGGGGTGGGATTCAAACCGGCAACCCTCTGATCTTAAGTTCATCTCCTTCACCATTAGGCCAAGGCTTCCCATAATGATAGGCGGAGAGCTAGAGTTCATGGGTTTTTGGACTCAAGAGCTAGAGTACATGGGTGTTCGCAGCTTGAATCATCATGTTTTGGAAAAGTTCCCCACTCGGCCACCTCAGTGAGGTTCAAACTTAGTGAAGTTCGGCACACAGCAAGGCTACTTGAAAAACAAAATCAGAATTCCCAAAGGAAGCAATGTGACGGGACAGTACTTTTCTCAGGGCACCTCAGAGATGGACGAGGATGGTGAAGAATGCATGGTTTAATCCGAACTGGCGTTGTTGGGAGTCGAAGTGGCTACCCATATGCTCCCCAATATACTACATGAATGTATTTGTGTGTGTGTGTGTCAGTTTACATTCAGACTAGTTCTTGAGGAGCCTGAAAATATACAGTACATGGATTTCACAAGCTTACAAACAGTCGGCTGCGCGCACAGACAAAAAGTCTAAAATGTTACGCGGCTAGGTGTGTAGCATTGGAAGCCCCATTGGAGCTATGCACAGTGTAAGGGGAAGAGTACAGAAACCATGGAAACTGCTACAACATCCAGCCGGCTACAAAACAGGTTCTGTGCACTGCTCCAATGGGACTTGCCATGTTTAACACCTCAACACTTTTTTCCGAATTTTGGGATCCTTGTTTGCGCATGCAGCCAAGTAGAAACCCATGTATACTCTGCCATTTTTTTTTACCTTCAATGGGTAAATCCACCCGAACTGTATACATCTGCACACAAATATTCTGTAAATGCTGTCAGGTGTTAGACACCCATGAGAAAGGGTTGATATTTTTATGTGAAGTTTTATCCTTTCCAAACCACACAAAGTTTTATAGGGAGCGGGTGTCAATTTTGTTCAGCCTTTGATTTTAGGCCATAACACAACAGCTGTACAATGCAGAAGGCTAAAATTGGCATGCAGGTACATGAATGGGTACTTACTATGCAGTTAAACTGTCATGTTTGGTCTAGATGATATTCACAGCAGTCCCTCAAAAAGTGACAGACATTTTATTGTTATAGTGTGCTGTGCTCTGTTAAAGGGATACTGTGGTGTAAAATCAAAATCGTAAAATTAAAAGGAAATGGCAAGTCATGGGTAAGCAGTTAGGGCGTCAGACTTGTAGCCCAAATGTTGCCGGTTCGACTCTGGACCCGCCAGGCTAGTGGGGGGAGTAATTAACCAGTCCTCTCCCCCATCCTCCTCCATGGCTGAGGTACCCTGAGCATGGTACCGTCCTGTCACACAGCTCCCATTCGGGTGCCATTCGGGGCTGCCCCCTTGCATGGGTGAGGCATAAATGCAATTTAGCTGTGTGCAGTGTGCACTTGTGTGCTGTGGACTGCTGTGTCACAACGACAAAGATAGTTGGAGTTTCCAGTTGGGCTTTCACCCTGGGCTAGCCTGGAGCATTCCAAACTAGACCCTTTTAAAAGTTTTGGTAACGCTTTATTTTAAATGGCCTTTAATTACAGTGTACTTAAGTGTACATTAAGTACAGTGGAGTAGCTGGTGCAATAACATGTAAGTACAGCTGTAGTACATGTTATTACACCGTACTCACAATGTGCTGTAGTACATGTTATTACACCGTACTCACAATGTGCTAATCAAGTAGGTAGCAGGCTTCACTCAGGTTTCTTGATAACTTTTAAGAGTGCTGTCCCAAATAAATACTTAGAATCAAAGAAAAGGGGGGCGCACCTTGCATACATTTTTTCTTCTTTATTTTTGTGCACAGACGCATTTCGGCGTGTGCCGTCCTTGCACACTGAGGAAGGCACACGCCGAAACGCGTCTGTGCACAAAAATAAAGAAGAAAAAATTGATGCAAGGTGCGCCCCCCTTTTCTTTGATTACACTGTACTCACAATGTGCTATAGTACATGTTATTACACCGTACTCACAATGTGCATTTTTGTGTATCTACTATCTATATACCAAGGGTGCCTTGGGGGCTCAGCCCTTTGCCTCCCTAGAAGAATTCATCACTTTGGCAAAATATTATGAGAAAAACACTTCATAGTACATTATGAGCATTATGGTATGTAGATATACACAATATGTTATGTAATAACATGACTACAGTTGTAGTTACATGCTATTACACCAGTTATTCCACTGCACCCAATGAGTAGTTTTTTGGTGTAAAACGCTGTGAATGGTTGTGAATGGGGCATTCAGGAAGTATCAAAGATATTGTCGTTTCTGCAACCCTAAAAACTCCGAAAAAAAACCTCCCCACTTCACCAGCAGACTAAGACTAGACAGAAAGACTAAGCATCCAAACTGAGGTAAAGATAAGTTTGTAGGTCTACACACCTTTTACTGGGCCCAATATTAGAAGCTGCATGTTACATGTGTGCGCTACACAGGTCTATAGGCCCCATTTTCTATTCTAAATCTCTTACCTCTCCTAGACCTTTACCAGTTTCCTTATAAGTGAAGTGAAAGGCCACCTGGGAAACCCCAACTCCCATAGTCACTGTGACACAGCACTCCACAGCACACAAGTGTTCACTGCACACTGAACACAACGAAACTGCATTAATGCCTCACCCCTGCAAGGGAGCAGACAAGAATGATACAAGGGGAGCGGGATGGTACCCTGCTCAGGGTACCTCAGTCATGGAGGTAAACAGGGGAGAGCACTGGTTAATTACTCCCCCCACCAACCTGGCAGGCTGGGAATCGAACCAGCAACCTTTGGGATACAAGTCTGATGCCCTAACCGCTTACCCATGACTTACGAGGTCAAGAGGGGGGTGCAGGTCAGGATGCTAATATCTTCTCTATAAACACCTGCATGTAAGCCTGCTCTTAATGGATTTTTTAATACCATCCATCCAACCCCACCTTCATCCAAACATTATGGAAGAACTTATTGATCCAAGCTTGACGGTTAGCTACTTGATTTCCTCACACAGAGCGAGCGTAATAAATAACAAAAGCGTTTGTGGCGTTTAGGGTGTCAGAGATGCAAGTAGTACGGTATCTGGGCACCTTGATTGGTGACGGCCAGCGCAAACATCTTCTATTAGAGCAAGATGTTTCAAGACCGTGCATTTCCTGGATCCATTTGATGTAAGGTGAACGCCCCTTTAGGAGACCTTCAGTTAGGAGACCTTCGGAGTCTTATGGTTGAGAATGAATGGAGCACCCTTGGCTCTGTAGATGACGGTAGCACACATCTCATGCAAGCCGTCACCAAATGCCACAGAAAGACAAGAAGAAGTAGGGGACAACACCACCTTAGGAGACCGAACTTGAGCACACTCCTTTGCATTGGGTGGGCGGAGCTTGGATTATCTTACTCTAACAGAAGATGTTTGGCCAGAGACATGGAATTCAAAGTTGTCAGAAGTACAGGAAGTCGGTTGGTGACAGGATAGTTTTTTGTTTGTTTGTTTGTTTAGTCTTTTATGACTTAATTTATGACAGGACAGCGGGAGAATGACAGGAAACAAGTGGAAGAGAGAGATGGGGAAGGATTGGCAAAGGACCCAGGACGGAATCGAAACCGGATTGCCAGCGTACCTGTAGCAGCCCAGTGCCTGCTAGGGCTGTAACGATACACTCAACTCACGATTCGGTTCGTATCACGATTTTTGACCTACGGTTCGATACACCCCACGATTTCTGAAATGTATCTCCACTGAAGTTTGGAAACACTATCACATCAAATCATAAGGTTGTTTTTCTGGAGTAATGGGTAATAAAACTTTGAAAGGGCGTATCACGATACTGCCTCCTTGTATCACGATACAGTATCGTGACTCTGTGTATCACGATTTCTCGGTTCGATACAATATCCTTACAGCCCCAGTGCCTACCGTTAGAACCACGGTAGGGCCAGGTGACATGATTGTTGTGTCAAAAATGGACTGAGGTCAATGGCATTAGCCTAACTCTTACTTTCATAACTCTGGTGAGTGACTGCCTTAAAGTCAAGGGAGGACAACAAATAGTCTCTGCACTTGGAATAATAAAGTACACTTAGAAGACCTTGGAGGGCAAAACACTGATGACACTGTTTTACATTAAAGACTGTAGCCTCTTACTGCAGCTGGGGTCGCCGGCGACCGTATTTACTTGCTGAAAATGCTTAACTACATCATAACAACATTGCTATGACATTACAGAGAGCCATAGTGCTGTGCTAAGGGGATTTATTGAGTGAACCCCTGACATTCTCCATTGGAAATGTCACCATCAAAACCACACACACACACACACACACACACACGCACGCACGCACGCACGCACACACACACAGACACACACACAAAACAAAACTGAGAATGTGGGAGTGAAGTTTGATAGTCACACACACACACACACACACACACACACACACACACACACACACACACACACACGCACACGTACACACACACGCACGCACGTACACACACACACAGACACACACACACACACACACAAAACAAAACTGAGAATGTGGGAGTGAAGTTTGATAGTATCACACACACACACACACACACACACACACACACACACACACACACACACACACACACACACACATTATTCTTTACATCTCTCTCATGTCATGAAAAGCGCTATATAAGACATATTTACTATTATTATTATTATTATTATTATTATTTAGTGATCCCTCTTTGTAGTGTGTCTTTTGTAGGAAGGGGGTTTATGTCTATAATGTATGTGCAATGGAGACCAACTAACAGAGTGTGGCATGGAACGTTAGTAAACCTCCCTCCCGAAGCCTCATACAGTACTGTATCGGTAGCATTGGGCTGTCGGACTGGACCTTCAGCTCAGCGGTATGGTGCTGTGCCTCCCATGCCCGAACTGTTGCATTGACTGGTAGGTGGCGAGTTCGAGACCCGAGTGGCGGAGCTCTTTTCCAAAATGAGATATATCCATTTTATAGAATTGGGAAATTGACATTTTTGTATTGGGCATTCCATTGAATTGCATTAAAAAAATGCATTTTATAGAGGTTTAAAAAGTATGTTCTCAAAACATTTGAAAGGCAAGAATTCACACATAGATGAAAGGACTACTTATCAGTTAATTCCAATATTAAAATGCAAAAAGTCAAAAATGGTGGATATGGCGTTTTGGAAAAGAACTCTTCATATGATCATTTGTTCTGTGCCTATTGTGTGATATGTGACTCAAACCAAATCGATAAAGTAATAAGGCTGAATTGAACTGTACTACCAAGCTGACAGTCTTGGACCCAATGCCCGTCTCAGGGTCCTATAAGATCTATCCATTCCTGACCCCAAATAGCCTATCAAGATAAAAACTGCAGGATGTGGATAACAATAATAGCCTATGGATGACTACATGGGCATGTAAATGTAGCCTAAGCAAAATAGGCGAAGTAAAAGTACACCTTTGTTCTGAGATCAGTAGTAGGCCCATAACAGCTAATGACGGCTCTTCCAGCAGACATTTGAATTCATTGCAACACATACAGACAGGCTGCCTTATCTGCAGAGCCAACTGTTACTCCTCTAATTGAGTCATTTCACAGTGGGCCTACAACAGGAAAACCCTCACTTTTCAATGGGCCACTCCTGAGCATAGGACTCAATCAGAGTTGGGCAAACTGTCAGAAACTCGTAAAAAAAAAGGTGGCTCAGCAGTGGGAAGATAAACTTTGACACCCGCGAGCGCCCCCCCCCCCTTTCCAAACCTGTAGCCACGCCCCTGACACATAAATACACATCACAAACCCATTTTCATGTCAATGCCATCAGTTGCCGCGCCGGAGGTGCGACGAGCGAGGACCCGTCATCGCCGCTTGCGGCTATTTGAAATGTGTGTTTGGTCCATGTGTTGTGATATGCAAAACAGCCTTCAGAGTGCAAGAGTAGCCCCAATGGCAAACAGTTTTATAAGAAATTAAAATGTTTAAGTCACTTTCAATGCCTGCAGGCTATTCCACTGACACGTTCACGGTCCTGTGATTTAAATTGCCTTGTATTTGCAATGTGACCAAAGTGGCTTTGTTTGAGCGTCAGTTTCAGCACATAGATGCCCACTTTCCCCGATCAACAGTTCTGGCTCGCCTGTTTTCCTTCATGGAACCGAACAAGACTACGCGCGTTTCAAAGCCGAGCTCCAAGTTCGTGAGGAAAGTCGTCTGAGATCTTGAAGTCATTCATACCAGAGCGATGTCAGACGGAGGTTAGTTTATCAAACCCAGAAATCCAGAATAAATCAAATGCCTCGTCTTGAGATATATCTTGATTTTGTCAACTCTTCAACACAACAGTAACAGGCGCTGGATCGTCATACCGAGTTTTCATTCAAGAGAAATCAACCACATCATATTTGCTCAGACTTAGTTTATCTGCTGTGACTTACCTTGAGACGGTGAAGCAATTATGCTGTGTTTTCAGGTAGCGCAGCAGAAATTCGTATAAAATCCCAAATGGTATGTTTGTCGTCATCAATAGGGAATACAACGAGTGCTTTTAATCCCGCGTCTGGCACCTCCACAATACCTGAAAGACTTTGTCTGCGCTCCACGGTCATCTAAAGTTCTCATTAAGCTTCAGTGAACGAGTGCGCCAGCGAAAGTAACTCCCACTGCCCGCCCCGCAAATAACAGAAACACTTAGGAACCACGTGCCAACGCCAAGGGCAGGTCAAGAAAGACATGCATAATTGATTTGAAGACATATTTTTTTACGCACATCGCAAATGAGCCTCCATTAACATAACACATAGGAATTGTCATAGGCTATGTAAAGGCAAATACTAACTTCAACTGTCAAGTAGGGTTTGGGAGGGAAAAGATTATTAACTCCAGAAACAAACAGATCCTTATTGCCAAAAGTGAGAATAAACCAAATGTAGGTCTATTATTGATGAGGACCCCAAATGCATTAGGCCTATTGATTGCATAGCGGGCTATTGTTCAACAAACAGCCATGGAATTCTATCCTTGATGGAATGTGTCAGTCCACTGCACACTGGTGACAGCTATTATCGGAGGCATTTAGTGTTTTCCCCCCACAGTCATCTAACTTGGACAGGTAGCCGAGGAGGGAAATCAACAACACAGCCTGACCTCAACATCTGCACAGAGGGAAACGGTTAAGCCACACGTACCTGTGGAATAAAGTCCACCTGTTCTTAATTCTTGTTTTAAGGCTGATTCAAATTCACTCTTTATTTAAGCAGATGCATATGCTCACAGTTGTCTGGTTGCAGATTCTTTGTTGGGGAGGTCTGGTCAGAGACAGAGAGAGGGAGAGGGAGTTGTGAGTGACATGCTTTGATCCGGTTGTGAATGTGTTCACGTGGTTTCCTGTAGGCCCTAAGCCTTAATACAAACCAAATCTTCCATAGTTTCCATGGAAGATGATGGATTTTCCTTTTAAGTTACCATTTAAAAGGACCAGTCGAGTGATAGACATAAGTCTAATAAGAAATCCGATTCTTAACATGTGAAACGTTCCAATTACTGTTATTTTATCAATTCCTCTGTGACACTGTGCTGAGTTGAACTGAAATGAACAGTGCTGCTTCATGGTTTGTTAAACCTTTAAAGATGCATTTTTAGTTGTTTATTTCCAGAATTCATGCTGTCCATTCATAAATGTTACTATTTTCATGAATACTTTCCACCACCATCAAATTGTATTCATTATGACTGGGACAATTGCACTTTTTGCATGGTAAGGGGGATCTTCTGAATTGTTCGCCTTTTTGAATTTCCAGAAATAGACATTTTTAGCTGCTTTCTGTAACTTACGGTACTTTGGTCCTAAATATTAGTTTATTACTTAGTAAGTATTCATGAAAAGATGAAATTTGGCAATAGGCAGCACAATTACAAAGAGCAGCATGGTTGCAATACCTACTCTGGCCAGTGCCACCATCCTACACAGTGCACCTAAGGACTCCATGGGACCATCTCATTATCTAACCTCCCATCCTCACCTTGTGCTTCTGGCCTCATGCCTAGCAGACGCGCCCCAGGTAGCAAAGTTTATGTGGCCCATTGTTGGCCCGATCCTTTTTTCGCGAGTGCTGACAGTTGGCCCAATTCTGGCTTTGTCCGCTGCCCAATAATGGCCCTATTACCGTATGCCAACAGTGTCGGCTCAATGTTGGCTCAGTTACTGCATGAGACTGACAGTTATTTTCAGTGTCGTCCGAGTGTTGGCTCAGTTACTGCATGAAGTGACATTTATTTTCAGTGTTCTATGAAGTGTTGGCTGACTCACGGTAACCAGTGTTCCAGCCGAGCCGACACTCAGCCGACAGTGCCGACATTCAGTCATGATCGGGCCGACTGTGCTTGCTACCTGGCCCACATCTGTGGAGATCACAAGAAAGTTTCCCCACTGTTGGGGGGGCTTTTGGGGGACTTTCCCCCCTTCAACATCCTGGTTGCAAATGAGAAGATCACCTCTGAATTGTGCTTTTGCAAGATATTGGATAAAACTTTTGTCATTAATGACGTCTCGCCTCATAACACAAGACCATAAGCACAAGGCGAGGAGGACCGGATCTTAGATAATGGGATGGACCCTAGAAAACAAGGGATGCAGCCATATTTGACCATGGACATCTTCTGTCCCCCATGTTTTTTTTCCAACGGTAATGAAAGTGTTGCCAGTCTCGTACTACATCACTCTGGATCTGGTATGCAAAGGCATCTGAAACTGAATGACTGAATTCCTTTACCGGTGTACCAAGACATGTAAAATCAAAGAAGAATATAGATATCCTCATATGAAAGTGAAGTGAAGTTAAGTGAAGTGAAAGTCCCACTGGGAAACTCCAACTCCCATTGTCATTGTGACACAGCATTCGGCAGCACTCCGCAGTACACAAGTGTTCACTGCACACTTCACACAACAAAATTGCATGTATGCCTCACCCGCGCAAGGGGGCAGCCCCCAATGGCGCCCAAAAGGGAGCTGTGCAGCGGGACGGTACCATGCTCAGGGAACCTCAGTCATGGAGGAGGATGGGGGAGAGCACTGGTTAATTACTCCCCCCACCAACCTGGCGGGTTGGGAGTCGAACCGGCAACCTTTGGGCTGACACCCTAACTGTTTACCCATGACTGTCCTCATGTAATGGTTCCCCGGAAATGTACTGTATATAGGTTGGCGTCTCAGCTAGGTGTAATATTCAGTGGTCCTTTTCCCTCTACACCAAATGGCTGTTTGTCAGGAGTTAAGGTACAGTCAAAACAGATAGATATTTTACTTTCAGCAGCAAGTGATAAGTCATTACACACTGTACAACAACACATAGATATCATACACAAACACACATCAAGCACTGTTGTTATTATCATGTCTTTAAAAAACAACGGGGGTAAAACCCCTGTTAGAGCTTTTAAAGTCGATCGGTTTCATACTCTGCATGCTGCTCGGAGGCCGCGGGACCGGGAGCGGTGGAGGGAGCGGGAGCGTCCGCGTCCACAGACACAGACACAGAGCTAATCTCCTTCCTGGTGGGCGGCGGGGTGACCTGATGGCGGCTGAACACCCCCGTGGGCAGGCTGGGATTCAGCAGCTGCCCCACCGCATACTTTGTCTCCCCCTGGGGGTAGTAGAACTGGCCCGTGGTGGCGGCGGAAGGGATGAAGATGCCGGTCGCGGTAGCGGTAGCGCTAGCAGCAGTGGCGGCGGCGGCGGCAGCAGCAGCTGTGTCCTTTGGCCAGAGGTGGTTGAAGCTGCAGAGGCGGACCGTGTCCCGTTTTCGGCGTGTGCAGGGGAACAGGGAGCACACTTCCTTGCGGAACTTGGAGCTCATGCTGAAGTAGATGAGGGGGTTGTAGAAGCTGGCGGACTTGGCGAACATGCGGGTGAGGATGCTGGCGGTGGTGGGCACCGGGTAGCCCCAAGCCGACCACATGGACACCACGGCGTACGGCGCCCAGGCCACCGTGAAGGCAGTGCACAGGACGACTGAGACCTGGAACAACAAAGTAGCAGAAGTGTTATTATGTAGTTAGCCTGGTAATCATCAACTTTCAAATCTCTTCAAGACTTGGTCTGACCAAGACCATAACAATTAACGTTTCCCAAATGGCATGGTTGACCTGCCTTCCTAGCTTTGCTACTGGTTGACTGGTGTCCGACAAAGTGGGTAGAGTTCCCGATTTTTCGGGAGATCAGAAATGATATTTACATTGCTCTTGGCCTGACTAGAAGCAACACAGAAGGTGTTGCGTCACTAGGAGGGCGTGGCCTGGCTATTCCGTGGAGGGCGTGGCCGGGCAGTCATGGGTGAGCGGTTAGGGCGTCAGACTTGCATCCCAGAGGTTACCGGTCCGACTCCCGACCCGCCAGGTTGGTGGGGGGAGTAATCAACCAGTGCTCTCCCCCATCCTCCTCCATGACTGAGGTACCCTGAGCATGGTACCGTCCCACCGCACTGCTCCCCATGGGGCGCCACTGAGGGCTGCCCCCTTGCACGGGTGAGGCATAAATGCAATTTCATTGTGTGCAGTGTTCACTTGTGTGCTGTGGAGTGCTGTGTCACAATGACAATGGGAGTTGGAGTTTCCCAATGGGCTTTCACTTTCACTTTCATTATGTAGTAGTAGTAGTGTGCAATTTATGTGATGAGCAAAGGGCGATTGTGACCTATAACAAAAAGTAGCAGAATTAATATTATATAGTATATAGTTTATGTCCTCGATTGTAAGTCGCTGTGGTTAAAAAGTGTCTGCCAAATGCAATGTAATGAGCTAATGTAATGTAATGTAATGTAATGTAATGTAATATATAGTGTGCCATCACTTGTATAATACTATGAAATTTACACCAGCAGTGACATTACAGTTGTCCAGCTGTATTGTGCATAGCTGTAGGCTACCTGTGTGTGTGTGTGTGTGTGTGTGTGTGTGTGTGTGTGTGTGTGTGTGTGTGTGTGTGTGTGTGTGTGTGTGTGTGTGTGTGTGTGTGTGTGTGTGTGTGTGTGTTGTGGTAGTAGTGGTAGTAGTAGTGGTAGTATAGTACCACACACACACACACACACACGCACACGCACACACACACACACACACACACACACACACACACACCTAGGCACAATACAGCAGGACAATGTAATTTCCATGGTGTAACTTTCATAGTATTAAACATGTGACTATACAAATCCTTGCAATACAAAAAAAAATCCTTGCAGATAACGGCTTGGAGACTCACTCTGGTGACGTCCCTTTCCATCTTCCTCTGGCGGTCGGTGAGGTATCCGTCTGCAGACATGGCCGAGCTGCTCCTCAGCATGTTGATGATGGAGATGTAGGAGAAGAGCATGATGAGCACGGGGATGAAGAAGCAGGAGAAGAGCACCGAGATGATGTAGGACTTGTAGATGGTGGAGTAGTTGGCCTTGATCCAGTCGATCTCACAGGTTCCATAGCCGCGGTCTGTGGGGAAAACAATCGAATCGAATCAATCGATCGATCGATCGATCGAACCAATCAATCAATCAATCAATCAAGCAGTCAATCAATCAATCAATCAATCAATCAATCAATCAATCAGTCAATCAATTTAAATCAATAAACCAATCAATCAATCAATCAATCAATCAATCAATCAATCAAATCAAATCAAATTAAATCAATCAACCATTAATCAAAATGTATTTATATACATTGATAGCCAAAATGGATTCATTAGTTATATATCAAATATATATTATATTTCAAATGACTTAAGTTTTAAATGTCAGCTGATTGGCTGGTTGAATGATCACCTGGTTGAATTGGACAGGTAAAACAAGGTGTTGTGGAATATCTGACCCGAATCCCATCACTATCACAATATCACAACTATACAGTTGACACAAATTTGCTTTCAAAAATAGGCCTACACATTCCCACGTTCATGTACTAGGTATGAAGCCAAGAAGACACCAATTGCCCAGGGATCACGTGAGATGCAGTGAATTCTTTTAGCATAAAATACAAAACAGCAAACGACAACAAACTCTTTGTGTAATCTAGAAGTCTATTAAAGTCTTAAAGTCTGACTCTGGAAACTAATACAGTTTATGCTACCACTGCTACTAGCACTAGTACTGAGTCTCAGAGGTGTCAAAAGTAAAAGTAAAAACAAGTTTCACACAGTTTCCTTCCAACACAGGTAATTTATCTGAGTAATCAGTAGACTTGTGTACTTGTTGTTTTTCAGTAACAACACAGTCCATCTGTCTCATTAGGTACAGATTAGGAGTAAATGGTGCAACAGACATGTAATATCATGTGCTAGTGTTGTACTTACACCATGAATTTACTTCTACATACTTTCACTCTTGAGACTGCTACTAGGGCTGGGTAATATGACGATATATATCGTTATCGTGATATAAAAGTGTATATCGTGACCTTTCTCCTATATCGTTTATATCGTGATAGTAATTTTTATCAATTTTATACAATTGAATATCATTTAATTACATTTCATGTTGTCACAATACACACTATAAGTTAATGTAATTGTAAAAATAAGAATAAAAAGATCAATTTTAAAGAAAGGTTGTTTTGCGACATGAAAAAATAAAGAGCAGATAAAGAGAATAACTGAAAACGTATGTAATTGTGTTATATCGTGATATATATCGTTATCGTGATATAAAGTAACCCATATCGTGATATTGTTTTTTTTTCCATATCACCCAGCCCTAACTGCTACTACTACAAAACAGAAACAGTAGCACACCTGTGTAGCTGCCCCAGCCGACGAGAGGGACCATGGCCCAGAAGAAGGCTCCGGCCCAGATGCACAGCAGGGAAATGTTGATGGTACTGGGCCTGATGCAGTACACTGCAAATGGAGAAAAGAAAGAAAGAGTCGGGTCACAGTTTGTACGATTCCAATTCCCTTATTATGGATTTTAATGCAGAACATGTTTTTTTCCAGTAAACAATTAAGGTGGTGGACATTTCACATGCTTTCCTTGATCGAGTGCTCTTAACACTTATGGCTGTATGCATACTAATTTACTTAATTCATTCATTTCATTTGAAATAGGGCATCCAGCATATTCAGCAGTCATACAAAATACTAGATACAGTACTGTATGCTTTTTAAATATTAGTCTTTTTTTCTTTACAGAAGGAGAATTAGTGCCACAAACTGAAGGGTTTTTTTCACACCCCACTGCTTTCCTGGTTTTAATTTGGCATATTTTAAGAGAAACATTGTGTATGCTTCTGCGCTGGGATCTAGCAGGTGAATAGAGCTACTGTACTGTGTGAGCGATTTCACTCATCTGAACAGGCTGTTCAAGCAGAAATTGCTTAAGAAGCTTTCAAGATCGCTTGGCAGTATAGATCTCGGCAAACATTATTGCCTCACTCTCTCTCTCTCTCTCTCTCTCTCTCTCTCTCTCTCTCTCTCTCTCTCTCTCTCTCTCTCTCTCTCTCTCTCTCTCTCACACACACACACACACACACACACACACACACACACACACACACACACACACACACACACACACACACACACACACACACACACACACACACACACACACAGTTCCAAAACAAATGAGGGAAAAACCTTAAAGTGTGGCACTTTGTCATTGGAGTTATGAATGTCAAATTGTGGCATTTTATGGAACAATGGGCTTCTTTTTCGTCTGCTGCCTGCGCGCACTGATCAGTGAAAAGGGCCTCTGTTAACAGCGTGCACATACAAGTCAGAATGAAGGAAAACTCGCCCTCAGTAAGCAAAGATACTGAACACATGATATGTCACCTATTCAAGACGTGGGCCAATTTGGAAAGTAAACCCTCCTATTATAATGGTAGCAAAGATTCTCTATTCTGCATTTAGAACGTCTCTGATGGTAGGCCTATTTATATAATAGGGCCTATAATATAATATAATATAATATAATATAATATAATATAATATAATATAATATAATATAATATGATATAATATAATATAATATAATATATAATGTTTCAGTTGCAAGAATTGTTGTTTTTTTTCCTTAATGACTGTTTGTCCCATGACGTGTAGGCTAAGCATATCCCTATACTACTACCACTGAACAACATGAAGTAAGAATATTTGCAATTGAATTTACACAGCAATCAGCAGTCGGTTTGTTTTTGGAAGGAAACACAAACCCGAATCCCCCCCCCCCACACACACACACACACACATACACACCCCAACCCCAAAATAAACATTCTCAGACATGTATGCATGCGTGGAGGCTTTTAGCCCGACTCTCGACCGGCTCGTGATTTATTACTTGACACTTTAGAAAATGCAGCTGTTATGAAGATTTCAATCAGCCTTTTCCTGCATACACCCATTTCTTACTGTAGGCGTACTGTAATATTACATTACACTACATTACATTATTCTCAGCTGATGCTTTAAAAAAACAAAACAAAGCGACATACAGTTATTTAGGTGCAGGGTATTGGTTGTCACAGACCCTGGAGAAATATGGGGTTAGGTGCCTTGCTCAAGGGCACTTCAGCCATGGATGGAGGTGCTGGTAAGGGTGGGATTTGAACCGGCAAGCTTCTGATCTAAAGGCCAGCACCCTATCTACTGAGCCATGGCTGTATACATAGTACTGCTGAGTATGTATACTGTACTGTAAATGCCATGTGTTGTATGTGAATTTCTAGATGTTCTTTTTTTTTTACCTCTGTTGGGATGACATCCTTTGATGTATCTAGTGACACTGATGACGGTCAGGGTGTTGATGCTCGCGAGCCCAAACAGTAACGTAAAGAAGCCGTCCACCTGAAAGAGAACATAGGTCAGAATCAGCGGCGGAACAAATGCACACAGGGCCCTGGGGCAAACCACTGATAAGGCCCCCCATACAGCCTGCAAGCTCATTATAGGGCCCCAACAATCAATACGACAGGGCCCTGGGCCCAGGAGCAAGTGCCCTGCTCACCCCCCTGTAGCTCCATCCCTGGTCAGAATATAGAATAGCAATGTAACAAGTTCAATCAAACTGAGCAATGTGGGAGGAATAAACTGTTAAATACAATTAGAAAGGCCTGCTGTGACCTAATGGTAGGACACTGGGTGACCCGAGTTCGATTCTGGCCTGGATCGTTTGCCGATCCTCCCCCCATCTCTCTCTCCCACTCACTTCCTCTTGCCTCTCATATTGTCCTATCAAAAAAGGCAAAAATGTTCTCAAAAAATACTGTATATATAAAAAATATATACAATTAGAAAAATACACAAAACTAGGGATGTGACTAAAGGGAAGACAAAGAAGACTCTGAGTTCTACATACTATATACCAGTGGTTCTCAACCTTTTTTTTCTAAATGCACCCCCTTACCTGTGCCCAAGACAAGCCGCGCACCCCCAACCACAACTTCTTCATGTTTATATGCACTAAAGAGTGATTTAAGTGACTATTTACAATGATTCTTGCTTGAGACATTTATACATAGCTTACATTCTTTAAATGGGGACCAAATTGTGTTTTAATTTGATTTTGATTTGGCCTGATTCTAATGTTTGCAAACAGAATTTTGGTTGCAACCACAACACAAACAAAATTCTGCGCACCCCCACACCCCTGATTCTGTGGAATCTCAGGCGAACCCCCAGAGGGTGCCTGCACCCCAGCTTAAGAACCACTACTATATACAACGGGAAGAAAATCACAAAAAGACTGTTTCAATGTACGATGTAATGGGGACCCATTCTGGTGACCCCCCTCTTCCTGGGACAACTGACCACTGAACTGGTGCTAGATATTGTCCACAAGTATTTCACCTTTACCATCTGGGCAACCTGTTACAATGTTCCCTATCACAGATGGGTGGGTCCAATCTGTTATTTTTCAATATTTTCTTTTTGTTTAGGGTTTTTGTGCCTTTATTGTTTGATAGGGCAGAGGAGAACAGACATGAAATGAGTGGGAGAGAGAATTGGGGCAGGATCGGGTAATGACCCGGGTCGGGAATTGAACCTGGGTCGCCCGCATAGCAGTCCAGTGCCCAGCCATTAGAGCCACGGCCGGGCCGATCCAATGTGTTATTAACATGTCATGACCAATGCACATTCTAAAGCAACATGTTATTGTTCTACTTTAGAAATGATGAATGCTACAGTATAGTAATGCAGACTTGACTCCTCAATATCAGCATAAGAAAGGGGAAATAACACAAGCCCAATGCAGTGCCATAAGACCAGGATATAGTGTGAAGTCTGCACATTATATAAAGGGGAGAAGTGTAAAAATGACGAAAATACTTCAGCGTATTGATAACAGATGAACAATGTACATTCACATGATGTGTGCAGCAGGTGGGGGCGATGCACAACACTGCAGATAAATCAATTTTAGTGCCTCGTGTGGGTATATTGATGTAATATTGCAGTGGTAGGCCTATGCAACATACAGCATCTCCATGTGAATATTTGTCTAGCTTTAGTTCCCTGTAAGAACCACACACACCAAACATGCACTCCCCCTATAGTATTTTAGTTCCCTGTAAGAACCACACACACCAAACATGAAGCTGCATTGGGTCAAAGTGGTCCTCAGTATGAAAAAGTTTGAGAAATGCTGCCCTAAAGGAATGCTAAATGAGGTTGTCCCCATGGCAGTATAGTACACGCAACTATCATCTATACAATAGGATTTTCAATCTGCTCAGCATACATATACAAAAATGAAAGGTTCCCCAAAAAACCTTGAGTTTGCCAATGTGCGGGAACCCTTAAGGTCTCAGAGGAACCTAAAAGTTATTTAAGGAACATTTATGTGACAAATGGGTTCTTGGGCGAACGGCAAGGTTTCACTCAAAGTTCCCCTGACAATTGAAGAACCCAAAGGTTCTTCGGTGAACCCTCAGGTTGCCACTGTGGGGAGACCCCTTAAAGTTCTCTGAGCTACTGGGGACCTTTACGTTCCCGTATGAACCCAACTTGAAGGATTTCTGAGGGATTTTCAATTTTTTTACAGTGTAGACCTACAGCACGTGAGACTACTACAGCTGCTGTTCTTCACATTCTCAGTGCTCCATTCCATCCTGTCCTGTCAGAAACTGCAGCGGAGATGGACAGGGCCGGATTAAGATGGTACAGGGCCCCCAGGCTAATAGTTCATTGGAGCCCCCCTCAGAGGGCCAATTTTGCAACAAAATTGCATAGGCAGCATCATAATTCCAAGATAGGAATGAAGAATAACATATTTACAGACAGGTTTTTTTTTCAATGCATCTTGTCACAATTCTGCAATTATTGATCCCTCTCTTTGGCCAACCGGAGGTCCCGTGACCCGTCCCCTGCCAGGTGGGGGCCCCTAGGCTGTAACCATATCTAGCCTGTGCATTAATCCGGCCCTGGAGACGGAGACGGGGGCAAATTCCAGCGCGGCCTTAACTGCCTCAACCATCAACACCCACCTCCCTCCCCTCCCTCCCCAGCCGATAGCCTCCACCTCCCTCCACCCCACTCCCCACCCCAAGCCTCCAACGTGTACCGATTCATGTCCCGTCATGCTGATGCAGTAATCTGCCAATGCTTCTCGCATGCCTGCCTGCTTCGCTTCTGCCTTCCTTTTAACTCATTGATTTGAGTTTTGCATACTTGTACTTTCTCTCTCTCTCTCTCTCTCTCTCTCTCTCTCTCTCTCTCTCTCTCTCTCTCTCTCTCTCTCTCCCTCCCTCTCTCTCTCTCCCTCTTCCTCTCACTCGTTTTCTCTCTGCTTTCCTCCTCTGAATCATTTTTGTTTGACACAAACCCACAACAACACAGCCCTTAAATCTCGGTAATGTCGTCACTCAGTCAGTCACCCATGCCCTTCATCCCACACATGCACCAACACTTGCGTGCCTCATGCGTGTCCCTCTCCGAGAGCTGTATCCTACCGTACCATCTCTGTCCTCCCATTCTCTTTCATTACTCCTGCTGCTCTCTCTAATCCATTTCATATATAATGCCCATTCCAATCTCTCTGATATGAGGTGTTCCTCTGTGTGTGTGTGTGTGTGTGCGTGTGTGTGCTTGTGTGTGTGTGTGTGTGTGTGTGTGTGTGTGTGTGTGTGTGTGTGTGTGTGTGTCGTGTATAGGTCAGCTGCGTGTACAAGTCTCCGTATCTCTGCTCCATTCCCTGACTCCCCTCTGTCTGTGTCTCTACAGAGACGGGTTGCCATGACGGGTTGCCATGACTGAGAGGTGAGCTCATTCCACGCACCCTGTCAGGAACAAATATGTGCTCACGTCGGCTCGCTGTCCCATTGAAGTGATTTTCAAGAGCTACTGTACACTACGCCAGTGTTTCCCAACCTTTTTTGTCTCGCGTACCCCCTAAGGCTCTTAGTTGTGCCATGAGTACCTCCCAATTCATGTTCTATATCGCTTTCTAGGTCCTGATGTGACTGTTCCATACATTTGTTATAATAATAACCCTTTTCCAAGTACCCCCTGCAGTGTGCTCGCGTACCCCTAGTGGTACACGTACCCCTGGTTGGGAAACACTGCACTAGGCTACCGCTTTAGATTCATGACTGAGAGGACTAGTTGTAGAACATTTGTTCCACAACACCCAACTGTGCTGCCTTCCTCTCCCAGATCATCTGGTAAACAGTAAACTGTGAGATGTATGATGAAATCCAAGGCACTCTTCGTCTTCATTAAAAAGCTTTTAATTAAATGTAGCTAGTTCATATTTGAACATTAAAATTTGCCAACATGTTTCGGCCAAACATTGGCCTTCATCAGGGCTTTAAAAGAGTTCAAACGTCCCCCCACTTCCTAAACAGTAAACTGTATTACATTACATTACATTGCATTGCATAACCAAAGCGACTTACTGTACAAGGACATAACATCACTGGCAGATACAAAGTGCACAGGAAATATACAGAACAACAAGTGCAGATGCTAAGAGGAGTTCAATTTTTTTTTAAATTCAAGTACATTAGCACAGGGTTAAGTAGAGTACACACACACACACACACACACACACACACACACACACACACACACACACACACACACACACACACACACACACACACACACACACACACACACACACACACACACACACACACACACACACACACACACACACACACACACACACACACACACACACACACACACACATCTGGCTCGGGACAGGGGCAGCTCAAGCGTTAGTGTACTATATGGTCTGTACTCTGTGTGTAGAATTCCTTCCTAATTCCATACAAATACAACCAAAATGACATGCCCCACCCTCTTCTATATATCTTACTACATTCTGTTATTTCAGGGTTTTATTTTGGGCATGTACAGTGATACGTAAAATGACAGCTATTAGACTGTATAGTTTTTTTTGCATGAATTGTGTGCTCTGCCTGCACCAGAGGTTCATTTTTTGTTCATTCTTAATGACGGAGAGATTGTGAAGGCCCAAAGCTCCATGATTCAAATACTTCAGGAGTTGTCCCGCCTTTAATTTGCATTTTCACAAATTTGAACAGACCCTTACTACGGTATTTCAGTGATTCAGTAAGTATTTTTAGTTTCTAAAGCTGCAGACGTAGCTATGCTATCAGAGTACGAGATCTAAACAATGCCAATTCCTCCGTGACACTAATTGTAGTTGTGGCAATTAGCCACAGACGATGTAATGCCACATTGACCTTACATTACACATGCTGTAGCAGACCCATTGGAAAACTCACTTAAGACAGTATAAACAAGCTGCACATGTGTAGACTAGGAATGCAGAATCAAGGTTTATAAACACAGTTTGTGCAGCCAGAAACTCGTTCATCAGTGAAATTATTTATGCTATGATGGAAGTACACTTTAAAAAGAGGTTTTCAAGCCTCTTACTGTCAGTTGATGGAGAAAGGCCTACATTTTGTAGTCATGCATTTGTGTGAGTTCTCTAAGTTTAGGATCCCGAGGAGGAGTCGTGTGAATATGCTTTAGAGGACTCTTGTTAATATGCTATAGAGGAGTCGTGTTAGTATGCTACAGCATGAATAGATGTGTGAAAATGGTGTCTATATGTATAGCAAATGAGATAAGATCTAACCTAATGGAACTGAACAGTCTGATGTGAAAACAAATATCCCTATGGAACAATAAAGCATCTAATCTAATCTACAGAGGAGTCGTGTAAATGTGCTATAGATGCTCTTGGATTGTAGCGGTCAGAGCCCCAGTTTACCACCCCAGAAGGTCCGGGTTCGAGTCCCGGCAGGGCAACCCTACTCCCCTTCGCTACAAATGGTGGATCATGAGGGATTTGGGATGTCAGGGTTAAGGTGGAGTTCATCTGATCTCATGCTGCATAGCACTGCACTGCACTGCACCGCTTCCCATAGACATCAAGCAAAGTAAACAGCACCCGCCTCCACTCGCTTTGTACCGCATGCACTACTACCTCCTGCTGGTAACATCTTATTGTCCTCGGGGCCGCCGGCTCCTACCCACATGGAAGCAATTGATGGTCACAGCCATCCAGTCAGTGGTGTATTAGAGGGGACCAGCAAAGTGCACATGCAGTATTAGCAAATTGCTCGGGGCAACTACGAGTCTCAGTGCAACAATTATCTTGGCAGGAAATTGCATACAAAGGCATGGCATGTCTGATCTTCCATTCCCTAAATAACTTGTGTTATTAAGAACGTTGTTGCTGTCGATTGTAGAAAATGTTCTTTGCTGGTTGCCCACACATTTTCCCCCACAAAATGTAGGACTCAATAAAACAATGTGAGTAATAGATCTAAAATTTGTATTTAAAGAACAACAGCAACAACAAAATCAATGTCTTCCAAATTAAAGGCCTAGTTGTGCAGTAATTTTCTCCAATTAGTCTTTTGCACAAAATTATGTCTGAAACCTTCAAACAAGATAATGTCTGACACCATTATTTCAGCACATTCACAGCAGGTATCAGTCGAATCTGGTGAGATTAACACATATAGATGACCCTTCCCTCTGTCTCAAACCGCTAGTCATATACTGTATCTTGGCTTTAAAACAGAACTTTTCTGATGTTGCAGTTGGAAATCCCAAATGAAGTAGTCCGTACCTGGCAGGTCCAAATCCATTTTATGATGAAGCCATCGTCCTGAAAGATATTGAAAATCTCTACAAGGCCCCTGGAGTATCCGAAGACGGAGATGCAGGCATCGGATATGGCCAGGTTTAAGGTGAGGAAGTCTGTGGGTTGCAGGGAGGTTTTCTGCCTGTATAAAACAAATATAACCAAGCTATTCCCCAACCAAGCCAGCCAACCTACACAACAAAACACAGAAGAAGAATAGGTTAGAATTCACACATTACTGTGTAATACTTTGCACTTTCTTTGTATGATTATAGCCCTGCCTTTCAGTTGAATTATACACATAATTGTACAATTAGTCCAATGATATTACAAGGTCTTGAGGTCTTGGAAAAGTCTTGAGGATTCACTAATTCCTTGGATGAAAGTGACGTTTAGACTATGTTATCTCTCTACTCCATGAATTATTATTTTTACAGTGTAAAAAATGTTTCAAATCTTGTGTTAAAATGAGTTAAATAATAGATTTCCAATTGTTTTATTTATTTATTTTTTTTATTAAGTTTTTAGCTAATGGTTGCCATATGGCAATCTTGTGTAAAATCAGGTTTTTCCTTAAAAAGAGAATTTTCCCTTCATAAATCTTCCATATATTACTTTCCAAATGTTAAAACTCATTAAATGACATAAATAAAAATATATATTTTTAGAATTAGGGAAAATATTTTTGGTAAAATAGCAAAATATGGTCTACAAGACGGCCAATATGTACACACATTTACATAAAAGCTTCCGAAAAGGTTGTTTATACTTATTTGCAAACATTTACATTCACATTTACATTTTACATTTACATTCACATTAAGCATGTCTAAAATTACAAATATAAGTACAAATGATTAATTTGGCACAAAAATTATAAGAAATATCTGTAAAAAATAGCCTCATACTAATCTAATTCTAAGTCATTCCAATGGGGTTGATTGGGGTGAATGACCAACAATGTTGTTCCATAACTGCATGAAGTTGCCCTATGGCAACCATAACATTTTACCATTTTACAAAAAACCTTTGCATCTAAAGTTGTTTTAATGATGGAAAATAACTGTTGACATATTCCAGATAATGTTTGTATTTTTTTATAACAATATTTTGGGATGAAATGTTAGTAATACCTTGGTTTATGGAGGCCTTGAGCGATGACCTCCACACACCAAAAGTAGGTGATGAAAAAGGGCTTCCTGTGTTTATTTCTTAATGATGTGAACCGAAACGTTTTTTTGGTTTCAAAGTAAAAGGCTGTCTTATCACAAATAAGTATAAATAAACAGGTTATAGTGCACCCTCTATTAGAAAAACTGGAAAAAGTTTACGGTCGCCATATGGCAACCCCATGCAGTAGAGGGTTAAGAGTATAATGAATGCAAAGTTGCAAAAAGGCAAAAAATGAAGATTGCTTCACCTTCAGCTGGTATACATCATCTTAAGAGAGAATTTGTGACTTATCAATGGAATTATCTATGATCGATCTGTCATAGCCTTAACCCCTTAGCGCAGAGCCCATGTTATAACCCTACTGTCACCAACATTTTAATGGCTATGTCTTAATCTGTTATTTTACAGCTCTCAGTACTGTCATAGCAATGTTGTTATGATGTAGTTGAGTATTTTCAGCAAATAGTGAATAGGCCAGACGGCGACCCCATCTGCAGTAAGAGGCTACGATCACTTACACTTGGTTTCAATCTGAGGCCACACTAGCAGTGCAGTGTCCCTGCAATGCCCCTGCTTCAGTACTAAAGGCATTTGCTATTTCTGCACATCCAAGTGCCTCTTAGCCCAGTAAACTAGACGGACCCGCGTAGTGGCAGACAATACTTTTGCCTGGGAAGTTGGTCTAGTACTGAACCATAGATAACCCAAAATTACAATTATTACAAAAAATCACAATGCTCTCTCTGTGTAAGATTTCTTTTTTTCACAGTTTGAATCTGAAAGCCATTGGGGAGACTGTGATGGTCGTGTCCACGGCTGTGGTACAGGCTTATAACCTGCAGGTTAACAGTTTGAACGGTTCAATCGCCAACCATTGCAAAGGAAGCCGGCACGGGGGGGTGCGGGGTGGGTGTCAAAGGGGTCAGTTGTCCCTGGCCCAGTGTGAGAGGGGCCCAACATTAGGTTTTCATTACATTCTATGTATTGGAAGGGGTGCCTTTTCAGATGAATTTGTCCTGGGCCCGTCCAAAGCTGTTGGTTGGTTCCGTAGGTTCCGTAGCTAATGGTGCTGGGCCAGACTATACTTTTCAGGCTAGTAGCCCAGGGGCATTTGCTGTGCCCAGATATGAATTTTACACAAAAAAACCAACAACCTTGCTACCTTGGAATTTAGCTCAAGTTTAGCACGCTGAGTAATCTACAGAATAAGCACAAAATAGCGCACATGCACTACTTGCAATAATATATATAATTTACGAGCTTTTTAAAATAAACAACTGTGAAAACTATGTGCTTGCACGTTTCGCACGATCGCATTATCTCTTAGTGCTCTACTCTGCCCCTGTATAGCATTAGGTCAGCTGACGACCCTGTAGTAGCTTCCTCTCCCAGGTGACCTCATGTTCACCTCCAATAATGCACACTGTAAGTAAGAACTGTATGCCAGCCACTGCCCCTGCACTTTTCATCCCTGCCTTCATCCACCATGAAAACTGCACCATCAATGACATTAAATTTGCTTACAAACATGCTGCCCCTATTCTGTACACACACGCACACACATACACATACACAGACACACACAGACACACAGACACACAGACACACAGACACACACACGCACACACACACACACACACACACACACACACACACACACACACACACACACACACACACACACACACACACTCGTGCACACACACACACACTCGTGCACACACACACACACACACACACACACACACACACAGTGAAAAAAATAATCACAAATCAATGTACCTATGACCAGAAGATACAGTCCAATCACAAGCTTGGCTTGCTCCGGCAGTGGAGAGTCCGTGGTGAGGGTGGTGAGGTTGTTGTTCCTCCAGGGAATATTCACAATCTTCACCGGGATCTCAACCGGAATCTCCACCGACAGGCTAAAGTCCGTTTCATTGTGGGTAATGAATGGAGAATCCATCGCTACCCCCCAAAAAAGGATGTTCAATTAATCCCAACCAGTTCCTGTTCAGATGCGATGGTGGTGGGCCATACCTGTGCCAATATATACAAGATAATTCAGCACCTCTTCTTCGAAAGACACGAGCGAGCAGAGCAAAGTGTGAGAGTCGGCAAAGCAAAAGCCTTACAACCATCAACGTGAGCAACGCTAGCTAATCCACTTTGGGTCTTACTGGGGTGACAGATGGGGTCGTTGGGATAGACAGGGGAAAGCTGCAGTCAGCATGGAAGCCACCTGCAGGAGACTCAAACTCTGATCACTCTGATCACTGTGATCAAAGACTAAGGGTCGGAAACGTGCCATTAAACGTTTAGAAGCATCCATTGATAAGTGCTGCGGACCTTTAAACTTTTTTTTTCGGTTTTCATCTGTTTAGTTCAGCACATTCATGCATAATGTACAGCACTGCATGTTATCTGCCTTTTTGGATTTAACTTGTAGGAGATGTCACAATGAAATCGCAAAACAAAATTAAGATATTGGTTTTAATTTTGTCACATTTATCTTTGAAAGTGAAAGTGAAAGCCCAACTGGAAAACTCCAACGTGCACAGATAGGGACGAGGTGGTGCTAAAGCACCTGCCCCTTTGCCCTACTTGACAAAAATGCCCTTTTTGAACTTTCTTTTTTGTCACACTGTGGTCCTTGTTGACATGTTCGTCTAGGCTACAAATGTGTGATGATTAAAAGCATGTGACAATAATGCCCCATGTGACAATTATTCAATAGCCTCTGTAGCCTAGTAAGGCAGCCAGAAGTTCCACATGCCCCCCTCGAGCACCTGCCCCCCAAAATGTCTGTGCACGCCACTGGCAATCAGAGATGTCAACCCGGACCTCTGGCCAGTTCTACATGCACATGATGTTCAGAAACGTACATACACCGCGTTCCAAATTATTATGATAGAAAAAAAGAGGTATCGCACACCAATAAAGTCTTTCTTGAGGTGCTGGCTTCCTGAGCATACAAATGTTAAAGAAAATGAAAAGAATGCTGCACACTCTGCTCCATGTTTTATTGGTGAAGTGATGTTTCGGCCGTCTGGCCTTCTTCACTTCACCAATAAAACATGGAGCAGAGTGTGCGGCATCCAAATTATTATGATATCACCTTTCACTGATTCCCCCCAAATCAATCAAAACAAGGGGTTGGACAAAATAACTGAAACACCTGTCATTGTAGTGTTGGACGTTTCATGGCTCAAGTGGACCATCCTGTTCGCCAATCTGCATTAATTGCACATTGCACCAGTATGGTGAAGTGTGAGTACTTCCGTGTGCCCATCACGGAAAACAATTCCGTGTCCAGGAGCACGGAATTTTGGCAAAATCTGTGCTCCTGGACACGGATTTCGTGTCCTTAACATACGTGTCCAGGGGCACGGAATTTTTGGGGATCAGGCTGGGTAAGAGCAGGGTAAGAGCACAGTTGCAATGTAAATCGTACACTGCTCTTGTGATGTTTGTTTGGCACCTCCGAAGGCAACTACAGCTACAACTGAAGAGTTCAGATGCAAAACCCCCTAACTCCATTTCTGAAGACCTGCACTTCTATATTTTTAAAGAACCCCGTTGTTGGTTTGGTTTACATTTATGTACTTGATAATACATATAAATAGTTATATTACTTATAAAATAAAAAATAAGCAATTCTGATAGCTTTGTATTAAATAAAAATGAATTAAGATTATTTTCTGAAAAGACACTTAGGGGGTTTTGCGTCTGAACTCTTCAACTACTGCTATCGCGGACAGACAGGCACACTGACAGGCACACAGACAGGCAGACAGACAGGCACACAGACAGACAGACAGACAGGCACACAGACAGGCAGACAGACAGGCAGGCACACAGACAGGCAGACAGACAGGGTCATTCCAATGCCTCTCCCACCTCACTACAGGGGGCTAGGTAAGAAGCTTTTGGTAGCCTACCTGCCTTCCTGACACGCTAACTCTACTCAACCTTCTTTGAATCTTCACCTATAGTGTTGCCACCTGGTTTTACCTGACTGGCCCAGTTTTAATGGTCTGTCCCAGGATGAATGCATTTCCTCTCGAAACATTGAATGAAGTGTGCCTTTGCACAGAAGCAAAAGGGTCTGTTGGGTTGTCGAAATGTCCTGGTCATAGATAGACGAAGGTTCAATTTGAACCACATTTTGTCATATTTCAGTACTCTGGAGACAGTGTGCATAGTATATATTGTGAGAAATCGATCGAATCATAAATTGTCATTGACATCCATAAATGGTTTCAACAGAGACTCCATCTCATCTGCAAACTCCGTGCCCTCTCCCTTGCCCCACTCTCTATAACTTCTACTCACCGCTCACCCCATTCTGCTGTACTGCTGGTCACACATTTCACACATTTTCACACAACATGCTGTCATGCATCTGCAAACTGCAAAAAATCTGCAAAAATCAGACACACTTGCATCCAAAATCATCAATCGTTCCACATCCATCCTCACTGAACTCAACCATAACAGCAGCCTCGCACCTTGCAGGGAGAATAACCGATGACCCTCACAACCCCTCCACCCACACTTCACACTGCCGCCATCTGGCAGATGTACAGGGCGGCGGGCACGTAGCGTTTCAACAAGAGCTTGTCCCGTCTGCCACCTTCCCTCTGCCAGCCAGCTCCCCTCTGCCACTACACCAGTGTTTCCCAACCTTTTTCTTCAGGGACCCATATTTTTACCATTGTAAGCTATGGTGACCCAATCGCGCGAACGGCCGCACGAGAGGGAGTCACATGATACTCATTAATTATCATTTTATTCCTCAATTTCTCTTCAGTCAAATATAGAATAACTGTTTAATGTATCACTTACATTGTGTTGCTTCTATATTAGTTTAAATGCTTTATGCATTTATTCAACATGGGCTATATATGGTATTAAAGTTAAACCCCTTAAACTCAAGAGGGCTTCGCGACCCACTGTGGATCTTTGGCGACCCATAGGTTGGGTCCCGACCCATAGGTTGGGAACCACTGCACTACACAATCTGCCCCCGTACCCATACCCATAGACTCAGCCCTGTATGCCACAAGGTGTCTAGTTTTAGCCTGGGCCAAAGCCGACTATTGACTCAAACAGTCAAACAGTCTAACGAAAGCTAAGAGGAATCCGTCTCCATTGAGGATGGGAGATGGTCTGATCTTAATCTGCCATTTAAATTCATTGGAGTACATAGGATGGCGTCGCCAGGCTAATCTAGTTTGCCTGTGGGTCTACTTTGGGTTAGTTGCGTCTGAGTATTAGTATGCGCTACAGTACTGTGGGACATGAAATGATGTGGGCACCTCCAGTAAGTTATCCCCAGTAGGCTCACAGTGAAATCAGAAAGCGCTATCAGAGATGGCAACCTGACCTGCCTTGGCAGTGACTCATGCATGTGGTGGTGTGTGTTTGGCGCCACCGTCAGACAACCCAAAACACAGACAGAGAGACAGACAGAGTCATTGCAATATTTCTCCTAATGCCTTCAGGGGGTGGGGGTGGGGTGGGTGTGTGTGTGTGGGGGTGGGGTGGGGTGGGGTGTGTGTGTGGTGGGGGAGGTAAGATCCTTTTGCTACCTGACAACAGTGGCCGTGGCAACACTGAGTCACTCCCCAGTCCAGACAGACACCCTTGTTGCCAAGACATGCTTCTTAAAGGTGGACTGTGTAAAATGTTTAGTAGGCTATTTTATTTCCAGAATTCATGCATCCCATTTACAAATGTTACCTTTTTCAACAATACTAACCACCGCCATTCAATTGTAAATCTTCATCATGACTGGGAGAATTGCACTTTTCATACATTAAAAGGTCTTCTCCATTTCCGCCATTTTGAATTTCCAGAAATAGATTTTTTTTTTTTTTTGCTGTAAAACATACTGTACTTTGGTCATAGTAAGCATAAAAAATGTCAATAGGCATCACATTGTCAAGCAGCAGCATACCTATTCTGGTCACAATCCAACACAGTGCACCTTTAAAACCCTTTGAGGAGTACCATCACAAATATGTGATTAGAATTTTGCCAACATTTTGAGTTCTCATTATGATGTCATAATGTCTTTGCGAGATTTTTAACACAGACGTCTATAGGAGCTGTAGAGTGTTCCAGTAAAATTCTAGAAGAACCTCTAGAAATTCCTTACTCCTCAAAGGGTTAACACACAAACTCTACACATCCTTCTTTGAATGTACAGCTAGTGTTGCCACCTGGCCTGCTTTTACCTGATTGGCCCAGTTATTAAAGGAGCACTCCTGCCAATTTCAATATGCTGTTGTATTGCTCACACTACCCTTGACTTGTCAGTACCCGGTGATGCTGCATTTCAAGATGCTTTTTTGAAATATAAACAAACACCAGCCTCCATTACAATGACCAGGATCTCGGAAAAGGCTAAAGAAAAAGAAAAAAAAATCTCAGATACTGACAAGTCCATGGTAGTGTGAGCATTACAACCGCATGTTGCAATTGGCTGAAGTTACCCTTTAATGACTTGTCCCTGGAAAAAAATCCCTCAGAACACTGAATGAAGTGCACTGTTGCAAGCTGGCCTCCTTGACAATGCCTCGTGCATGTGAGGATGCGTGTTTACGCCCTACCGTTTCCCTCAGGCGACCCAAAACAGTGTGGGCGGACAGCCAAACAGACAGACCGTCAGGGTCATCGCAATATCTCGCCCAACGCCCTCTGGGAGGTACAGGTAAGAAGCTTTTGCTACCAGGCCGTTCTACATTGACTTACTACCCAGTCGAGACATCCTTGTCATGACACGTTTCTTGGCACGCAAACTCTATTCATCCTTCTTTGAATATGTAACAACACATTTGCCTCTTTTCCGCTGCCAGTTTTCTGGCAGACCTACAGCTCAACAAAGTGTGACTCGGCTGCCACTTTTTGCTTTTCGAATAGGCAAGACATAGCTCAACCGTTAAGCAAAAAGTGGCAGCCAAAAACCGGCAGTGGAAAAGAGGGAATTGTGTCATATTTCAGTACTTGACATCCATAAATGGTTTCAAAAGAGATTACAACTTACGGTATACTCTACACCAGCATCCTTCAAGCCATTCTGGTGCAATGTTCACATATTTTCTACAACATGCTGTCAGTCCACCTGCAGGAGAAACAGACAAAAATCACACACTGGCCCTGACCATGGCTCAGACGGTTGGGGCATTGACTGTTACGTCGGAGACCCAGGTTTGATTACGGCCCAGAGGTCATTTCCCGATCCTCCCTCATCTCTCTCTCCCTGCTCTTTTCCTGTCCCTCGGTTATTGTCCAATCACCATAAAGGCATAAAAAGCCCAAAAATATATCAATTAAAAATCAAATAAATATAAATAATCACACATGACCCTGGTTCATACGGTTGGGGCATTGACTGTTACGTCCGGGACCCAGGTTTGATTCCGTCTTGAGGTCATCCTCCCCCATCTCTCTTTCCCACTCGCTCCCTGTCATCCTCTCCCCCTAAAAAAAAAATCTCACACACACACACTGCATCCCAAATCCTCACTCTTCCCACACACACAACCTTAACGAACTCAACCCTAACAGCAGTCTCACACCTTGCGGCGAGAATAACCGATGACCCTAACACCCTCTCCACCCACACTTCACACCGCTGCCATCTGGCAGACACAGGACTTGGACAGGGTGACGACGGGGCACCCATCTGGTAGCCAGGCCGTGTCCTCCTAGTGGCGCAACTCCTTCAGCGTGGCTGCCAGTCAGGTCAGGAGCTAATGCACATACTTTCTGAGTTCCCTGAAAAAACGGGAACTCCTCCCACTTTGTCAGGAAGCAAACAACCATTAGCAAACCAAGGGAGGCGGGTCAACCATGCCGTTTGGGAAATGTTAATTGTTATGCTCTTGGTCAGACCAAGTCTCGAAGAGATTTTAAAGTCGATGATAATCAGGCTACCCATCTGGCAGATACAGGACTTGGACAGGGCGACGGCAGGCAGGGGCATCTGCCACCTCTGACCAACACAATCTCCACCAGTACCCAGAGACTCAGATCTGTGCGCCATACGGCGATAGTGGTCGGGAATAGAAGCTGTTGGGCTTTTAAAAAAACTATTCTGTCCATGTGACTATCCCAGGTGAGGAGTTCTATGATGGGGACACACCAAGGAGCTTTAAGTCTTTTACTCTCTCCACAGTCTCACCCTTCATTGTAATGGTACTATCACGCTGCCAATGTTGTTCAGTTCTTTGGTCTGATGTTTGTTCCTTCTATTCTGTATCATTGGCTGCACTTGTACTACTATGCAGAATTGTTGTTCCATTTTTACTCAACTGTAACCCTTTAACTGTAACTTTTGTAGAGTAACTTTAGTAGAATAAAACATATGTTTTGCATCAGAAATTGATCAGAATTATTACAAAGAAATCAAGTAAGGTGGATCAGAGATTGGCTAGCTTTGAATGTATTGTGAATTTTTGGGACTAATGACTACAGTGCTCCAGGATTTTTACATACAGTAGTCCCGAGGGGAGCGGCCAGGTATTGTAATGACCCTGTTCTGTGCCTCTTGCAGACGACACACACAAACACACGCACACACGCACACACACGCACACACACACACAAACACACACATGCACGCACACATGCACGCATGCACGCTCAAGCACACACACACACACACGTGCACATGCACACGTGTTGACATCACTGATTCCTCTTTTAAAAAATGCTTATTCACCGTTGCTACTTAGGATCTTTGAAGGTTTTAGTTACACTCGCTTATGTGCAATTGATCGGAATACACCATGAATGGGAGTTGCCTCACTGAATGTCTGCAATCTCCAAGTAGGCCATGACTATAGTTTTTAGTAATGTATTCTGGCAGAAAGTAATAATAATAATCCAATATTTCTTGAATGTTGCATGGTGTGATCCAATTGAGCAGGGTGATAATCTCTTTAGTGTAGCATTAACCTCGTCTGCCTCTCACGTTATCCAGTATCCAGTATCCAGTGAAGATCAGTTCATTCACCTCAGTTCGCCTCCAGCTGGACATCTGCCAAGTCAAAAATACTGCCATTTAACCCATTTCAGCTTAAAGGACCAGTTCAGTCAATTCCAATGTGCTGTTGTATTGCTCACGCTACCCTTGACTTGTCAGTACCCGGTGATGCCACATTTTTCGGCTAAGCCCTTTCCGAGATATGAGCTACAGTATATCACGAAAGTGAATACACCCCTCACAGTTTTGCCGATTTTTGAGTATATCTTTTCATAGGAAAGCATTACAGAAATGTAACTTTGACACAATGATTAGTGACCTTTTAACAACATATTTAACCGCTTAAATTTCTTGTTCACTCGGAAAAAAACAAAATACAGCCATTAATGTTTGAACATGTACTCACAAAAGTGAGTACACCCCAGATTAAAATCCGGTAGAGAAGGGGCTGTGTTGGCTCGAATCGTCTCGAAATGAAACGAAATGAAAAGAGATGACAATAGAGGTCATCTGTGTGCGTTTCAACCTTTCTTTGCATTGAACTTTTACATTTTGAGTCTGCATCGGGCTTAAATAGATTGGTGTGAGATTTGAATGCAATCCTATGGAGAATATCAGGATCTGCTTCAGTAGTCACAGTGCATGTTGACATGCATGTTTCTTTTAGGTGTATTTCAGATTACCAATGTTGACAGCATTCATGCATCCCCAAACCATGTCAGTCCCACTACCATGCTTGGCTTTTGATAGGATACACTTTTTTTTTAAACTCACTTGTTTACCACCACACATGCTTGACACCATCTAAAGTATATTTGTTTATCTTGGTCTCTTCAGATCACACGACATGGTTCCAGTGATCCATATCCTTGGTCTGTTCATCTCTCTTGAGACCAAGATAAACAAATTTAAGCAGTTAAATATGTTGTTAAAAGGTCACTAATCATTGTGTCAAAGTTACATTTCTGTAATGCTTTCCTATGAAAAGATATACTCAAAAATCTGCAAAACTGTGAGGGGTGTATTCACTTTCGTGATATACTGTATTCTAATGGGGGACAGCGTTTGTTTACATTTAAAAAAAAAATTAACATAGGCCTACTCCAAATATTTTCCCAAAAGGTACCGCTGTTTGCTAGTGGTCTGCTGATGTTGTATAACCTTTCGGATGTTTTTGGGAATAAATAAAAATGTTTTTTTGAAATGTAAACAAAGCACTGCCCCCATTACAATGACCAAGATCTCGGAAAAGGCTGAAGAAGAAGAAAAAAAACTCAGACAAGTCCAGGGTAGTGTGAGCATTACAACTGCATGTTTAAAATGACTAAACTAGTCCTTTAAGCCACCTGCAACAAAACAAAAAACAAACACCTGCTGAACAGTGGCGGTTCTAGACCGAAATTCTAGACCGGGGGGGCAAATAGGGGCCAGTGATTTTTCAGGGTTGCACATAAATTGCCAAAAGATATCATTTTTTTAATGTTATGAATATATACCGGTAATATACAAAAAGGTACATCATGTCATGTCATATCATGCATTTAGAAACCAAGATATCAGCACAGGGGCCACAACAGGGGCCAGGAGGAAATACAGTCTAGAACTGCCCAGAACTGCCCAGGCTGCTGAATGCCTAAGCCCTTTTTGCGAAAAGGTGCCCTCTGCCAATTACATACATAAATATCTCAGCCTCCGAAGCACACAAAAATATGAAATAAGTTGCAAATAAAAGCTAGGACCCTCATCTTGCATCAGAATGTGTTCATTCAGCTTTAAAATACCCACATTTCAATATCTAACCTCCCGTCCTCTCTTTATGCCTGTGACCTTGTGATGCGAGGCAAGACATCATTGGCGATAGAAGTTTGATATTGCAGAAGCACAATTCAAAGGTCATTTTCTCATTTGCAATTGAGGTGTTGAATAGGGAAAAGTCCACCAAAAGTTGTGCCAAAGATGACATTAGGGAAACTTTATTGTTTTCTCCATGGAGGCGGGCCATCCGCAAAGCATGGGGCCATAAGCACAAGGCAAGGCCGGGAGGGTACAGTAGATAATGAGATGGACCCATTATGTTTGCGAACACACTCTTGTCATAGATACCACCTCCACTTGGGGGGTATTGCAAGAACATGGTTAAGTGATAAACCTGGCTAAGGTAACCTACAGGAAGTGGTAAACCTGACAATAGATAACAAACAGGTATCATTTAGGAAAGAAAAAACGAGGACTTCATGACTGGAAAAATTGCAGTTTTCATACATGAAAAGGGTGATCTTCTCCATGGTCCGCCATTTTGAATTTCCAAAAATAGCTGCAAAAAGGACTCTACTTGGAACATACTAGAAAATATTTGTTTATTACTTAGTAAACTTTCATGAAAAGATTTTGGCAAATTTGGCAATAGGCAGCCCAGTTTCACAGAGCAGCATAGTTGTAATACCTTTTTTTTGACAATTTCCTGCACAGTGTCCCTTTAACTTAACCTGGTTTACTACTGAGCCAAGTTCTCGGAATATGCCCTTGTTGGTTCATTTGAGTGATTGTTCATGTGTAGAGTGTGCCTGGTTCACACCAGACCAATATCACAAGTCAGATATGTGGTCTGGAGACCATTTTTTTTTATTGCCAACGGAACAATTGTGCAAAGCAGCATAGGATTTCCCAGGATAGTGAAAGTGAAGTGAGACTGAAAGCCCACCTGGGAAACTCCAACTCCCGTTGTCATTGTGACACAGCACTCCACAAAACACAGTGCTCACTGCACACAATGAAACTGCATTTATGCCTCACCCGTCTAAGAGTGCAGAGTGCCAGTGATTTCTCCTGATCCTAAAAGTTGCGGGATCGGCTGTATTTGTCGGTAAATTAAGCTAAAGGCATTTTGTCATTCAGCACACTGAGGAGGAGAGCGTGTGCTCATGTGTTCATTGCCAGTTCAGTTCAAGCATGAATGAGATGGTAACACTTTACATTAACCTTACACTATAAATGGTTAAAGGCTAGTAATATATGCTGTCCCTTTGTTAAATAAATATTTTCAAACTTCATAAGGAAGGACCACACTTACGGATATTTACTGTAATACTGAAAAGTGACTAGGAGTGCTGTCCATCCTTTTGAGTTCATCTTGTTTTTGGACTTAGCCCCAAATACAGTATTCTTGGTTAGTTGTGTACATTATATGAAGTTCAACAAGTCGATCCAGCAATCCTCCCCCCACCAAACACACACGCACGCATGCACGCACGCACGCACGCACACACACATACCTCATCACTGTTTGCTACCCCAGCCCAGCTGCACAGCTCGGCAGCACTGCTTGCTACTCCATCCCAGCACATCACTGCACAGCACAGCCCAACCTGGACTGGGGGCTGGGCTGGTAATCTGGCATACAGGGCATTTTCCCAGTGGGCCGACAGTCCCCGGTCCCCGGCCGATGCTGTTGTTTATTGTTTCTTTTTGTCTGAGAGACCAACCCTCAATTTAGATGGGGTGGCCCATTGGTTGACAGCGTACTGAGCTAATCATGATTTTGTAGAGAAGTGGGAGGCTGGTCTAGTATGTCAAAGATGCCCAGGCCATCTTGCAGTCCCTGTCCAGCCCCACTTGCTGCCCAGCCAGTGTTGCCAGATTGGGCGGGTGCCCGCCCAATTGGGCTACTTGGGACAAGCGTCTGGTCTGCGGGTAAAAACGGGGAAAATGGGCCATTTGGTGTTTTTTTTAACCCGTTTTGGGCCCACAGAAGCCAATGTAATTTGTTGAATTTGGGGGGATTTTAGCGCATTTTGGCGATTTATGAGAGCATTTTGGGAGGGATTTGGTCAGACACATCTGGCAACACTGCCCAGCAGAGCCCCCCAGCCCATCACTGCCAACCTCATATTGACTCCCACTCCATCACTGCTTGCTACCCCAACCCAACCCAGCACAGCCCAGCATCGCCCCCATCCCAGCACAGCCCAGCCCAGCACAGCATAGCCCCCATCCCATCCCAGCCCAGCCCTTGACACCCCCTTCCCCCGTCCCCAAGTTGCCTGACTGAGCCTCTGTGTGAATGCTGCCCCAGTTGGGGTTGGAGTAAGCTGAGAGCCAGCCAGCCAGCCATCCAGCCCAGCCAGCTCACACCTCACAGTGCGCACCTTGTTTTCGGGGGACAGCAACCACAGACACCGTGGACCAAACCTTTTCCCCTCCAGCCCCCGCGCTCCGGATGTGGTGGGCTGGGCTGGGCTGCCACAACAGCTTGACCTAATCTACCGCTCCGAGCCTCGGAGGCTCTCCGCTAACACGCTACGCAGCGCTACTCCTCCCCCCACATCTTCCCCTCTTACTTACTTACTGACTTCCATCCTGCAAAACCTCAACCTCTAGCTTTGAGTGGCAGAACACGCACGTGAACCCCTGACCCTCGTGTCTCCACATGCACGCCTCTCTCACTCGTAAACCCTTCCTCCACTCCACTCCACTCCACTCCACTCCACTCCTCTGCGCTCTCCAACTCCAGCTATGCGGCCGAGGCAGATTCATACATGTGGAGGAAGCCCGGCTGGCTGAGGAGCATTTTTACTGCTAGTCACTTGAAGCTCTGCCAACTGTACAGTACCTGTAAGTCAGTCATACTTGCTTCTGTTGAGGCACCTAAACAAAGCATAAAAACACTGAACGAAAAACAAAATGAAGAAAATACACACAAAAATGGATGCTATGAGAGCAATCAAGTGGAATTTTACTCAAAAACACAATTGGGTCATATTTCAGGTGAAATGAAAATATGGAAGAAAACATGGACACCCTTTTGGATCTACAAGACAGCGCTTTTATGTTTTAATACAAGATATGAGTGTATATATATATGATTTAATGTATGAGTGTGGGCCAGTAAGCTATAAGCCATGGACGGATGGATGGATGGAGTCTATGTAAGTGACAAGAGTTCATCTGTGGAGTTGGGTCTCGGCGGGGACATTTCTGCGGACCGCGTTTGCCAACTATATGAGGAGAAGCTGGACCGCACGGTGCTGGAAAAGCACGGCACCAAGGATATCCATGCGCCATCTAATCATCTGGTGTTTTCCTTGTCAGCACTATGGGTGTCAAATGGCAAACTGGGCTGTTTTCAAAGGCCTTAGTGGGGAGACCTCACACACAGCCAGAGAGAGACTGACGTGCCATTACCTCGAGCTCGATATGACTCACTCTGAACGCCTGAACAGTAAAAAAAAAAAAGAAAGAAAAGAAATGAGGAAGGGAAGTGCATACTGTTATTCACTTTTCCACTTTGTCATTAAAGGCTCTCGGTTTTTTTATGTTACATGGAGGACTGGGGGCCACGGGACTCGGCGAAGTTTGTATGAAATGCAATGAAAGGGAAAGTTCAGCTAAGTTGAGAAAAAAGGGATTAGCGTGTCAGGTGAGAGCGACATCTGTTTCTTGGGAGGACTTCTGGGTCAGCCACACGTAGGAAGGAGATTACAGAGCTCAAGGGCGCAAAGGTTAAATACCTGTTTAGTGTAACACTCTCATCATCCATCAGACTGGCCAAGCCAATGCGATGCGGAGGAGGAAGGACGGAGGAAGCCTCTTTTGTCAGCAGGAGGAAAAGGCAGCTGATGGAGTGGGTGACTTTGGTCCATAACTGGGCTCCGAGTATTTATCAAAGTCATTAGTCAAAGTCAAAGTGGAATTTATGGTCAAAAATCTATGTAACAGGGTTAACAGAGAAGATTGAAACTGCGTTTGATCCAGTCTCCAATGTGCAGTTAGACTAACATAGACATAGACATTGACAATAGTCACATGCATGCACCCACGCACGCACGCACACACGCACGCACGCACGCACGCACACACGCACACACAAAGACACACACACACACACACACACACACACACACACACACACACACACACACGCACACGCACACGCACGCACACACACGCACACACAAAGACACACACACACACACACACAGTGTGCAGTAAGACATGCACATTGCTATCGGAAGCGAAGAGTGGCCGCAGCCTCACAGGGCGCCGCCATTTTGTCAGTAATATCTTGCATGGATATACGTCAAAGTCAAGACCTCAAGATTAGGAGAAAGAAGCATCATTCTGGAGGCAGGATGGCAAAACTCTGCTATGAATTATTTCTGGCAGTAGGCTACATATAGTGTAACAGGCCTGCATTTCAGGTGATTTACTTTGAAGATGATTTAGTTCGCAGACAGTTGGTCATACGTTTGTTTTACAAAATGGCTGTATCTGACATGTGAAGAGATTGGCATTGCTCTCATGCGATATTCAGATATTGACCAAATCTGTTGCCCCATAATGCATGTCATTCCACCAGTGGAACGCTGTAATAGTCATTGGAAAGTTAACAAGCGTAAGTATAGTACTACACTGCTATGACACACCACACACAGGGCCTTTAGTAGTGCACTACCACCTGGTCATGGCTGTTTCCAATGCATGTTTCTGAAACACATATTTGAAATCAGTGTTTTGCGATATGTAATTTGTACAAAAGCACATATGTGCAATACAAAACTTCAATGTCCATGCACTTAGGGCTTTCAAAATATTCAAAACAAATGTTTCAAAAACATTTTTCTCTGAATGTGAAATCAAGTTTCACAGTTGGATTGGAGGGCCACTGGCATTGTCCCAGTGAGCCATAATAGGTGTAGAGGAAAGCCACCTAATTAGGTTGACAACCGTGTGGAGGAGCTTTAAATGGCTCCAGTTAACCATGGCAAAGAGAAAGACATTCCTGAGCTGGAGGGGAAAAAGAGAGTGGAAAATTGCAGAAGATAGGCCTACTATTTTGGCAGGCATGGCGGTTTACTGCTTGACCAACTGCATGTTTTAGGATTACATTGTAGAAGGGCCCTGGCCTGGGGCCCAAGAGCCAAGGGGGCCCTGAAGCCCTGAAGCCCCCACGCTACAAAGAAACACTTCACTATTGGTCTAGTGTTTCTCAATGAGGGCGCTACAGCGCCCAATTGGGCGTTGAGGAGCTCTAAGGGGGCTTTGATAAGGATACAGTTTAGGGGGAGTGGGACATAGTTGTCATTGGGAGCATGAGTCTATTTGGGCTTTTTTTAATACTTAGGGGACATTCATTGGCATGCTTATGATGAGGTCAAGGGGGCGTTGGGAGGTTTAGGATTAGGTCCAGAGGGCGTTTGTTCAAAAAAAGGTTGAAAACGTCTGGTTTACAGTCTATTTATGTCCTGATATTGTGTTACAATTGCACTTTTAACTACCGTATTTTCCATTTTTCTCCGGGGAGAAACCCCTTAGACCCCAACAGCAGAGGCTGCCTACCAGCTTCACTAAATACCCAAAACTTTTGAAATCTAGTGATTCCACAGGTAGGGGTGGGGTAGGGGGGGGCTTCTCTTACTGTCAGGCCCAGGGGGCCATGGAGTCATAGTGCGTCCCTGTGGGTCAACAGTGCATGTGGAAGAATTAAGGTCAGTGGTGAACAACATACGGTAGGTGAATTGCAAAGCCTGTGGCAGCTGCAGGTCAAAGTATTCAACATACGTACCGGTAAATAAGAAAAGGCAGCCAGGCCAATACAATTTTGTACAATTTTGACACAGCAGCACCTCTCTTCAAGTGTCAGACCACCTCCTGTTTTGCTTCGAGTGGAACGTTTGGCACAGAACAACTGCTGCTGGGACCGAAAAAGGACCTTTAGTTGAAACAACATTGTGGGGGCTGGTTTCTAAAAGACTCCTATTATGTCACAAAGCGTTCTGGGAGCGATACATAAAAGACGCACTGTAAAGGGAACGTCCTCCACTGATGGTTCCCAGGACATTCGCAGGATGTCCTGAATATTTGGTGCGCACAAACTGCTGTCATCCTCAGGCAGTTAATTGGCTGTCACTGCTGCAGCCAGACAATTTCAGAAGTACAACACACCTTGTGAGCTAAGGTATGACGCGGACTTGCCCAAATACAGACTCTTCCACCGGTCCCCTAGACACACGCGCACGCACGCACACACGCACGCACGCACGCACGCACACACGCACGCACGCACGCACGCACGCACGCATGCACACACGCACGCACGCACACATTCTCTCTCTCTCTCTCTCTCTCTCTCTCTCTCTCTCTCTCTCTCTCTCTCTCTCTCTCTCTCTCTCTCTCATATAATCTGTTTCCATTCTGTCAACCTGCTTCACCCCCATATTTATTTCCTTCTTCTTAGCTACTGGTGCCAAAGTCAACCTGTAGTGTAGACTGTAGAGCAACCGACTCAAGTCGTGACACTGGCCTCCTGGTCCTCCTGCTTACACACTACTACACCCCCTCGTCCCCTTGCCCCTAGGGCTGGGCTGGGGGAGAAATAGGGGCCCGGGCACTTTTGGCTTCAAAGGGGCCCCCATAATTAGTGGCACAGAACTCACTCAACGGTGGGCCCCGCACCCTTATGGGCCCTTATTTTCAGAAATGCAAAAAAAAAATATATTTTTTAACATTTCTGAAAATAGGGGCCCACGAGGGTGCAGAGCCCACCGGGCACTGGAAAATGCCCGCTATGCTAGATGGCCATTTCAGCCCAGCTCACACACCCCTCATCCAAAGCCAGACTGACACAGTACCATTTTCATATTTAAAATGTGATTAGCAAGTCGAGCCCCAGCCCTTTTGGGAAGAACTAAGACACAGTGTTCTGGTTTGGACAAACAAATCACCAACACGAGCAGTGTGATGGAGCTCTGGCCATGGAGGAAGAGAGAGAGAGAGAGAGAGAGAGAGAGAGAGAGAGAGAGAGAGAGAGAGAGAGAGAGAGAGAGGGGAGAGAGAGAGAGAGAGAGAGAGAGAGAGCACAGTGTGACGGAGCCCTGGTCATGGGGGGGGAGAGAGAGAGAGAGAGAGAGAGAGAGAGAGAGAGAGAGAGAGAGAGAGAGAGAGAGAGAGAGAGAGAGAGAGAGAGAGCACAGTGTGATGGAGCACTGGGTCATGGAGGAAGAGAGAGAGAGAGAGAGAGAGAGAGAGAGAGAGAGAGAGAGAGAGAGAGCAAATGAAAGGTTCTTTTATCTCCTGCAGTGGGGACTGACTGGACTGATCGCCACCAGCACCAGGAGCAGAGCAGGAATGTTAGGGAGAGAGCTGCAGCTAGAGAGGGTGGAGACCAGGGGGCCAAAACACATGCATTAAGGAGACATGTGAGTTACTAGCCTGTCCTTTCCATCTTCAAACCTTCAACCCCCCTCCCCTGTTGCATTCTCAAAACAGGACACCACATGCGTCCCATGTCCGATGTGTTCAATACTGGGGTGGATTTCTCGAAACCAAAGTTGCTTACTACATTAGCTACTCTGTTGTTTTCCATGCATTTTCCCATTGGCAACTACCGAAGTTGCTAACAGGCTAACAACTTCTCTTTTGAGAAATGCACCCCTGCATTGTGGAGATGCACTTGAACGGAAGCAATTTCACGCCGCCTGACACAACCAGTGATAACAAATATAATGTACACTGTATACATTGTAATGGAAATGGTTGAGCCAACATAAAAAAACGTTAAGCAAACTGCTTTAAAAAGACTTCCAGTTTACTCAACTTCTACGTCATGTGCGGCTTGTTATAGGCCTACAGTGTAGGGCTATATTATTGGTGCAATGGGCAGATTGTGAAAGGCCGTGGTGTGGCAGATGGTGACCGTGATTTCCTCGGGTTACTGTTGTTCCTGGAATGACATCGCAAAGTTGGCAACATCTGGTTTATCTTACGTATGTACGTAGGCCTATTCTGTCTGATTTCAAAAATTAACGGGCATGCCAAGTGCCGTCACGGTGGTTATGGTAGGCTATACGGCTCTGGTTTTGTGGCTACAACGATGTGGAACTGTGCCTTAACCAAAACTAATTCCTAAACTTAACCTGTCAGTGAAAATGTGTGTACACCAACGTAACAACATGCCAAACTATGCCTTTACCAAAACATATTCCTAAACTTAACCTGTCAGTGAATAATGTATTTTGTAATAGCATGCCACTTCTGCATGTATTTGATCTTAACCCATACTGCAGAAGACGTTACTGGCGCGAAATCTGACATAGATAACCACTCAAACCAGATGATGATCTAGGGCCAACTTTGCGATATCGTTCCAGGAACAACAGTAACCCGAGGAAATCGCGGTCACCTGTGCCAGATATGGCCCCCGAGCCCGAGTTGAACATCCCTGCTCTAGTGGATACACTCTCTGGACTAATGTGGCACCTGCCAGTATGATGAACTATCCCTTCCATTTGCATTGACACTCGTAATTGTGTTCATGTATTGTAAATGTGAGTTAACCCTATCCAGACTGGGGGGGGGCGGTTAAAAGTGCCCGCACCAAATTTGATGTTATATAATTCCTTAACGAGACTACGAAACTTAGTGACTTTTCCTTAAATTTGGTTGGCTACCAAGAAATTAGGTTTATCGTTTTTGCCGTTGCCATGGCAACAAATTTCTGACAGGTATGTCCGACCAAAAATCACTGAACTGAAGTCTCATCAGTGTTCCTTCCTTATCACATAGGCCTACAAAAAGCATTGACTATACTCCACACAACAATGTTGCCCCTTGTAGCTGACAACAAAATCCTTTCCTGGTATTTTGGTTATCCTTGAGAAACGCCTGCCAGTCTCAGCCCTCCCACAGTTCGTCAGTGAACGTGTCCCAGACTACCACAAATGAGTACAATTAGTCTGCAGGA